>NC_143579.1:219868885-220189827 GCF_048544385.1 Mastigoproctus giganteus | reverse complement strand
AACAGGTGCAATCTTCTGCCTTAATTTTCAAAGTTATTTTCATTCTGCCATCTGTTATAAATTCTATCTAAAATTAGTTGGAAGAGTTGGAAAATCTGTAAAAGTATTACTTAGCAAAATCAATTGAAATGTGAAAAGAGGCACTTCACATTACATATAAATAATTCTGTTAATTCCTGGCAAATTACACGCTAGTTTAGGCATGTCCATTGGAAATAATGCACAAACACGATAAATTGCAGGAAAATAATTTAATTCACAAATCAGACATGAACTCACAACTAATACTGGTTTAATGTCATGAAATAATGCTGGTTTATACTTTATCAATGATGCAGTACACCAGTATTATTTGTAAGTTCACAGAATAGCTCTTTTGTTACTTAAATTAATTGAATGCTACTATTTCTGGCATTTACCCTGGGTTTGTGCATTGTTGCTGACAGGCATGCCTAAACAATACCGTCTGTTACTCATGAGTTACATAGTAATTCACCAGCAATAAACTGCATTATCAACGCATAGTGTGAAGTGACCTTCAAAATGTAGGTTGATGTACATACCACTTAAATTGGTTAATAGAACATTAACTGTACTTGCCAAACTTTGCATCCCAGTTTTTTCATATTTCTCTGAAAAATGAAAAAAAGCTATTTTTATATTCTTTGATATACCAATAATCTTCATAATCATTTCACAGACCAGTGGATAGGCTGATAAGAAAGTGTTGTCCATCCTCCACATCAACCTAGCTTGACCTCTACTTATGGCAGCTACCTAAAGGGTGTAGTGTGGTGTAGAAGAAAACCAGCCACATTTCAACAGTTAAAGGATAACATTAAACAAGCATGGAAAGTTATTCTAGGAGTTACATAAACAAATATTTGTTATCTAGTTGTTTTCCGCCATGAACGGTGCATAGAAACAAATAGTAGATCAGTTGAGCATCTGCACTACTTCAAAATGTGCCACAAACTGTTGCCTCTGTACACCAATAATAATAATAATTTCTGAGGTTTATAATTAATTTTATTAATATACTAAAATATGTGCAGATCTTTCTTGTGCACTCTATATATATAAGCAATATGCACATGTACTCAAAATGTTGAGATATAACCATCTCTTTATTACACAAAATTTTATGTCCTAGTGTCAGTTAACATTATAAATCCAAATATATCAAAATACAATTAACTACCAATGGAGAATCACTACTGATAATCGGATCAAGAGTATCACTCCCTCTAGTTGCCTTCCGAACATGCTGCTGTAGAAAACAATCATCCAATAAATCCAGAAAAGCCTTGCTAGTGTGTGAGTGACCAACCCACAAATTCCAGTCGATCTTGGGAAATTAAAATCCCCCATTATAAGACACTCTGATTTACTGGCCCACTCTATTTCTCTGCACAATTGCTCATTATAATCATCAGCTTCATTAGGCCTATAACACACACCTACTCACATTTTTCCTTTCCTAGTGCTTATGTCACACCATACAGACTCAACATTGCATTGTCCACCAACATCAATTGGGTGCACTTCCTTAGATTTTGTGTGTTTCTTAACCAACAGCATAACCCAAATTTCAATTCTGCACTGCTTATGTCTGTGTGACACCATGTCTCTGATATCCCAACAATATCTACCTTAGATGTCTTGACTAGCACTTCAAGCTCGTCAATACATGCACCTGTTTCTACTCTTAGTTACCCTAACACAGCCCATGTATTTACTTGCTCCACTATGACTCCCAGCAGTCCTGGAAATACCCATTGCCTTGTTTTCCAGGCTGCTGCTCATTTCAATAGAAGCAGTGCAAGAATCACTTTCACCTCTGCCGGCAGCTACTGTTAATCTATTAGTCTGGGTATCCCCCCCTTAAGCTAGCAGTTTTACCGACCCACTTAACTCTGCCTCGATAGCATTAGCAATATTCTTGCACCCTTTCTATTTAAGTGTATCCCATCCCTGTAGAAGCTGTCTCTCCTGTTAACAAGCACAGACCATGCTGAGAAAAATTCTCCCCCCTTGAGGCTTGCACAATCTCTCCAGGGCCCAATTGATCGACCAGGCTGTCATCATATATGCCCTCCTATCGTGTCTGAGCAGAATTGCAGATACTTTCAAATTCAACCCTAACTCATGGCTGTTTTTTTCAGCATTGACCTATACTTGTTAATTAATTCTGCCGGTCTCCTACTCTTTATGTCATTAATGCCAATGTGTACAATATCACCTATTGTTAAAAGATGATATCTGCTGTATAACATCATCAACCTTTGCTCCTGGCGGACATACCCTGGTCCTGTTCCACCTATCCTTTTTGCACAATATGTTCCCCATTTACCTGACAATAGAGCCACCGACAACAACTAGTTCCTTTGGGACCAGTGAATTCTGCTTTGGGGATTGCCGTTATGTTGCGTGATGTTCAGGTGCAAGCCCTGTCATTGATGTTAACAGCTTAGAGCTTGATGGGTCCCTTAATTTAAATCCTTCGAGGGCATCCACCCTGTCCTTCAAGCTCTCATATAAGCCCATAACAATGCTGAGTTGGCGACTGATTTCCTCACACTCCTTACATCGAGCACACACAAAGACATTTCCATTGGCAATATCATGTCCTGTTCCTGATTGTGGAGCAATCAGGAACAGGACATGATAGTGAGTGCATTACAATCATGAACAGGACAAGCAGTGAGTGCATTACAAAAGACTGTTATTCAGAGGACAAACCCCCCCCCCCGCGCACCACAGCACATGATTTCTATTCAATTTCAAATAAAATTCCAATACAAAATATAACCTTAAACTTAATCACAATGCAGTTATAACACTATATGTGTGTATATGTATATATATATATATATATATATATATATATATATATATATGTATGTGTGTATTTCAGTATCGAATATTATCTCCGAGTTACGTTATATGACTTTCTTATCTCCTGTCAAGTTATATGTATTAATTTATAATGTTACTTTTGTAAAAACTAGGTCGTTAGTCCTGAGTTAGTCACATAGCAGTATATTTTATATTTACCTTGAATTTGATGGTGTATTTATAAATGCTTTTATAAATTTTATTAAATAAGGTACTTTTCCTTTGTGACAGAATTATATACTTAATTGGATTGCAAAAGTGAGAAATGTAATTTTTGCAAATTTCCTAACTCTACACTACCCAAATATATCAACATTTCTGTATTCGGATGTGGATTCTTTTTTCAGGGATAATAGGAGTTCCTATCCAATTTTTCAAATTTTAAAGAAATGCTCCAATTGTTTATAAATTAATAGAAAATGTGTAGTAAAGTGGTGCTTTAAAATTACTTTTTTTAAAATTTCTTAATGTTTAACAGAATTAAGATATCAATTTTAAAATTAATTTAAGAGTGCCCTAATCTCACTACACATGCACACAAACACAAATTATTACTTATATGCTTCTGTAGTATTGGTTGCTCTCAAACCAGAGCACTTAACAGAGATAATATCAGCTCATGAGCCAAATAACCAATGAAACTTTTATTGTTAAAACCAGTTGATTTAATGCAATGTTTCTTTGCCAACTGTAATGCTTTTTGCTTCTGCGATAATAAAGGTTTCTTTTTGCTTCTGAGATAATAAAGGTTTCTTTACTCACTTCTGCTGGCACCTCCGTAGCCAGGTGGGCAGGAGCAGCAGTGCGTAGCACACGCTTCTTGATTAGACCGGGGTTTAAGCCCGTGACCACCAAATACGGAGGATGCGGAAATGACCACTGCATATCCCCGGAGCAATATGGCCTTAGTTGCTAATGCTCCTAAAAAACCAAATAACAACTCACTTCTGCTCTGGGTTTCCTGATCGTCTAGATCAGTGATGTCCGACCTTTTCCAGTAGAAGGGCCATATTGAAGGTTAGATTTGTTTTGCCGGCCGCACTGAGTATTTTGAGAAAAATTAGTGTGTTACATATTCCCTATCCTATTACATATAAAAGGAAGTTTCTGTTTTCATGTTAACATTTTTTATTTTTGGGCTATATATAAAAAATGGAAATTCCCAACACTTTTATGTGCAACAATCTGTCTGTGATTTGTTTTTTATATTTTATTAAAATTAAAAAATATGACTTACCTTTGTTTTTTAAATACTGTACTTGACTTTTGCCTTTTTTTAAAAAAAATACTTTACTTTTTCTTTTTTTGTTAATACCTTATTTTTGCTTTTAAATGTTCAGTTGAGAAAATTTACAGCCTGAAAAGAATCACTGTTTTTCAATATTAAGGTGAATAAATAAATATATACTCCTAAAATGGAAAATATTCAAAAATTTTATTATGTAGAATACACAACATTTACTGAATAAAACTTAACATTTAATAAGATGATTGAGGCTAAATGTTTTTAGATAATTGTTCAAAATTTGTTTGAAAATTTGTGATGCCAGTTCTCAATACGGAATGAAGATGCTCATCCACTATTCTTTTTCTTTTTAAATATTTATTTGATTTCACGCATGAAACAATTTGCTCACAAACATATGTTGATCCAAACAAAGTAACCATTTTCATGGCATTTTCTTTTATTAATGGAAAATCTTCAGATGGGAGAGCCTTGTAGAATTCAAGTAGTTTATTTTTGCAGTCTGTATACTTATTTTTGAACCATGTTTTGGCTTGAAGATCAGTAAGTTCAAATTGCAAGCTGGGATTGTAGTTTTCAGCCATAGAAGTAAATGGATTCCCAAACAAGCTTATGTGGGATCTCATATCAGCAAATCGACTTTCAAACTCGTCAAAAACTAATTGTAATAACCAGAGGCAACAATTCTTTAGAAATATGTGTTTTTCTGTTAGCTCGGTACAACATTCAAAGTGAACTAAATTGCCTTGCTCAATTTGGGATTTAAATAATAACAACGTATTCTGAAACGATTTGATGTCACCATACAAATCAGAGACCAATTTCCTTTCCTTTGTAGTTTTAATTAAGAGCATTTAAAGGACTAGAAATGTCTGTAAGAATTGCAAGATCAAACAGCCACTCCATATTTGATAGTTGTTTTATTGGTTTTCCTTTTTCTGTCATAAAAATATCAATTTCATGACAAAGTTTAAAGAAACAATATGGCACTTTGCCACGACTAAGCCGTCTCACTGCGCTGTGCAAAAAATTACATCTTCGTATTTAACTTCAGTTTCTGAAAGAAACTGCTGAAACATATGATAATTAAGGCCATGTGATCTTATAAAATTTACAGTTGAAATAACCACATTCATAATGTGTTGGAGATCCACCACACAGAACTTGATGCACAATGAAGTGAATTTCAATCTGAGGTTCAGCTCCGATATCTATCATTTTCTTGGTTAATCTACCCATAAGCCCAATGTTCTTACCAATCATATTTTTTGCACTGCCAGTTGTGACTCCTACCAGGTTTTTAATATTTAATCCTAATATAATCCTAACTTTTCAATAGATTGGCAAAAATTTTCAAAACAATTTTCACCTGTAGTTGTTTCATGCATACTCTGTAGGTCAGCTAAACCTTCAACTGGTACAAAATTATCATTAATTCCATGTATGGAAGATAAGGAGTTGGGCTGTGTCTTTTACATCAGTATTGTCAACCAGTGATACACAAAAATATTTCATTTGTTTTATGCTTTCCCACAGAAATTGGAAAGAATTTGTTGGATATTGGAAAGATATCCCACAGATATTGGAAAGAATTTGTTGGAACAAATTCTTTCCAATATCTTCTACTCTTCGCATAATTGTTTGTTCGGACAAACTAATGTCTTGTCTCATTGCTCATTTCTCCGGACAGATTTCTTCCATAGCTTTTAAAAACGTTTAATAAATTTAACAAATTCACCATCGCTGAAGGTTTATTTTCAAAAGCAATCAAATGCACAACTTGATAACTGGCACTTACAGCAGATAAATTTCTTGATTGATACGGTTTCAGTGTGTTTTGTTGTTTTCTTAATTCCAGTACCTTCTACTCTTTGCATAATTGTTTGTTGAAACAAACTACAGTATGTTCTTTAAAAGGTGATAGAACATCCTTACACAACAAACATACTACTTTTTCGTCGTACTTAATGGAGGAATAGTCTTCAGTCTGCCTTTGATTAAAAACACGACAATCGAAATCGACATTCCTCTTTCGGAACAAATTCAATACACATTAATAATAATTCAATAAAATGAACAAGTTATATCAAAATAGTAGAATTTCACAATGTGAAAAGATTGATGTGTACATAACTGTATTTAGTGTACATATGACTGCACTGGACATGTACACGTTTGATACAGTCGAGCTCGATGCTTGCATGCCTGTACATGCAGTGGCACGACTCTCTAAAATGCTGTTTTAGTTAACTTTCCAGGCAGGCTGTATAAAAATTATTTGCAGGCTGGGTCCGGCCCAGGGCCATAGTCTAGGTGGATGGGCGGGTGTCCTGGAATCATCTATCTGTGTTGGGTGTTATTCTGCCTGGATCGGCCCTAGGTGCTAACTGAGTGATCATGGCAATTTCCAAAGCAAATTAAAAGTGCATTTTCTCCAAACGACTGACTAAAGAGATTTTTAAAGCCTTTACTTTACAAAGTTATTTATTTTTGGCTTCTTCTAAATAAAAAAGTAAGCTTCCTACCAAGAAAGGAAAGACACCTTTCTTTTGTATATACAATTAACACACTAACCTCGTATCGCTTGGTCACTGGTGGCACCACACTTGACTCCACGTGGTGGGGCTTGTAACCTGAGTAAAATTCCAATACTTGGGACAAAAAGGAGCGAATATGGACCCCCTTAATATCACTGACTGAGCCTACATGCTTGCATGATGAACATGAATCGTCTCAACCAAAAAGAATCTTCACCTGACCTTGCTTTCTTAATTTTACTTTCTTTATCAATGAAACCTCTTAGCAGCTTAGCTCCATTTCTTATGCAGAAAAGCATAGAGGCTGTAGCAGGTACTCCTAAAAGTCAAACGACTTTGCTCAGGAGATCTTGTAAAAACACCTAGCCCCAAATATTCTAGGCAGCTCCTGAAGCAAACAATCTTTGGAGGCCTTCCCATTTCTGTAATCCCTACACACAGTGCTGAAACTAGAAAAAGTGGGCCCCTTGAAAATATTTATTTTGGTAAAATTAAAAAATTAACAGTACATTGGTAAACGTAATACTCAAAAATACATGGTAATACTATACTCAATAATAATGACCTCCGACAAATGGGCCCCTGTTTGACTTTGGCTCCCGCAGTCACAAATCCTTAAAAACTGCCCTGGAAGCAACAGCTATGCTAATACCATTTCACCTCTATTCACTGCAGTTTCACTTGTTTTGTGCAGCTAGCTAACAATAAAAATGCTTCATGTGGAAAAAATTATTGTTCGTAAACATAGTAAATTTTATCATAAGCATAACTAAAAAATTACATTTTTACTCAATTAAATATTTTTCTGTTTCAAGCAGGAGAGCAGTGGGCCCACTTTCAGTCGTGGGCTCCAATGCACTGCATTGGCAGCATTGACATAGTTACACCACTGCCCACACAGAACTTTAAACACCTCAAAAGGGGTCATTTCAAAATGGCACCTCCTTAATGTTCCCGAGGAAGAAATTACTGAAGTACTTAGGGCACAACATGTCAATCATTCTTTTGTCACAATGACACTTAAGGCACAGCGTGTGATCATTCTTTTGTCACTGATGACACTTAAGGCACAACATGTTATCAGTGACAAAAGAATAATGACCAAACAGGATGGTGTCCTTACACCCACAAAAAAAAACATCCTTACCCTCAACCTCCAAATCTCCCTGCATCAGTGAAAGCTGGCTACCCTTCTTGTAAGATCTGACGATATATTCCAAAACCACTTAGATGCTTTAAATGTCAGAAGCACGAGCATTCTCAAACAGCATGTCAAGGTAAGGCCCTTGTGTGGCTCACCAGACCACTCCCAAACTGAATGTCCAGTAGTGACGCCAATGTGTTCCAACCTGCCAGGGTGCTCACCTTGCATATTCCAGAACTTGTGAACCATGGAAAATGGGTGAGAAAATACTAAAGGCTGAGAAAAGTGTCTCATACCAAGAAGCACAAAAATAGATATTAAATGTGATGCCTTCTAAATCATATTTTCTAATGCAGTCAAAAACACTAAAGAGTTTTTCACACAGACTGATATTGCAATTCCTCCCAAAATATCCTTCTCATTGGATGAGATCCTTCCTCATGGATGGTGAGAGACTGACAGCAACAAAGACCAGAGTGCATCAAATTCTGTTAATACAAAGCCAACCAAGCCACACCAAGACAATGCCCCCAAAAGTCATCAACGTTAACAAAGGAGAAAGATGCAACTCTTACACAGAATAGCCTAACTGATTGAAGTATGGAAATTGATGAGAAGTTGAATAATGAAAATAGTTCTGCTATTGCTGATGATGAAAGGGATATTGGGCAGCCAGTATTTCCAGAACGAGAGAAATATAAACAGGATTGAGGGAAAATAAAGCGGTCAGACCTATCCACATAACCTAAACCAAATAATTCAGAAAATCATATTTTAAAAAAAAAAAAAAAAATTTTGCCTAAGAAGCAATCTAGATGAATTAAAATATTTAATGCACAAGCATGATGCATGATTCTGCCAACATTTGTCTACAGGAAACATATTTATCATCAAATTATACTCCCCACTTCTCAAGATATATGCTATACAGACATGGTAGATGTCTTGAATCTTCAGCAAGAGGAATAGCAATTTTAGTTTGTAGAAACATACCATCCAAACTTGTCTAGCTTTGTACCACTCTATAAGCAGTAGCCATTTGCATTGTAATAGTACAGTCAGTCTTCATATAGCACGAAAGTTGTGTTCCTAGAAACCCTTGTACAATGCAAAATCTTGCAATGTAAACAACAAGCCCTATGGGAAAAATAGGGTTAGGTGCCGACCACCCCAAGATTGAACACACATTTGTAACCAAAACATTATAATCATAATAAAATACTTACGTATTTTATTTCCTCAACCAAATTGAGGAAAGTACAGGAACTCTCCGACTTACGTAATGCTCGACTTACGGAAATTTGACTTTACATAAGTTTTTGCCGGCCGGTGCAAAAACTTTAAAAATCATGGAAACTTATTTTACATCCCGAAGGAATAAATGGAGGTATCGTGAAAATATTGTAATGTGAACCCAATAGCACGTTGTTGTGTTTTTGTTTTTTTTTTTTTTTGTTTCTTTTTGTTTCTTTCTTTTTTTGTAATTCGTTCCAAGTCCTTGGAAGTTGA
The DNA here is from genome assembly GCF_048544385.1 of Mastigoproctus giganteus. Taxonomy (NCBI): domain Eukaryota; kingdom Metazoa; phylum Arthropoda; class Arachnida; order Uropygi; family Thelyphonidae; genus Mastigoproctus; species Mastigoproctus giganteus. Next base: position 220,180,493 of record NC_143579.1, on the reverse strand, counting down.
AAATTTCGCTATATTACTAAGCTATTTATCTCTCTAAAAGGTCATATTTATAATAGAAATTGCGCTACCATTTCGTTGTTATCATATGTTCCCATTCTAAGAATCAATTTTGTAAGCCTTTGTGATATTTTTCTAAAGCACATTTCTGGAGGTCACTACCATAAAACAATAAAAACAATTTGCACTGTCTGGTTTATTGGGCTTTTCTGTTAGCGCGATCTATTAAAAATGGGTATTAAACTCGATCTTATTGCATTTGCGATAATCCCGATAGCTGGAATTGTGTGACGGTATTATGGTGAAATGAGTTCCCCTTCACTGAAATCTTCAATCAATCATATAAAAAACAAATTTTCAGAAACTTCTCATCACTCCTATTTACGTATTATAGTGATGAAGCGAAAGGAACCACCAAAAAGTGCAAGTGGTGGTAGTGCCAGTAAACAAAACAAAACATTGATTTAGAAATGATGGTGAAAGTGATTAAGAAGTACGAAGCAGGACAAAGTTTGTCATCTGTTGCAAGGGAATTAGGTCTCGCTGCTTCAACAGTGAATGCTATTTTAAAGAAAAGTGCGCTTATGAAAGAACATGTCAAAGGATCAACACACTTAAGATCAACAGTGATCATAAAACAGCGTTCAGGTGCTATATCGAAGATGGAACAGCTGTTAATAATAACATGGATGCAAAATTAGATTCAGAAGCGAGTGCTCCTGAGTCTAATGACCATTCAAGCAAAAGCAACAAGTATTTATAACGATATTAAGGATAAGTACGGCAAACCCCAAATCAGTTCGTGGCAAGCAACCGGTGGTTTAATAGGTTCATGCATCGTGCTGGTTTCCACAATGTTAAAGTATGCGGTGAAGTCGCCAGTGCCAATTCTGCAGCTGCGGAGAAATTTTGTGATGTGTTGGAAAAAATTATTGACGAAGGCGGCTATTCAACGCAGCAAATTTATTGGAAAAAAATGCCAGATCGAACATACATTGCCAAAGAGGAAAATACAATGCCAGGTTTCAAGGCATCAAAAGATAGGACCATGCTCTTGATTGGGGCTAATGCAGAGGAGATTAGAGATTAAAACCATTGCTTGTGTACAATTCTGAAATTCCTTGTGCATTTAAGGGTATCAATAAAGCCACCCTACCTACCCATGCATTTCCAATTGAAACAGAGAGCATAGATAACAACGTCTCTCTCTCTTTGAGGATTGGTTTAAATGCTGCTTCATTCCTGAGATTGAAAAATATTGTAAAGACAACTACGTTCCTTTCAAGATTTTGCTTCTATTAGATAATGCTCCTGGACATCCTATGCATCTAGATCAGGCGCGGGAAAACTACGGCCCACGGGCCGCATGCGGTCGGCCACACATTTTTGTGCAGCCTTCGAGCTTTAATTGTATTTTCGAAAAAAGTTTACTTGTTTTATGCCTTTTGCGACGAGACTATTTGTTTCATCTGCCTTGAGAGTGTCTCAGTGTTGAAAGAGTACAATATCAAAAGATATTTCACTACTAAACTGGTGGAATATGGTGCCAATTTAACTCCGGAAGCGAGAAAAAAAACTGCTGATGGATTGATTCAAAATTTATCTAGACAACAAAATGTGTTTACGCGGCTAACTAAGGAACAAGAAGCTACTGTAGAGGCAAGTTTTGTTATTTCTCATATAATTGCCAAAAAGCAACGAGCCTTTTTCTGATGGAGACTATATTAAAGAATGTATGACTGAAGCTTGTGAAATTATATGTCCAGACATTAAACGCAAATTTGAGAATATAAGTTTATCTCAGTGAACCGTAGTAAGAAGAATTGAATGTATCGATACAAATTTGAATGAGCAATTATTATCAGTATTAGAATCCATAACATGGTGCTCAATAGCTCTCAACGAAAGTAACGACCAAAAGAATACTGCGCAGTTATTAATTTTCATACGTGGATGTACCTCTAATTTTGAAATTATTGAAGAGCTTCTTTCAATGGAATCTCTTAAAGACCAAACAACAGGAGCTGATATATTTGAAAAAGTTAAAAAATGCTTAACAAGATATAATTTACAATGGAACGAAATGGTAAGCGTAACAACTGATGGAGCAGCAAGTTTAACAGGTAAAAATGTTGGATCGTTAAAGAAAATTCAGGATAAAATTTGTGAAAAGTTATCCTGATTAAAATTTAATTACGATTCATTGTATTATACATCGACAAGTATTATGTAAAAATGTGTTAAAAGTTGAACATGTCACATCTTGTATTATTAAACTAGTAAATTTAATACGATCGAGGTGGCCTGAAACACAGACAATTCGTTAATTTTCTTCAAGATAATGAATCCGAGTATACATATTCCTTATAGCCAAATTCGATGGCTTAGCTTAGGAAAAGTTCTTCGGCGAGTATGGGATCTTAAAGATGACATCGTTCTATTTTTAAAACTGAAAAATATTATAGACTTTCCCGAATTAACTGATAATAACTGGATTTGTGATTTTGCGTTTACCCTAGACATCGTGACACACTTAAATACTTTCAATACCGTGTTACAAGAAAAAAATTTATATGCCCATGATATGGTAAAAAGTTTGAATGGATTTCAGTTAAAACTCCAGTTGTTACTTCGACATTTATTGATTAACAAGGTAGACCACTTTCCAACCATGAAGTTGCTGAAGATTCCAGAAAATAAATTTGAAAAATATTGTGAAATTATCAACGCTTTGAATGACAACTTTTCACAAAGATTTGGCGACTTCCAAAAAATTGAGACACGTTTGGCAATAGGGCGCAACCCATTTTCAATAGAAATTGATAGTGCACCAAGTGAACTACAACTTCAAATTATAGATCTGCAGTGGGATACTGATTTAAGGGAATTACACCATAGTGAGGAAATCTGTAAATTTTACAATACTGTACTCTTAATTCGGACAAATTCGACAAACTTACAAAGATTTTGCCCAAAAAATGTTGGTTATTTTTGGATCAACCTACATATGTGAACAAACATTTTCCATCATGAATCTAAATAAAAATTCTTCACGATCAAGCATCACCGATGAACAAGCAGTTTTAAGAATCTCAACTACAAAATTAACACCAGAAATTTAAAAAATGTTAAAAGATGCAAAACAGTTCCATTCATCTCATTAAATTCTTGGCTGTTAGAGAATAATTTTTTTTTGTTATATTTCTTCTTCATGATAACAAATAATATATATCTAAAAATAGTATTTTACGTGCGGCCCGCCCTTCTTTTTGAATTCCTAAGGTGACCCTTCAGCCAAAAAGGTTGCCCAGGCCTGATCTAGATGATTTCAATTCGAACATGAGACTCATATTTCTACAGCCAAACACTACTTTACTTATCCAACCTATGGATCAGGGTGTTAATTCGAATTTTTGCTTGAGGCTAATGCAGAGGAGATTAGAGATTAAAACCATTTCTTGTGTACAATTTTGAAATTCCTCATGCATTTAAAGGTATAAATAAAGCCACCCTACCTACCCGTGCATTTCCGATCGAAACAGAGAGCATGGATAACAACATCTCTCTTTGAGGATTGGTTTAAATGCTGCTTCATTCCTGAGGTTGAAAAATATTGTAAAGACAACTACGTTCCTTTCAAGATTTTGCTTCTATTAGATGATGCTCCTGGACATCCTACACATCTAGATGATTTCAATTTGAACGTGAGAGTCATGTTTTTTCCGCCAAACACTACTTCACTAATCTAACATATTGATCAGGGTGTTATTTCGAATTTAAAAGCATACTATTTACACACAACATTTGCTCAAGCATTGTCTGCAGTAGACGGTGAGAAAAAGTTTACATTAGAGACTTCTGGAAATCTTGCAATATTTACCACGCCATCTTAAACATTAATAAGGCCTGGGCAGAAATTACTAAAAGTTGTTTAAATGCTGCATGGAAGAAATAGCACGTAAAAGGCTTCAAAGGATTTGAAAAAGTCGACTCATATGAAGAGGTTACAGATAAGATTGTAAAGGTTGCAGAGCTACTTCAATTGGAGGTTGATGCCAAAGACGTGGAGGAGTTAGTAGAGGAAGAAGAGAAGGAATTATCTAGCGAAGAACTTCTTGACTTACAGGCAGTGACAGTGAAAGAAGAAAATGCTGACAAAGCTCAAGATGAACCAAATAAGGAGCCGAGATGCTTCATCACCAGAGAGATGGCAATGGGATTTCATGAAATTACATCGGCAATGGCATTTTGTGAAATTATATCAGCAATGGTGAGGTTTGAGAAGATGGATCCTGACAGCGAATGATTCTTAAAAGTTAACAGAGTGATGAATGATATTCTTGCTTGCTACAAAGAAATCTACGATGAAAAGAAAAAAAACCACCGTCCAGTCATCCAATAATATGTTCTTCCTTAAGGTTGAATGGCTGACTCATTCGAAATCTCCACAGCCCTCAACCTCCGCAGTGGCATATTTATCAGCTGAAGACATTGATTCTGGCAACGATGTTCGAGAGGTAAAACTTACTGACGTTATGCCTGTCTCCTCTCTTTTTTTGTAATTTTATAATTTTGAAATTTTTTTAAATTGCATGCTTTTGTAATTTTTCATGTGCATGAGATAAAAAATTGAATAAATACAATAAATAATTCTATTTACATGTTCGTCGAACATTTCTTTTTTGATTCAATCAATTCAGCAAGTGCTGCACAAGCATGGGGGGAATTCCAAGTTATGTAGCGTTCCGTGGAATGCAACCCTTACGTAAGTGGAAGAGTTTCTGTACAAATATGCCTTTACTTCCGTGGGATAGACATTGATGTGTACTTTGCTCATTGGTCAAAAAATGCTATTCCACCACTTAACATCCAACAGCTACATGCCAACCATACTTCAAAATACACTGGAAAACTCATAGTCTATACAGATGGTTCTAGGTCCCACTCAGATGTCAGTGCAGCACCTGTATTTTTTTAGCACGTAGTCTCAAAATCCCCCCAGTTGAATAAAGCATATTTTCTGCTGAAATATATATGCTATTCCAGCTTTAATTAAGTGAAATATGTCAGCATTGATCACTTTCTGTCCTGATATATTCTTATTTGCTCAGTGCTATTGCAGCCATAGAGCATAAACAGTATTCTCATCTTCCTCTCCTACAAGAAATTGCCTTTCTAATCAACTTCTATCAAAAAAAAAAAAAAAAAAAAAAAAAAAACATTCTGAAATAACTCTTTACAGATCCTAGGACACCCAGAATAAAAGGCAGTGTTAAAGCAGATAATGCAGCAAAGTCAGCATCACAACTGCCAAACAAAATAATGATAGTTCCATACACTGATTTTAGGCCAATTGTTATTAGAGCAAGTGAAGACGAATGGGCCCAGATATGGAGAAAGCAAACCAACAATAAACTACAGAAAATAAAATCTTATCCACAAATAATGGACTCCAGCATCAGAAAACAGTTGCAGAGAAGAAGTAATGCTTGCAAGATTGCAAATTGGCCACACACATCTTATGCATTATCATCTATTAGCTCATGAAAATCTCCCTCTCTGTGTTCAGTGCTAAGTTCAGCTTTCAGTAAGACACATAATTTTATTCCATTCTTTTGGTGAGTGCCCAAGTTTCACTTCCATTATTTTACGTTTCAGACAGATTGCGATATTGCATCTTGGTATGTGACTATATTTCCTGAATGCTATCCATCTGAGATTTATTCTTCTCTTGACTTCCAGCCATTTTAGCATTATTACAGATAATGACTTGACCAAGATAAGTGAATCCACCATTTCAATTTCTGCTCCTTCAATGATTATATGGGGGGGGGGGATTCACAGACTAAAAGATTAACGGTAGCCGCAGGCAGAGGTGAAAGCAATTCTTGCACTGCTTCTATTGATAAGCAGCAGTCTAGAGAGCAAATTGCGGGAGACTTCAAGAGCTGCTGAGAGTCGTCATGTAACAAGTAAATACATAAGCTGTTAGGGTAACAAAGAGTAAGAACAGGTGCGTGTATACTTGCATGTACACCAGTGCAAGAAGTATAGTAAATAAATTTGATGAATTTGAAGTGCTGGTCAAGGCATCAAAGGCAGATATTGTTGGGATATCAGAGACACACAGATATAAGCAGTGTAGAATTGGAATTTGCAGAGTACAATGTATACAGAAAGGATAGGAAGGGAGGAGGGGTTATGCTGTTAGTTAAGAAACACAAAATCTAATGAAGCGCATCCAGTTGACATGGGTGGACAATGCAATTTTGAATCAATTTGGTGTGACATAAACACTGGGAAAGGGAAAATGAGAGTTGTGGTGTGTTATAGGTCTAATGAGTACAACAATCGTGCAGAGAAATAGAGTAGGCCAGTAAATCATAATGTCTTGTTATTAGTATTTTAACTTTCCAGATATTGACTGGAACTTATGGATTGGTCACTCGCACGGTAGCAAGACTTTTGTGGATTTATTGGAGGATTGTTTTCTACAGCAACATGTTCGAGGGGCAACCAGAAGGAGTAATACTCTTGATCTGATTATCATGAATAAGAATTTATAAATAAAGGAACCACTAGGTGACAGTGATCACAGTCTACTGATGTGGGAATTACTTAAGGATGTAACTACCATCAAGGCTAAAGGGAAGGGCTTTTGCTTTCGTAAAGGTGACTGCAGGGGTCTCAGGCAGTTTTTAAATTCTATACAGTGGGATCAGTTGAAGATGTTAAAAACAGCAAATTCTAAATGCCTTCAACGAATTAATAATGGAAGCTACTAGGCTTTTTATACCAATTAAGAAATACTGTTCAAGATTTAGACCTAAATGGATGTTAGATGAACTAATGAGTCTCATGGCAGAGAAGAAAAATGTGTGGGGTGCCTATAAATTATCAGGTGACACAGAAGCCAGTGCAGATATAAGCTAGTCTGTAATCAAGTCACAAAGGAGGTTAGGCAAGCGAAGGCTGATTACGAGAAATCCTTGGTAAAGGATGCAAAGAAAAACAACAGACTTCATTACTTATGTAAATTCTAGGAGGAAGGGGATGAATCAGATTGTTCCACTTGATGTTGGTGGTTCAATTTTTGATGATCCTGGTCAAATAGCTGACAAACTGAATGAGTATTTTGCATCTGCATTCATACATGAGGAATTCTGTAAGGAAGAGGAGGACAGAAGTTTACTAAACTCTAACAGGGAGCTAAATGATTTTGTAATAATTTAAAGGTAAAGTGGAGGAGGAGAAATTGTTGAAGTTAAACATAAAAAGGCACCTGGGGCAGATAGAATCTATGCAGTTATATTAAAGGAAGTGAGCAAACCCTTAGCCGTAATTATGAGAGCATCCTTATATTTGGGGGTAGGTCCCTATGGACCGGAGATGTGCAAATGTATCCCCAATTCACAAAGAGAGTTAAAAGGGTGACGAAAATAATTATAGACCTGTTAGTTTAACTTCTGTTCTGGGGAAAATAATGGAATCACTGGTTAAAGAAGTGATCCAGAATCACCTAGACAACACTGCAGTAATAGTTCAGACACAGCATGGGTTTGTTAGGGGAAAGTCTTGTCTGGCCAATTTGATTGGATACTATGTGGTCACAAAGGAACTGGATGCAAAAAATAATTTTGATATCATATACTTGGATTTCAGGAAATCTTTTGATACTTTTGCACATGAAAGACTGCTGTACAAATTGGAGCAGTATGGCATTAAGGGCAAGTTGCTGCAATGGATAAAGGGATGGTTGAGTGGGAGACAGCACAGAGAGTGGTAATAAATGGACATTGCTCTATGTGAACTAATGTTATTAGTGGAGTTCCCCAGGGTTCGGTGCTGGGCCCATTGTTGTTTTATGTATTTATTAATGATATCAATGAAGGTATATCAGACCTAATGTCCAAGTTTGCAGATGATACAAAGGTTGGCAGGGTTGTTAATAATAGTAAAGACAGTATGCTACTGCAACAGGATCTAGAAAAGTTAGGCAGATGTGCTGAGAAGTGGCAACTGAAGTTTAATATTGACAAATGCAAAGTACTACATATGGGTAGCAGTAACCCAAGAGAAATGTTCCAACTGTGTGGACTATACTGAGGGAGGTGGAGAATGAAAAAGACTGTGAGGGTATTTGTGTAGTTGGATATGAAGTTCTCTGATCTTTGCATACTGGTTGCCAGAGTAGGTCATGGAGTTTTGTCAATCATATACAGGAATTGTGCTGGCAGAGACAAGGAGGTGATTATACTTTTGTATAAGGCAGCTCAGGCCACACCTTGAGTACTGCATACAGGTGTGGAGGCTTCATTTTAAGAAGGATGTAGTGTTGCTAGAATTAGTACAGAGAATGGCAACAAGATTGGTGAGAGGAACAAAGGGGTTCTCTTAACAAAAGAGGCTTAAATTCTGCAACTTGCAGCATCAAATCAAATGCAAGGCGATTTGATTGAGGTGTAGTGTTTGAGCAGGCTCAATGCCGATGGATACTTCTGCTTGCTCAGATTAAGAACCTGAGCGATCATAAATTCAAATTGAGGAAAGACAATTAGATGTGCGGAAGTTTGTTAATTGCTGGAACAGACTTCCATCTCTTGTTGTGGAAGTTGATAGCTTAAATAAATTTAAGGCTGTACTAGACAAACATTTGGAGTGACCAGATGGGTGAAATGGAAGGGTTTTTTTTTTTTTTTTTTTTGGCTGTTGCTCTATAAGCTTGCTTTCTTGCATTATATGCCTCAACTAACACTGTTATAGGGTTCTGATGTTATATTTCAGTGCATCTGTTGAAATCAAATAAAAATATCCATTCCTGTGGCATACTTTTTCATCATTACTTTTGTTTTAACCAGATACAAATATAATTGCCCAACTGTCATACAAGTGCTCTACTTTCATCCATCCACTCTTGAAGGGTGGTTGGATGAACAATGAAGAATGTATAATCTTAAACAAATTAATTATAAAAATATAGACACCATCATTTGTGCAGTGTCTATTATTTTGCTAAGTAATTTACCTCTTTGGCTGTAATAATCAAATAGCAAAAATACTGCATCACGACCTAGAGAAATTTGGTAGGAAAAGGTATATGGGTGGATGTGATCTCACTCCTCCCAAATTTGAAAAAAGTGTTGAGAGGGGGGTTGGTGTCCCACAGACAGTTTTCCAGTGATGGAGGAAATAAATCAGAGATCTCATGAAACAGACTTGAAAATTTTATAAGTTCTTATTAAGTTTTTTTTTTTTTACTTGATATTGTTATCATTTCTATATATTGAAATTTCCAAAAGAAAAATTTTTAAATATGTCTGTTTGATGTTACAAAAATTGTTTAAATTTGAAATTGTATGAGGTTTTTTAGCATATTTTAATGTAACTGCTTGTCATTCTGTATGAAATATTTCTATCAGACAGCCTGTTTATTGTTTAGATGAAAAATTAATAAAAAAAATAATAATAAAATAACCTTAATTATAACCTTAACATTATTTTGTTACTAAATCAACTACACATCTTTAACCCAAAACAGATTGAGTTCTTTAACTGTGAAATTATATTTTTGTTTCATTCTTGTTATAATTTTTTGTTATATTAGTTAAATCAGTTAGTATAGGATTAAAACATGTTACACTTATTATCATCAAAATAACACTTCATTTTTACTCTGCTGTTTTGTTTATGCTCCATTTGGTCCCAAAATATTTTGTAAGTACATTTTGTATATCATATCTGTTTTAGCTGTAGTTTTAGCAACTCATTTATATATATAAAAAATATTGTCTAATATGAAACTTTAACTTGAAAGTAGTTTAGAGTAAATTTGTGTAGACTCAGAATTTTGAGTATCATAAATAGAATATGAAAATTGTACTATTTAAGTAGTTATTAACTTTTTATGATAAATTAAAAATTTTATGGTTTGCCTTAAAACTTGAAATATTAAACAAAAATTGATGCAGCCACTCTTAGATAAAGAAATCCATTATCTTAATGGTTTTATTTTTAACTTTCTTTGTTTTAAATTTGTCATAAGTTATATGCATTGAGCTCACCACAAACATATTCTAACATATGTTCGAATATGTTTGTTATATATTTGAATACATAAAAATTACTATAAAAAAAAAAAATAAATAAAGCAATTCAGTGATTAAGTGCATTCCTTTGGGGATGATAAGAAAACAAATGTATGATCCTAGTGGGTCCCCAAACACATTTTCACGCTAAGGCAACATACAAGTAGAATGTTGTGACTCATATAGTTCAAATGCAGGTGCATGCAGAAAGATCTTGAATACTTGCTGAATTGTATGTCAAATTCATTTATTTACATTTCTGATTCCAGAGCATGTAATGTCCAAAGTGACTATTGTGATTATCCACACAAACATCAGTTTATTGCAGAAGGGACAGCCCTCATTCACTTCACTTCTGGTATGTGTGCTGTTGCTATATCCTTAACTCACTACCACAGGTTCACCCTACTGTGAACTTTTGTACCATACTTATGTACTGTTCCATACTCGTTTGGAGAACATGCCAACCATGTTTGATATCTCGCTTATCCATTCTGCCATGGTAGAATGTGCTGTTTGAGCATGTGCACATTTAATGATTGCTGTAGCAAAGATCCCTCATGAGTGAACCTCATAAGGACTTGTGTGGTCAGTGAGACATCTTACAAGAGCACATGTAATATGCAGGTAAATGCAAGTACAAGCACCTGCAAGATGGTCATCTAGCACAGGGCTAGCTGACCATCCAACATGCCACCTTGACACCCAGGGTCATGTGGTAACTACCTTTTCTGAGAATGTGTATTAGGAAGAAATTCTAGGATGTAAACATCAGAAATTAATCATTCTGAAATAAAGTTAAATGTTTTAAGCATTAAAATTTATCCTCTTCTCTTTAAATAATGACAATAAAACTTAAAACTACTTGAAATATCTGCCTGTGAATTTCTTTTCTCCAAAGTTCATTTTTGTATGGTAAACTGCTCATAATCTGCTATATAAAAAATTACAAATGAATACATAAAACAGAAAATAATGTAAGAAGCCCTGAAGTATATACACACTGAATGGTCACCTTATTAGGAACACCTAGCTATTTCACGATATGGAGCACTCCTTCAGTAACAGTATCACCTGTTACTGAAGCACTCCTTTAGTAACAGTATCAACTATCCAGTTTTCAAAGTTTTGAGACGCAGTTGAGTATGAGCCATCATCCTTTTGACACACTTTCAACACCTAATTGAGTCCATGTCATGAGACAGCCAGGCTGGAGGGGTGGGGGGGATCTACTCACTGTTAGGTAGGTGTACCTAATAAAGTGGACAGGTAGTAAATAAATAAACTTATTTTTGGTAAATGTTCACTGTGTTTTTTGTTTATTTATTTATTTATTTTTTTTTTTGTGTGTGGCACCTTCCATATTCTTAAACAATACCAAATAGATCTGGACAGCACTTAGCTAGCATATAGAGACCACAGCCAGGTATTTGCCTGAGAGACCAGTCCATATATTGATATAAAATGGCAACTGGTGGCTTTTATCTGTATTGTTCACTTTTGTCCAGTTTCAGAAATTATGCAGAGTTCTAGATTTCATCCCCTGTGAAGTGAAGCATGCTTCATCCATAAATGGGGCACAACAGCCTGGAATTTCTGCACAGCTAACGAAGCAAACAATTAATATTTTTCCAAATCTGCCCAGAAGATTTCACTATTAAAGGTCTATTTTTTGATACACAATAATTTACTGTTGCCACCTGGCTTATGCTGGTACTTTTGCTTGGATAACTGTGCATGCAGTTTAGGATTCTCCACTGCCTTCAGAATTCCAAGATCATATAGACATTTATGATTGATAGTAGTAGTAGTTGGAGTGGCAATTCCCCTCTCATTTATAACAATTCACTTAAACAGATATGTGTAGGTTTGGTCTGCAACAATTGGGTTACCTATCTGTTTTTTGCTAGGTAACTTCTACTGCATTGTCATGACACAACTCAAAGATCAGACGCGTGCCAGTATGGCTTGAATGTGTTTAATCATTATGTTGATGACCATTGCTGATATGATATTTTCACTGCAATTTTTTTCTCCTCCCCTCTGTGGTCGTCGCCGAAGTATTACCCTTTAAAATTTAAAAAGCTTTTCCCCATCCCCACTTTGGCGCCTCCATAGCCAGGTGGGCAGGAGTGGCACACGCTTCTTGATTAGACCAGGGTTTGAGCCCGTGACCACCAAATACGGAGGATGCGGAAATGACCACCGCATATCCCCGGAGCAATATGGCCTTAGTTGCTAATGCTCCTAAAAACCAAATAACAGCAACATCCCCACTTTAAGTTTAATTCTTGATGTGGTCTGTGATTATGATGATTGTATTATTTTTTAACACATTATGAAACTTAAAATGTTTTATGTAATATGAAATTGTATTTTTATAAATTCCTTCCTGTTTAAATTAATATATGTAGCATTTATAAGAAACAGATACTTTAATCATGCTTTTGAATGAACCATTATCTTCGTGAGTTACTTCCATCAAGAGATAATAATTACGTACACACATTTAATTCAATAAAAACTCCACTCGTATACTAATAACTGATTTATTTTATACATCATAATCTGCATTTTACTCTACACTGCATTAAATAATAACATACCTGTAATGTAGATTAAAACAGTTATTGTTGTTGAGCATATATGTACCTCTTGATGTATTTTAATCATTTATTATTATTGAAGGCTGCTCTGTTCATTTTCACTTATTGTAGGAATGACATTTTGATACATGATATACACACATTGGAATAAATCCTTTGTTTAATGTATAAATTACTATATCAAAATGAGGTGTCAATAGAAGTAGATAGAACATGCAAGAGATATATACGTGTGTATATATATATATTGGTTTCACAGTGACTGTCAGTGGTATGGTGTTGCTGATTGAGTGCCAGTTTCTGTTCTGTTATAATTTCTCACTGTATAAGGGCCACCATTATTCAAATCTACTGCATACAGTAGATTTGAATAATTAATACTCTGATCAATCAGAGTATTAATTTGTGTATGCATGATTTGTCTAATGTTCGAAATGTAGTGATTCCCTGACCATTATTGGCCTTGTGGTCCTCTGTCGAGTTGGGGCATGATGGTCAGTCTGTTTTACTTTATTTATACTTTTGTTGGTCATATATTGTAGTTAGTTTAAGCTTTCCAATCTTAGTGATATTTCATGTAATTCAGGCCTGGTGCTAGTCAGAGATGCTGCTAAATTTCATCTAATTGGGTTTTTCTAAAACATCTTTCATTATTTGATATTCTATTTTCTGTTTTTTCTAAATTACTTTAGGAACATTTTCTTCTGTTATACCCTCATCTTGATCCTTCTCCCCCCTTGATTTGTTTTATAATGTTTGGTTTATTTTCACTCCATTAGTTTGCCATGCTACTGGCACGTACTTTATTTGATTTTTATTGTAGTTATTACAAGCAACATGTAGTGAAATGTGCGTTAATGCTGCCACTGATTTTTGCTATGCTAATTTTTCTCTTTTTCTGTTCCTTTTAATTAGAGTTTGCTTTCTGCAAATTATTTATGTTTCACAAAAATTTTACAATACAGTGAATAACCTTCATTTCCACTGAGACACAATTCACTTGGTAATAATTATAAATTGATTTTTAGGGAAAATATACAGTATTTTTAAAACTTTGAAACTTCCCCTGACATTGTATACTCCGATTTCAATGTGGCTACAACTTCTGGAAGCATTCCTTATAGATTTCTTTTGGAAGAGCTAATATACAGTTCCTGTGTCATGTTCTGAATAATTTCCTCAGTCATTGCAAATCTGAGACTGTTCAAGGAGCTACATCCAGTGAATACAACAGGTGAGGGGGGGGGGGCACAGTGATGGAGTACATCACAAGAAATTCTTGAATGAAAAGTACCAATGTGTGCAGGAGCATTGTCATGATGAAAGTGTCAGTGGCACCTTCCACTAAGGAAGGTACCACTGCCACTTTTGCTAATCCTGCATTAGTTTAGATAATCATTGCTTCACTGTTTACATAACTATGGCTGGTCCATTTCACAATTTATATAGTTTGGCAAATTAAGATTTATTTTATTGACATCTGCCAATATGATGTGCACAGTTATGATTTCATTAGTTCCCTTAGAAATTACTATATCAACTAATTGTCACCCCCCACTCATTTTTTAAGTGTGTTTTTGGTTGACAATTATTCTTCCAATAGAATTTATTTCCATTAAAATAGATTCTAAGTTATTTTTGCTTTTGTTATATTAAAGTAAATCATGTTGACAATGAATTTAGCTCCTTGTGAGATCATTAGAGCGCTGTATCGAAGTATGATACTTTTAAACAGTATACAAAAGTTGTCTACCTGAAAATGAGCAAGAAATGTGAGTCAGACAGTTGCATGTATGAATATAATGAATGGAGTTACCAATCCACACTCCTATGTCTGTCTAACTTTGGGATCACATGCCAAAATGGTTGGAGTCCAGGATAGAGTTAACAAAATTAGAATATCTGTTAGTGATCAGTTTTTCACGGGACTTTGAATGAAATATATGTCATAAGTGAAACAGGGCTTCATTGCAACCAACCAGATTAAAAACTGCAATGAAAACAATGATTCACTTACTCCACTGAAGGCATAGCATTTGTCTTCTGGGATTGAAAAGGACTAATAACAGTAGATTTTTTTCCAAAGTGACAAAAAAAACAGTAAGTAAACAATACAGTGCTAAGTAGAAACTGGATTATGAGATGCAACCAAGTGAAAGAGACCAGAAAAGCTGATAAAATGTGTTTTGTCTAGGACAATACATCTATTCCCACATTGGCTGTCACCATGGTTGAAATTCATAATGCTCACTATGAATTTTTTCCCGTCTGCCATGCTCACTATGAATTTTTGCCCGTCCACCATGCTCACCGTATCTGACCCCATCTGATTTCCACCTGTTCTCAGAATTAAAAACCAAATTGTTTGGAAGGAAATATGGGTTGGATGAGATGATAATGGCTGTACACTCCGTTATTAGGATCTTCAAAAAAGTAAATACAAAACTGGAATCATGAATCTGGAGCATCACTACAAAAATCGACATCAGATAATAAGGCTCAGTTTAAGGCTCAGCTGGACAGGTATTTTGAACGAACAGAGGGGTGAAGTGGAAGTGGGTTTTTTTTTTTTTTTTTTAGGCTGATGCTGCATAAGCTTGCTTTCTTGCATCAAATGCCTCTACTAATGCTAATGCTAATGCATGGACATCCGAACATGCTAATAACTCATGCTAAACTAGAAATTTATCAGACAATCCCATACATCATTAAAACTGTTCTTGAATTATATGTTTGTTCATAATATTGGCATTAAGTTTTGTAGCTTAAAAGATAAATCACTTTGATAGTATGAACCAGAGCTATAATGCTCAATACATTCTACGTTGATATCAATATTTGTAAAAGAATAAGAGAAGTTTACCTCAACATGATACGTAAAACACTTCCGTATGATACTCTCCAGAAATTAAAGGTATAACCTATCGATATACACAATTATGGGGGATTTTTTTAACACCTTGGTGCAAAATTACATTAGATTAACACTAAGATACTTGGCCCAAAGTGACCATATTTCTTTTCTAAAAAAAAAAAAAATTGGCGCATTATGGCCTTAGCTGCCAATGCGCCATTAAAAACCAAACCAAACCAATCTTTTCTAAAATATTGCCTTCAAAACAGCATCATTTTGAAGTTTGCCAGGGTCAATTCAAATCTTAAAATTTCAAGCGTTAAGCAACGAACACTTGCCACATCTTGTAACATAGTTAAGCTTGCCTTAAGATCTCGATATTCTAATAAACAAATTACCTTTCCCTAGTTAGGAAACTTCGCTACAAATTAAAAAATTATCTGCATCCTAACGATTGGTCTGTATTGAAGACCCCCATAGATTTGTGACGTGAAGCACAGGCCTCAGAAATAAAAAAACAGACATGTTAACAAATTGAATACATTATCAGGAGGATCAAGACACGTTCATCAGGTTGAAAGCTCCCTGTCGCAAGCTTGCAACCAAATGCATAAGAGTTGTGTGACGTGCCCCACCCCACTCATACGCACAACCGTCTACCGCAGAATACTTCAGCTAGTTCGCGACCCCCCCTCCTCAACATTCAACGAACCGACATATCAACAGGTTACAAATCTTTCCTCGTTTATGCTATCGCAGGACCAGATTTCACTTTTATCCAAAGGATTAAATTACAATTTACCACCTTGAAAACTACCTAAAAAAACAGTGCATAATTGATATTGAATGAATTTGGACTTTGTAATATTCCACAAAAAGATTTATTTATTCAACAAGTTAACCAAGTTATATACGAATGTGGCACATAACATAAAAGAAACAACTTCCTAAATTGAATACACATGACAGTTCGGCTTTACATGAAAAATTCGGGAAAATAAAGACATTATCATTCAGAGAGCTGATAAAGGAGATACAGTGGTAACACTCAATAAACCTGATTACATTAATAAGTTAGTCAGTTGTATCAGATACCTCCACTTATCTTGAAGTAGACCCGGCACTATTTACCAATTTGGTCAATCAATAAAAATAAAATGTTAACCACGTATCGAAAAAAATGGCTACATTACTATGGATTAGTTAAAGGAATTGAAGGCCAGTACATACAATATTCCTGCACTTTTTGGTCAGATTACCTATTTGGCCTATTGTTTCCTATAAAAACTCGGCATTTTCATCCTTGGTCACACATGTACAAAGCATTATAAAACCCTTTAAATAGGCGATACAATTTGGGATTAAAAACTACGATACACTATTTAAAATCCTTAAGGACTGGAGACTTGGCGGTAATGATAATTTATTCTCACTAGATGTTACCTCGTTATATATGAATGTAAACGTTGAATACACATTAGATATTCTTTGGGGTATGTTAAATAACTCGATACCGATTAATTATACAAAGCTATGATTAATTAATTTATTAATTAAACTCTTAGTTGAAGCCAACTATATCACCTTTCGAGACAAAGTATACAATCAAATTTTTGGTTTTTCAATGTGATTAAGCCTGAGCAGCCTAATATCAGAGATCTATCTCTCAACAATTGAATGTATACATTTCACGGCTTTTCTACTCCATATCACATACTATGGAAGGTATTTAGATGATGTTCTAATTATTACCGATAGTAGCACTATCCAAGACATTTTACATTTGTTTAATATTCATTTTAGACTCAAATTTACATTAGAAAGAGAGGATGCGGATACCAAGTCATTAAATTTTCTAAATTTCACTCTTACTCGGGACGTGAATAAAATCCAATTTAACTCTATCATAAACCTACAAACACCGGTATGCTTCTTCATTATAACAGCTATCACCTGTTCACCTACAAAAATCGATTATCTTTAATCAATAAAGATAACATTTACAATGCTTATAAATATTCAATGACGGAATCTGCTTTGGGCTCAGAAATAAAAATATTAAGCAGCAGATTATTAAACAGGGATTACTCACTTGCTACAGTAGACAGAATTAGGGTACAGGCTAAGGATAGAATACAAAAAAATATACCAATCAACAATAGTCAAAAAATACTTTATCTCTGTCCCATATGTTGAACAGTGGCACAAACAGGTTCTTTAAAGATACCGAATTTAAAATTGTAACCAGGCCAATATTGAAATTATACACTATACTGAACAATTGCTCAGTCCTTTCCTCGTTTGCAACACAAATAAATAGTATACAACATTTCTTGTGGTGATTATCAGGATTCTATGCGGTTTCCTCTGAATTTTCCTGTTAATCAACATGCGGCCTCGGTTCATGCTTCTCGTTCAGCAACATCAGAAGTAGCCTTTCATGCCATTAATGAAAAACATACTTAGTGTCCAACATAATTATACGAGACTATTAATTGTAGAAACCATCGAAATTAAATTACATGAGAATTCTATTAATGTTCGCCGGTCATATCTAATCTCTGATTCGTGGTCTTTTATGCACATGCACTTAGACAAATAATCCCTATTTAAGTTCCAATAGCCTGAGAGGGCATAAATTCAAATTGAGGAAAGAAAGTTGTAGGATAGATGTGTGGAAGTTTGCCTTTATCCAGCAGGTGGTTGATTGCTGGAACAAAGTTCCATCTGTCGTAGAAGTTCATAGCTTAAATAGATTCAAGGCAGAACTTGGCAAACATTTGGAGCGAGGGGATGGGTGAATTAAGGGTTTTTTTTTTTATTGGCTGATGCTATATAAGCTTGCTTTCTTGCGTCACGTGCCCTTGCTAATGCTATTTGGTAATTTTCGTTCCTGTGATCACGACATATGGTCAAAAAGCATTGTCAACTTCAGAAAGGAAAATCATTTTGCAATTTTTTCATTAAATGAATTTTTTAATTGTGTTAAATTGATTTTTAATTATTTTTAACTATTTCTTACTGTAATGTAAAATTTTTGATTTTTTTTTTTAATTGGTTTCATTTTAATCTCTGGAGAGTATCATATGGAAGTGTTCTACGTATCATATTGAAGTAAATAAAGAAAAATCACATATCATTCGAATAGTCTCAGTCAGGAATCAAGGTTGATATTAACGCCAGAATTTAACAAGTTAATTTTTAAATATGAAATTAAGTAATTGCTGTTTGTACTTATAACTAACTGACATTGTAATTCCGAATTTTATGAGCATGATGATAACAGTTGAACCAGTAATGTAATGGATAAGATAGCATCATCTGTATTTTTATTGCTATGTGTGCGTGCAGTTGTGCAAACAATGCTCTATATATGTGTATGCTGGTCAGGCCCTGAAGAAACAGGACAACATGTGTTAGCTATTGAATAAACAGACTGCCAATGCTCATCGTGCTGGAGAATAACTACCTCCATAATAGGGTGTATGCGGGTCCTCTGTTGCAATTCACATTCGGACCCACAAATACAGCACTTTCAACTATGAGTGATGATAATAATTATGCATGCAATCTGAGAACTCAATGTAGGGATGTAAATTTAAGATTTACATGCTGCTTCATCCAGTAAGGCTCTGCAATAGTTTCACCTGTATAACATACTCCACAATCTGCTTAAGTAATTTGATCAATAGATCCACCCTATTATAATATGGAAATAACTGATTTTATCCTAGAAATAATAGATTGTAATTTCTGCCTAGGAGCTGGATGTAGCCAGCATATTGTCTCAGCACCCTAGTAATATGACCTGAAATGCTCTGGATAAAGTAACATTACATCTGTTTTTAGATGATGAAATTGGACATGTTGCAGCATATTCAGTAGTCATCAAAGACTGATGACTACGATCTGTAAATATTGATTAACATAATATTTAATTTAATTTAGTATTGTAATTACAATATCAAATAATTTTACAAACACAAAATTGACCTCTTGGGAATCGTACAAGTAAACAGGTGTGCATGGTATACTACTACATTAGAAGCAGGTATAAAGGCAGGCACACTGTTGTGTGCTGTGGGCACTGGTCCTGTCGATATGTTATTGATATATGATAAAAAGATTGCTTCTACTATAAACAACATGAAAGTGGAATTTTATGATGGATTTTCAGAAAATTTCTTATTCTGAAAAATGGTAACTGAGACATTTTGATGAGATTTCATTGTATCCATAACGACAACAATGGTTGCAGAGTCGTTTTTGTGTTAGCAGGCATGCACACAAAAACTTATGCATTCTGCTAAGAAAAATTCTATCTCACTGAGCAATGTTACGAAGTTGTTGCAAAAACAGTGAAGTTATAATGGTATTAATAGTGGTAAATGGTGCACGAAAACAAGCTTATATAGCATTAGCCGAAAAAAACTAGCACTCCCATATCACCAGTCCTTCTCTTCTAACAGTTTGTTTAGTTCTTCCTTGAATTTATTCAAGCTAACTCACCTCTACATCACCAGGTGGGAGGTTGTTCCAATAATTGACATTCTGGCTGAAGATAGATTTCTGCACATCTACCCTACAACCATTCTTCCTCAGTTTGAATTTATGCCCCATTGTGTGATCTGAGTGAGAGGAAAAATTCCATCAGCATTGAATTTACTCAATCCATTCAAAGCTTTAAACAGCACAATCAGATCTCCCCACAGATCTCCTAACTATCTAGTCTCTGCAGCTTGCCTGCAGAACTGATACCTTTCCTAGTAAAAGTACCTTTTGTTCCTCTCGCTAACCTCATTGCTCTTCTCTGCAGCTATTCTAACAGATTCATGTTCCTGCCTAAGGCCTCCAGACTTGCATGGTACTCAAGATGTGGCCTGAGCATTGCTTTATACAATGAGATAATCAAATCCTTATCCCAACTGGTAAAATTCCTGTATATCATTGACAAAACCTCATGAGCTATCTGGCTGCCTGTCTGCACTGCTTAGTGAACTTCATATCCTGGCTGCATAATCGACTCCCCTCAGATCTTTTTCATTCATCAACTATCCGAGTCTCGTACCACGCAGTTGTTGTGTTAATCTGCAATTACTGCTACACATATGAAGTACCTTGCATTTGTCAATATTAAACTTCAAATGCCACTTCTCAGTCCATCTACCTAATTTTTCTAGATCTTATTGTAGTAGTGTACACTCATTACACTTATTAACCACCCTACCAACCTTTGTATCATCTGCATACTTAGCATCAAGCCTGGTATGCCTTTATCGCTATCATTAATGAATGTAGAAAACAACAATGGACCCATCACTGGACCTGGGGGACTCCACTAATTCCGTTAATCCAAGAAGAGCAGTGCCTGTTGATAACCACTCTCTTCTCCCACTCAACCACCCAGTACAACTACATTCCTGGCTTAAATTATTGCTTCTTTAATCATTAACCCACTTATTTTCTTACTAACATAAGTCAAAGCTAACAAGTCACCCTTAGGTCTACTTTATGAATCGGAAACACATTTGCACAACTGTAGTCAACAGGGACTTACCCTGCATCCAAGGATGCTCTCATAATTGTGGCTAGAGGCTTGCTTGCCTTGTTTTTTGTCTCCCTTAATAATTTAATAGATCCCACCCCATTTTTACGTTTATCTTCAACAGTTTCTTCTCCACTTTCTTCTCATTAAAACAGCACAATCAACTTCATGTTAGAATTTTGCACACTTCCAGTATTCCTATCCCAAAAATATTCTTCATGTGTGAATGGAGATGCAAAATATCTATTTAGTTTGTCAGCAAACTGAGTGGGGTCATGAACAGTTAAACCATTCGTATCTGATGGACTTATATAGTGTTAATTGTAATGCGGCTCTGGGGAATCCCCCAACTGTGCATCAGGCAATGTGATGAATACAAAACTGTAAAAGCCAGATTTATGTAGGTTAGTGAGTGTTGTTTGTGTAGTGTTAGGTTGTGTTGTTTATCCAGTCTCTTAGCCTAGGGACCTGCATTTTGACACAGAAACCTCTAGTTTACCATCCAGTGGCAAGAGGAGACGGGCCAGGCTGTAGGGAATGTAAAGCACTGGTGGGGCGAACCCTGTGGTAGCCAAGGCTACAGACAAGGAGAGCCCAATCAATGGTTGAAGGCAAAGTGGGAGACAGGAAGTGGTAGAGAAGATGGGGAGCAGTAGCTGCCTGATTGAAAGGGGGACAGAATGCTTATCCTGCCCCCGGGGTGGGAGTTAGATGCCAGTGGGATTAGCCACCAGACGAAGGGGATGAGGGAGTGAGAGAACCAACCCAGCTGATAGGAATGAAGGATCTTAGGGAAAGGGGTCCCTATGATGGAGCACCTGCATTGGCCAAGGGGCAAGTCCTGTTGGTCAGTGTCAGCACACCACACCAGCTAACTAGCGACTGCATGGTGTCTGCTTGGATAGGCAGGGGGCCACTACGGCCCTCTGCCCATCATCCATCCAGAGGAAATAGGGGAAGGCAGGCAATTTCATTCACTCTGCTCTCATTCTGGTTTTATAGTTTTTTCTAACATTTTATACCATTTTTGTGCTTTTTTTCCTACATTTTCTGTTAGGTTATACAATTGTATGTTTTTTACACATCCATCTTCATTCTCACACTGGGAGCTGGGTATGCAATGGTACGTAGTGTGTTTACTATACTAAACATCTAATAATCAAAAAAATTTAGTGGCTAGAGACTAAGAGTTAGTAAATTCTTATTCTGATAAATAACAGTGTTCTCATGCTGCCTATATATATATATATATATATATTCGCAGCCTGTTGTGCAAGGAATTGCATAACTGTTGTTGCATAATTGCATAATTTGTTGTTTTATTACTTTTTGTCAAATTTTTAAGGTATGCTCATAGTTTCTTGGAGCTGCCGAAGGCTAGGTTTACCCCAGAATCTTTAAAATTTTTTCAACAGTTGGTAAGTTTCAACTTATGGGAGGCCTATCCGTTGTTTATTCATTACTTCTCTTTTTTTTTTTCTTTACTGTTTCTTTCGGCAGTATTTAATGCACTGTTTATGAGCCATTTCGGGTAACTGTGCTGAGAATCTGTCCTTAAGTGATTCGATTTCCTGTTTACAATCATCCTCTATAGTTGAATATTTGAATATTTATTGCTGAACTGAGCTATTAATATTGTTTTTTTTTGTGAGAAAGGGATCCATAGGTGTCAAAATGTAAATAATTTCCCCTATTTGTAGGTTTGTGAAATATTTTAGTATTGATTTTGGTGGCATTTCTTGTTAATGTTAGATTTAAGAAGTTTATGCTGTTGTTTTCTTCATTTTCTATGAATAGAAAAACTTCACATTTAGAAATGCAATAGCTTAATGAACATTTTTCCGGGCCACTGAATTTTCCACCTTCTACATTTCATTTAGTTTGCATTTCAGTGGCTTCCATGATCTCCAGATCTATTCCCTTAAGATATTTTTCTGTGAAAAATACCATAAGTCTTTCAGGAGAAACCAAGGAAAAGTAGTCATCTGAAGGATTTTGCATTACAAATTTTGTCATTGTATGTTCAGAATGATGCAAGGTGTTTTGTAAATATGTGTTAATGAACATAAACTTGAAAGGCTCCTGTTTTTTTTTTGTTTTTTTTTTTGTTGTCTCGCTCATACCACAATGCCATTAATACCATACATATCTTATACCACTCCCAAAAATATGAAGGTACATTTTTGTCCCACTGTTTTATGGACTCCATATCACACTGACTTGAGACTACAGATAAACAGAAATAATATTTGATATACAATAACTTAAATGAAACCAGGAATATAGCAATTTAATAATCACTAAACCTCAATCATGCAGTGCTTGTAATTTCAAGAACAAAATAACAAAACTGTAGTGCCAAATGGAAAGAGCTCAACGAGTAGGTTTAAAATATAATTTTAAAATATTTTTTAAATTAAAAATGGCGGCGCCAGACAGGAAAATGTGAGTAATTTTTGTGTCTCCCCTCTCTATTTCCATTGCTAACGGAGCTAAAAATTTAAAAATCACATTAGCTATAAGTTATTCGATGCTTATGGAGGGAAAACTGTTCCGATTGAAATCCTGCATTTACTTTTTGTGTTAAAATTAAAAAAACAAAATTTTATTGCACTTCAATAGCGCACTTCTCTGTACTAAATAACTCTCCTTTTGGTGACAAAAAGGTTGCTAAATAGTTAGTTAACATTTCTATAAAAGGTCATTTATAAATTTTGCAACCAGAAGTATTTTTAACAATTTTCAAAGCTGGAGTTGTCCCGGCAAGGAGATACTCAGAGAGCCAGTGTTGGGGCACTGGTGGTGGAGAGGCACCTGTGCGGAGTCTTGCACAGCCTCACCTGCCAGTCGCTTCTCCCCCGAGACGTTAATTGCTTCTCTAAGAAGAAGTCGGAGTCGCTTCTCCCACCCTTGGCATTCACAACAACTGGAAAGACTCAAATAGACATTTTCGTTATTTCCTCAGTTTTAGGCCAAGCGGGGGTACTAGAAACTTTTTTCAGTTACCATAAAGCTATTTGAGATACTACACTAATGACCATTCGTGTCATCCTGAGTGCCCAGCACACAGTAGTTGACCGATTTATTTACTTATTTTGTTCACATTTTACTTATTTTTCTAATATACTTGAATAATTAATTTATAATTAATAAACTGTGTTAATATACTAAATTTGTTGTTCTTATTCCAAAAACATTACTACTAAAGTAACAATATCAGGAACAAAAAAATTTTCGAGTACTTTTCATATCCTTTTAATTTTCGATTTTTCATGATAGCAAAGAATGAGTACCAGCACCTGTTTTTTTACAAAAAAAGCACTGGTCCTAGCAATATTTTATTATACTTTTCAAATTCTGTACCAAATTCTGGCCAAGGTTTGAACTTTACTTCTGATAGATGCTGCAGAGCCCATAATCATTGAGAATGAACACTTTTATTAGACCAAGACAGGTCAGGCTTCAGTTGAAAACATCTGGGTAATCTAAATATCTTTTAGAATTGCATGCTTTGAAACTGGCAGTGGAATTTTTCAAATGTCTGCCTTATCAACTGTATATAGAGACCTCGAAGATTAAGTTATCAATATTTAAGTACTTGCATAAGCAGGGTAAATCAAAAACAGTGCTCATTAACTACATTGCAATTTTATAGCTGATGTGTGCCCTGCATAGGTTTAACAGTAAGTGAATATATTATTTTATTTTTTTTTTTTTTATTTATTTATTTATTTATTTTTTTTTTTTTTTCAAAATATTTGCTGTTGCTATCTACTTTCCTTGTCCTGCAATCACTACCCACTTGCCTAAACCACAAGGCTCATTAGCTTAAAGCTTAGATTCTAAATCATAGCTTTAAAAAAAGCAATGATCCAGAAGCCAAGTATTAAGCAGGTTTGAATCCATACAGTATTCAGCAATCAAATAAAACGCAAAGTTTTGTTCACAGAATTGAGTACTAGAGTTACCATTTAAACCTTCCAAATGTATATAGTAACTCTAGAACTTGGTTGCATTGTTATTATTAATGCAATGATTTTATTACTGTGTTATTACATTGGAAGGGAAAAAATGAAGAAAATAGATTTTTTTTGTCTAATAGTGGCTGGATTATGCAAATACTTAGCAGGCATCATATGTTGATTCCAAAAGCCAGTTTTTTGATGTTCTTCAAAATTCATATTGTTTAATTTATTTTTATTAGCTAAGACCTTTTTGCCTATCATCTGATACTAAATTGTTAAAACTTTATATGGTATATGAAATGCCATAAAAAGGTTTCAAGTTTCATTCTGTTATTCTCACAAAGTAAAAAAATTTATTTACTAAAATTTGCTACCAGAAATTTTTTTAAACAAAATTAAATGTCATATTTGTTTTCTCTGTTATAAGGGGAAGGAAAAAAAATTTTTAAGTATAGGTAGTAAAAATGCATTTTTATTATTTTAAGTAATGTGTATTTTTGTGAAACTGAATATTTTTAGGGAAGGTGTTTTTTTTTTTTTTTATTATAAACATTTTGAGATAATTTTAGTAAAATAAATTTTAGCATGTCTTTTACTCATGTTTAAAAATAATCTTTAAATTTTTTTTCATGGCTCTTCTGTGACAGTGATTCCCAATTTTTTTTTTTTTTTTTTTTTTTATATATATATATTTCCCTTTTAACTCCTTATTTAGAATTTTTCTGACCTCAAACCTGAATTTCAGAAATTTGGATTATGTTTTTACATACAACAGTTACATTTATATTTAAATGTTTATTATTTTTTATTTTTCAGTTTTTATATACAGTATATGTAAATTTAAAAGAAATATGATGGAAGTTCACAAAATTTTTATTCAATGTCTTGAAAAACAAAAATGCACATAGAACCAACAGTTATGTCCATTTAATCACATACAACAATTAAACATGTGATAAAGAGGCTTTCTTGTACTTTTCAACATTTAAAAGCTAAAAATATTTTTTCTAAGCACCCTCCCCTACCGCCTCATGATTCTTATTTTATCATAACATGAGATTGGGAACTGCTGTTCTGTGAAATAAAAAGAACTGTTATCAATAAATAAATGTATTTCAGCATCTTCATATATCTTTGTAACTTGGCTAATTTCTCTTTTTCTTCTAAGGGATTCAAGATAAAAGCTGCCGGTTATTTACACTTAGAGATCTTTTAAAGAAACTTCCATCTGTAAATTTTGAAATTTTAAGATTTGTCTTTCAGCATTTTGTAAAGTAAGTATACTCACTTTTCAGAATTTTATTTTGTATTTTAAATTTACAAATTTCAGGAATTGGGGTGCAAGTTGTTGAATTCAAATTGTGTGCAATGAAATTTAGTATTTAGAAATAATACTTAAGGATTTTTTCTCACCACTTTTAGTAATATAACAACTTGCACAATTCATAATATATTAATGTGAATTTTACCTGTCTGATTATTTTTTCCTTTGAGGCTATTAATCCCTTTCCAGAGTGAGTCGAATTCACTCCACAAAGCCTTTCTAATTCTGCGGATTGAGTTTATTCACAAAATTTTGAAAATTTGTACAATGAAATCTTAAATATTAATTTGTTTTTATTCTAAATTGGTTGCCCAGCATTTGAGTGAAGTTATTATTGAAAATCAAATTATAATTTAAAAATAAATAAATAAAATAACTTGTTTATTTTATTTATTTATTTTTTTGTCGTAATACTATATTCTATTGTCCATTTATGTATCATTCAATTCCAGAAAACTTTGGCCTTTTTAAGCCAAATTGAGATAACAGTAGCTGACAGTGCAATCTAGTCCGATCTCAAAAGCTATTTTTATGTTGCTACCACTGTCATAAGCTGTGTCCACAATTACTCAGAAATACAGATAGAAGCACACACTGGAAGAGTTCGAGACAATTTGTACATTATTGGACAATATTTAAAATGTATTTGGAAACAATATCAAAAAATGTGTATACATTACATACTTTAGAAAAAAAGTTAAAATCAGTACTCACCTTGAAAACTCAATTTGAGAAACTTCCTGATTTTCATGGATGCAGAGAAAATCTTAATTATGTATCTATTAATTATGTACTGTCAGTTATTACTATTGCAATGGTCACAGAGTCTTTTCGGGTTTAGTTACTTTTTTTAAATATTGAAAAGACAAGACACTCTTCTTAGTTATTAGAAAAGATTATTGTTCATCTTTTATTTTTTGTTACATGATAATCCATTTCCCTCAGCAACTTGCTGCTTGTGAGTACAAGTGTGACATACCCTCAAGGTTTATTTTATTATTTTATTTTTTTAAATTGCGACTTTTGAGAGATCTATACGTTGATTTTATTAATTCCTATCTTTCTTACAGATAACTGTGTGAGGAAATCAACATGATTCTTGTGGAAAAGAACATTTTATCTTACTAAATTCTATATAAACCTGCAAATATCAACCTACATGCAAATGCAGAACATTCTGAGTGACAATACAAGAGCAGAATTTAAAGCCTACAAAAAGAATATTTGAACTAAGCAATATGGGTTGGCAAGCAGTTATTAATCATTTTAAAAGTGCAACACATAAGAAAAATTATCTGGTACAAGGTTGTGTCTTTAAAGACTTATTTTGCTACTGGTGGAATGGTTAACAGCGAAACAAAACGTTAATGAGGTGGATTCAGTTCCAACTTTTGTTCCTGATGCATTTGTAAATGAATGAAAGTCTGTACCTTCTGCTAAAGAGGTTGGACCTCAGCTCATGCTCACACATAGTGCCCAGTTTTTGGCTATGGATAGTTTTGTTATTGATGAAAATATTCAAGCAGCAGAAATTCTGTGAGAATCAAAAAGGTTGGGAGAAATTTTTAGAAGAATATTTAAAGTTAATATGACAGCATAAAGTTTATCCTTAGTCCCACAAAAACTTTGCATTTAGTATTACATGGACTGGCTTCTTATTTCACATGAACTGTAATAGATAATGGATAGCACCTTAGTATTGTTCTTTTGTGATGTGTTTTGACAAGGGAGTTGATTGACTACAAGAATATAGTAAGCACTCATTAACTTACTTATTTCTCTCTTTTTTTGGGCTCCACAAGAGGTTAAAACTTGCTTTATAAATTCCTAGAAGCATTGTTCTATTTTTATACTTCAAAAAATGGCTTACGTTTCAGTGGACTGCCACAGTGTGAACTGCGCCTTTTTTCAGTATACTGTCTAAGAAGATTGTTTCCAATGTGAATAATCCATAACTGATACACTTGTGAGCTGGGGACTTCATGTAGTCCATTGTGCCTTTCAGTATAGTTATAAAAAATCTCAGTAGCAAATAAAACATTTCCATAGAGCTCTATCTCTCTTTTTTTTTTTTTTTTTTTTTTTTTTTTTTTTTTAAGGATTTACCTTCTCTTGAGAAGATAAGATTATGCACATATCACTGGGAGACATAATACTTCAAAGTTAGTATGCTTCAGTGGCTCCAAAACTCATACTCATCACTAGCTGAAATAGTTTTTGATATATATTCTTCTATGTGAAGGAATATTTTTATCAGTCCAAGCAAATGTGTAGGGATTATAAGGAAAGGTCTTTGTGATCCTCTTATGCTGTTGAAACTCCATTTTTTTTTTTTTTTTTTTTTTTTCTTTTATGGCTGGTTGCTTAATTTTCATTTCTCAGAACATATCAAGCTCCAAAACTTGTTTCCCTTTTGCTATGACTAATTTAAGCGCTTTTAAAAGATTTAATGGAGAGTTTTGTCAAGAGGTAAAGGAGGTGGTTAGAAGAGACAGTGAGAGAAGAAATGAAACAAAAGTAGCTTCAATTCAATGCAGATCGACATTACAGAGGCTGAAATCCTTTATGGCAACTTAGTTGGCATGTCATGTCACCATCTGCCACCTATTTGGAGAGGTCTCGGTTCAACTCTGTCAATGACAGGAGGAATTTCTAATGTTCTATTCCACTGACACTGTAGTTATCCAATCTCGTGCAGATTGAGTAAGGTTTTCAGCTTACACAACATGCAAAACATGCAAGTGAACACACCTTCACAGACTATACATAAGTAACTAAGCAGTAAGCTTGAGCCCGTTAAAATAATTTGAAATTTGAAAAATTGTTGGGGGTCATATTAAATTGTGATGTAACAAAGTACCCTGCTACTGCCTGCACTGCAGATGTGTGGCTGTAGATCAGTTTAGTCTAGTTGTCTAAATGACTAGTTTTCAACTATGAACCATGTATTTACATGTGAGGTTCAGTATGATAATACTGAACCTCACATGTAACATATTTTTATTTACATGAAAGCTTGAAACTGGCCTGTTAGGCCTTATGGTTTAAACTTTGTATATTGCTGAAAGCGCCAAAAATAGAGCTCACCCATTCTGGTACAGAGATTTGCTATTTCACTTTTGAGCAGAATACTAGATTACTCTGGTCAATACCCAAAAGGTCTAAACTGTCAAGGTTATCACACTGCTGAATTCAGGAAATGAGTAAGGGGGGGGGGGATCCAGTGGTATAAAGCAGAACATGGCATCATGCTCAGACAAATGTGACTACCTCAACCGAATGATCCATATCAGACTAGGGCTGTTCATTAATTACTTATTTACTCTCTGTCACACAGCAATAGCTACAAAGTTAAAAGTAGGAGCAAATTCCTCGATTTTAATCCTGTCAAATTCCAAGCACACCGCAGTTATGTTCATAAGCTTAAAACAAGATCAGCACAATGATAAACTACTAGTTGAAATATTTTCTGGTGATGATGTGAACAGTGAGGAACCAAACTTCCCCAAAAAAAAAAAGCAATAAACTCCCAGATGCAAGTCATCTTTGGGTAAAGTACCTGCCTGGCAACCCAAAGGTCGCGGGTTCGATTCCCGCCTCGGGCTTGGATCAAAAGTACTGCAAAAACCTTGGGAGGTGCATTATGGCCACAGAAGCCGATGCGCCAACAACTACCAAATCAAAAAAAAAAAAAAAAAAAAAAAAGCAAGTCATCTTTGCAGAAACTGATAAATGACTTATTTGTTAGACATGAACTGTGATTGCTTCAAGAAAGATACTTTTGCTGATTTTGGGCTTTTTGGAAACATTGAGCCAAAGTTTTGTTTATGACAATGCCTGAAGTGCTTTGGGTTTTTTTCCATTTTGCTGATGGTAATCAACATTGCTGTGAGAATTGTTAAAATGACAAGCATGAATTAACAAATTATGAGATTATTTGTTATATTTCAACTTCCTTATGCACTTGTCAATTTCATAACCAGGAACCACCACCAACAGTTCCCCCAACCATTCCCATTGTATGGGAATTCACTTTGAAATTGACAAACTGATACTGCAAAACATCTATTATTTTAGCTTATATGAGATTGGGAATTACTGGCAAATTTGAGGGTTTTTTTTTTTTTTTTTTTTTTTGCTAACTTACTTTACCAATCGAGAGTCAACAACACATGTTGGCTCTACTGGCAAAGTACTCTACTTCAGTAGTTAAATCTACTGAAGTGCCACTGCCATACATTTTCTTCAAAAATAAATTCTTAATGTTATTAGTTTTTTATTGTAAAACTGATTCATTTTAATTTAGAGCAGTATACTTGTTCTCTAAATAGCACTGCTAGTTGGTAAATTGGTTCTCCACATATGATTATATTTAAATTAAAGTTAAGTAATATTTAACACTGCTTTTGAAAACTCAGTTGACAACTTGTTCTCATCTGTGAATTCCATTTGGAGAACTTGACTGCTGTGTGGGAAAACACTTTCATCTTAGCAGCTCAGGACAGAAAGTCAGCTGGTCGCCAAACCACAATTTACTGAATTTTTTTTAATGAAAAACTGAAACACAAGAGGTATTAGAACCTATAGTACTTAGTACCATGCATGGATTATAGATTGAGAACATGAAAGAAAACTTGCTGACATTAGAATTGAATTTCTGTAGATTGTAATTTTCAAATAATGCATGTGAAGGAATTCAAACAGAAGTTTGAATTCCTTCAAAATTCAAAATCCTGTTTGAATTCCTTGAAGGAATTCAAACAGAAGTCTGAATGAATAAATGTGTAGAAAGAAAAGATGGTTCTGTGAGTTTGAAGTTGGACAGTATAAAGATGTTGTCTGGGTGCAGCACATGTTCGAACTGCTTTGGAAGAGAGAACAGGCATTATGGAAGCCAATTCTGAAGAACACAGTGCACATGGGAGTATCTATAGAAAAGGCATGCATCAGAAACAGAATGTTTATGAGACTGAGAGTAAAGAGACCTTGTTAGAGATGAGGTCAGTAATTAGCCTAACTGCTCCCTTTTGAATGGAATCTAGAAGCTTGAGAGAGATTTTGGGGGCACTGCCCCAGATGTGGGAACAGTATTCCATGGTAGGGTAGATTTCCATTGTACAGAGTGAACAACTGTTTGGAAGAAAAGTAATGCTGAGAGCAAAAGAGAACACCCAATTTTTAGGTGCAGAGGAAGCAGTATTTGTAATGTGCTTATGAAGTCAGGGTAATCCCCAATACAGATATGTGATCGTGCCTAGAAACCGAGTGTCATCAAAGAAAAGCATAGGAGCAGAAGAATCCTTTTTATGAGACATAAGACAGGACTGTTTTAGAAGGATTGAAATCAATTAAGTTATCTTTGCACTACTTGAGAATTACCTGGAGATCAGAATTTAAGGGAATTTACTTGCAGGAATTTAAGGTAGTGGATATTTGAGAAGTTGAAGCTGTTTGTGCAGGGCAAGATTTCTCAAACTGGAAGATGGAGTGCAATCTGCTATCATCAGCAAAACTATGGATAGGATTTCCAGTCAGTGGAAGAGGGTCACTAATACACAAGAAGAAGAGAGTGGGAGAAAGAACTGAACCTTGGAGAACACCAGCATTAGTGGAGAAGTTAAAAGACATCTACCATTACCTTGGAGTGAGCACTCAGAGAGAAAACTGGACATCCAAAAGTGAGAAATCCATAAGATGGATGCTTGTTTAGAGAGACCGTTTCTGCCAAACATGATCTTTTCCATTGAATTTGTCCATGGATGAGTAACATAAGCCAGAATATCACCAGTGGATCGACACTGACGAATCCATAATGGTGATTGTTGATCAGATGGAAGGTTTCTAGATAGTTTTGAGTTGGCATTTAATTGATTTGTCCATTACTTTAGAAAGAGTAGAATTGCATTGGGACAATAATTTGAAGGAACTGGCTGGATATGAGCAAATTTCCAAGAAGGAAAAACACCTTTGGAATAAGAAAGTGAAAAAAAAAAAAGACGACACAAAACAGGTTCAGAAGCACAGAACAAGTGGAGCAATACCATCAGGACCTGGAGCTTTCTTAGCATCAGATTCATCAAAATCTTTCTGGCATCCTTTTGACGGAAGCCATAGGAGGCATTGAATGGAGAGTACTGAGAATGGTTTGAGGTGATTTACCAAGATCATCAATACATGAGTTGGAAGAAAAATCGGATGCTAGCAGGTCAACTTTATCTTTGACTGGTGTGGCAACAGAACCATCTGGTTTTGAGAGAGGTGAGAACATAGATGGGCAAAAATTGCAACCAGTAGCTTTGGCAAGAGATGAGAATGCTCAGCTACCATTTGGACAAAAAGCACAAAGCAAGTTTTCTACTCTTAGCCTGTTGAAAATCTAGTTTGGACTGAATAATAACTGCTTTACAAAGTATGAATAATACTTAATAATAATAATTTTTATTACGTAATGGAACTTATAAAAACGTAGTACTGGAAATATTTTATAAAAAAATTCAGAAAAATTATATGAGTTCAGAGAATAAAGGCTTAGTGTTTTGCATTAAAAATATTTTGTTGAAAGGGGTTCACGTGTCAAAGAAGGTTGGGAACCACTGAAGTACTGCATAGGTCCATTGTATAAGATTCACACCCAAAACTGACCTGTATTAGTTGTACCTGCCACCCATAAAACAAAAACGGCGTCTCCGTAGCCAGGTGGGAAGGAGCAGCAGTGCATAGTACACGCTTCTTGATTAGACCGGGGTTCGAGCCCGTCACCACCAAATACGGAAGATGCGGAAAGGTCAGGGAATGACCACCGCATATCCCGGAGCAATATGGCCTTAGTTGCTAATGCTCCTAAAAACCAAATAACAATACAAGAATAAAACAAAAACAAAGAAATAAAACTGACAAATTAAGAAACTTTGCCTTAAACTTTTACACATCAATTATTATACAAAAATCAATGATAATTTATTTTATTTTTTTTTTTTTTTGTTGTTGTATACAATACAACAAAAATTAAAAAACAAATAAATAGAAAAAATATAATAGATATATTCATAATATAATTTTATGCATTTTTACTATGCAGAAAGAGAGCAATTTTCAACAGTTTCTGGGTCCAACTATGTTCTTTCTTGGATTAGAAATTCAACAATAGAAAAATTTCACTCACTAGCTATGCTGCAAGGATGAAACAAACCACAGCTGCAAGATTTGGGGGAGGGGGAATTCCCTGCCATATCAACAATTGAAAATCATCTTGATCATCAAAAATTGGTTTTGTAAATTTCATTGTGATATAATTTTAGATTTCATCAGCTGGAGGTTCACATTATCATCACTTGAATCTTTCACATTAGATAAATCATCTAAACATCCTTCCTCTTTCTTTCTGTTATACCTTTTAATTCTGGTCTTTTGGCATCGTGTGTGAATGAATTATTTATGAAAACTGGAACTGGGCCTGCACTGCAGGTAACCAGTAATGGTAGGAAAGCAAACAATGAAATTAAAGTTTTTTATAGCACCCTATTGTGGGGGGGGGGGGGTTAAAAAAAGAAATTGTCTAAAATGAGACAGAAAATGTTTAAAGGTTTTATTTTAAATCAGAATTACCACACAACACACACACTTCTCCTTTCACCCAACTATTTAAGCTATCAACTTCTCCAACGACAGATGGAATTTTTTTCCGGCAATCAACCACCCATTGGCTAAAGGCAAACTTCTACACATCTGTCCTACAACACACACACACACACACACACACACACCCTTCTCCTTTCACCCAACTATTTAAGCTATCAACTACTCCAACGACAGATGGAATTTTTTTCCGGCAATCAACCACCCATTGGCTAAAGGCAAACTTCTACACATCTGTCCTACAACTGTCTTTCCTCAATTTGAATTTATGCCCTCTCAGGTGATTATTTTGAGCAAGAGGAAGAATCGCATCAGCATTAAGCATGCTCAAACCATTCAAGGCTTTATACACCTCAATCAGATCAACCCGCATGCAGTCTAGTCTCCAGACACTGTAATTTGCAAAACTTAAGCCTTTCTTCGTAAGAGCAAACCTTTGTTCCATTCACCAATCTTGTCGCCTTTCTCTGTACTCATTCCAACAGCTCTACATCCTTCTTAAAATGAGGCCTCCAGACCTATATACAGTACTCAAGGTGTGGCTAATCACCTCCTTATCTCTGCTAGAAAACTTGCTGTATATCATTGACAAGACACCATGAGCTACTCTTGCAGACAGTCTGCACTCCTCAGAAAACTTCATATCTGCCTGCACAATTAACCCCAGGTCCTTTTCACTTTCTACCACTGTCAGTGAAGCACCACACAGTTGATACGTTACTCTGGGGTTACTGCTTCCCACATGCAGTACTTTTTATTTGTCAATGTTAAACTTCAGTTGTCACCTCTCAGCCCACCTGCTCAACTTTTCTATATCCTGTTGCAGCAACGTACTGTCACTAATGTGTCATTAGCAACCCTGCCAACCTTCGTATCATCTGCAAACTTGGACATTAAGCCTGATATACCATCATCAATATCATTAATAAATACAGAAAACAACAATTGACCCAACACTGTACCCTGGGGAACTCCACTAATAACATTAGTCCACGAAGAGCAGCGTCCATTGATTACCACTCTATCTTCTCCCACTCAACCATCCCTTTATCCATAGCAGCAATTTTCCTTCAATGCCACATTGAAGGGTGCATGTACAACCTTCAAATTTCAGTCAGTATCTGGGAAATTAAAATCCCCCATTATAAAACACTCTGATTTACTGGCCCACTCTATTTCTCTGTACAGTTGATTATTATACTCATCAGCATCATTTGGCCAATACCACGCTACTACTCTGAAATTTGCATTCCCATTGCTTATGTCACACCAAACTGATTCAACTGCACTGTCCAACCATGGCTGTATTCCTTGGATTTTGTGTTTCTTAACCAATAACATAACCCCTCCTCCCTTCCTGTCCACATTGTACTTCCCAAATTCCAGTTCTGCATTCCTTACCAGAAACTAAAAGATAGTCAGTGCAATGGAAGACAAAACATATCTGTTGACACCACGTCTCTGTTATCCCAACAATATCTGCCTTTGATGTCTTGACTAGCACTTCAAGCTTATCACATTTATTAACTATACTCCTAGCATTGGTGTACGTGCACCTGTTTCTACTCTTAATTACCCAGCTCATTTACTTGTTCCACTATGACTCCCAGCAGTCCTGGAAATCCCCATTGCCTTGCTTTCCAGGCTGCTGCTCAATTGCATTTCAATGGAAGCAGTGCAAGAATCACTTTCACCTCTGCCAGCAGCTACTGTTAATCTATTAGTCTGTGTATCCCCCCCAAGCTAGCAGTTTTCTCACCCACCTGACTCTGCCTCGATAATATCAGCAAATATTCTTGCACCCTTTCTATTTAAGTGTATCCCATCCCTGTAGAAGCAGTTTCTCCTGTTAACATGCACAGACCAGTCTGAGAAAAATTCTATCCCTTGAGCCTTGCACAATCTCTCCAGGGCCGAATTGATCGACAAGGCTCTCATCATATACTCCCTCCTATCGTGTCTTTCAACCCTAACTCACAGCTTTTTTTTTTTTTTTTTTTTTTTCAACATTGACCTGTACTTGTTAAGTAATTCCGCCGGGCCGGTCTCCTACTCTTAATATCATTAGTGCCAACATGTACGTCATCAACCTTTGCCCCTGGCAGACATACTCCGGTCTTCTTCCACCTATCCTTTTTTGCACAATATGTTCTCCGTTTCCCTGACAGTAGTCACCGACAACAACTAGTTCCTTTGGGACCATCGCATTCTGCCTTGGGAGGTTGCCACTGTGTTGTGTTGATGTTCAAGCAGTGTATTTCAAAAGGCTGTGATTCAGAGGACAACCCACCCCTCAGTTCTCCCCTAAGCCACAGCACTCCCATTAGTTTGAGCCTTTTGCTTTACTGCTCTAGTCTGTGTCATGATTTCTATTCAATTTCAAATAAAATTCCAATACAAAATATAACCCTAAATTTATATCCCAATGCAGTGATAACACTATATATATATGTATTTCACTATCAAATATTCAAAATCGCTCTATCTAAATTCAAAATAAACTACAGAGCTTGACTAGGTCTATAAGTTACTTATGGAAAATAATTTAAAATAACAATTAAGTTAATAAAACGGCTAAATATAATTAAAAACTTAGCAATCATAGGAGCTGCAAAACTTTTCCAACACGTGGATTAGATACCCTAATTAATAACCTACAAAATCTCAAAGTTCAAATTGAACTAAGTATTGTTACTAGAAATATAAAGCACTTCTAGAAAATAAATTAATATGCCAATTTTTACGACATCGTTTTTGCACAGTATAATCCCCGTTTTCCTGACAATAGTCATCAACAATAACAACAACTTCCTGTTGGACCAGCACATTCTGCCTCAGAGATTGCTGCTGTCCTGCCTAATGATCAAGTGCAAGCTATGGCATTAATGTGGGCAGCTGAGAGCTTGATGGGTCTAGAAAATAAATTAATATGCCAATTTTTACAGCCTATCGTTTTTGCACAGTATAATCCCCGTTTTCCTGACAATAGTCATCAACAATAACAACAATTTCCTGTTCGACCAGCACATTCTGCCTCAGAGATTGCTGCTGTCCTGCCGAATGATCAAGTGCAAGCTCTGGCATTGATGTGGGCAGCTGAGAGCTTGATGGGTCCCCCAATGCATGTCCTTCAAAGGAATCTACCCTGTTCTTCAAGCTCTCATAATGGCCCATAACAACGCTGAGTTGACACCTAATTTCCTCACACTCCTTACATTCAGCAAACACAAAGACATCCTCCCTTGGCAATATCATGTCCCATTCCTTATAGATCCACAAACATCAAACAAGCCTTACATTTCAAAAGGCTGTGATTCAGAGGACAACCCCCAAGTCACAGCACTCCCACTTCCTTGAGCCTTTTGCTTTGCTGCTCTGGTCTGAGGAATGATTTCGATTCAATTTCAAAACAGTTAAAAAAATATTACACTAAAATATGCTAAACTTATATCTCAATGCAGTAATAACACTATACAGTGAAACTTCTCCTAACGGACATCTCTCTATAACGGACATTTTCAAATTCCCCAACTCACCTCTATTGGTTTTAACGTGTTTTCAGCTTCTGTCTAGCGGACATTCTCTGTAACAGACGCGGACAGGCAATCTGCACTGTTTCGTTTAGATTAGCACTTAATTTGA
Organism: Mastigoproctus giganteus; assembly: GCF_048544385.1. Taxonomy (NCBI): domain Eukaryota; kingdom Metazoa; phylum Arthropoda; class Arachnida; order Uropygi; family Thelyphonidae; genus Mastigoproctus; species Mastigoproctus giganteus. Next base: position 220,142,840 of record NC_143579.1, on the reverse strand, counting down.
TCTCCCCATAACGGACAGCGGACGAGCTCATGGCCCTTTTCCTAGGAACTTTTCTTCTACTTATTGCCTCAGTTGTGTGTTTATTTTCTTTTTCCGATTCTCTGAATTTTATCAAGGTTTACGTCGCGGTTCTAAACCCTTTTTCAAGAATTTTAAAGCACGTGTAAAACTTCTGATGAATTCGGTGTGTGGGGGGGGGGAAATTTGGTCAGCCTTTCGTCTTTTCAGTTTTGTTCAGTGTCGTGTGAAGTGCACAATGTCTTCTCGTAAGCATTTAACTTTAAAAGATAAAGTCAAACTCATTAATGCGTATGATCGGCAAAAAAATAGTGTTCGCAATCTCGCTGCAAAATTCAAAATCGGGAAGATTTGGTCAGCCTTCCGTCTTTTCAGTTTTGTTCAGTGTCGTGTGAAGTGCACAATGTCTTCTCGTAAGCATTTAACTTTAAAAGATAAAGTCAAACTCATTAATGCATATGATCGCAAAAAAATAGTGTTCGCAATCTCGCTGCAAAATTCAAAATCGGGAAGATGCAGGTAAGCAACATCCTAAAGAAAAAAAATGAACTGCTCAAACAATTTTGGCAACACGTAAATGATCAGGTTCAAAAATCATTCCCGAAAACTGTTGGACTTCAAATTGACAATGTTACGTATGAGTGGTTTTGTCGCGCACGTGCTAAAAAAATTCCCATTAATGGACCTATTATTAGGGAAGAGGCTTTGGAGGTTGCGAAATCTATAGGAGTAAATGAGTTCAAAGCTTCTGTGGGATGGCTAGACAAGTTCAAAACTCGGCATAAAATTTCTTGGAAAACCGTAAGTGGTGAAGGTGGATCTGTTGATACTGGGGTTGTAACAGAGCGGACCGTCAAATTGGAAGATTTATGTCGTGATTTTGAAGCTAAGGATATTTACAACTGTGACGAAACAGGGTTGTTTTTTAAAGCTCTTCCTGAAAAAACAATGAGTCAAAAAAACGAAAAGTGCCAGGGCGGAAAAATTTCTAAGGAACGTTTGACTGTACTATTGTGTACAAATATGCTGGGAGACTTTGAACAACCTCTTATTATAGGAAAACCACAAAATCCTCGTTGTTTCAAGGGCATAAAGTTGAATCTTTTGAATGTTGACTGGAAGTCTAATAAAAAAGCGTGGATGACACAAGATATCATGAGCGAATGGATAAGTCACTTTAACCAAAACATGATTCGTCAAAATAGAAAAAATTATTCTTTTCATGGATAATGCTGCATCTCACCCGCACATTGAATTGTCCAACATTCAAATCATTTTTCTGCCACCAAACACATCTGCAGAGTGTCAGCCCTTGGATCAAGGGATAATAAAAAAATTTAAACTTCACTATAGAAAAAAGATGTAACATGTGTGAGTAAACTTGCAAAGAAACTCAACATCCTAGATGCGATTCAATGGATTTCCTCTTCAGTAAACGCAATTAGAAAACAAACTGTCGTGAACTGTTTTGTAAAGTCTGGCTTCTCAAACACAAAAATTGAAGTTGTGAACAGCAATGTGGAGCACCAAGAAGAAAAAGAACTTCAATATCTATTGATAATGTACGATACTTCAGCTACAAGTGACCCTGGCTACAAAGATATAGACTCGAACCTCACTACAGAAGATGGTGCTCTAGATATCAACGACATTATCATCGATATTTTTCAAGAAGTTCCTCATGAGGTTGAAGAAATGGAAGGAGGTCATTCTGTCAAAGAACATATTAACGACGAACCACCGATGAAAATAGCAGAAGCGCTCATACAAATCAATTGTTTAAAAATGTTTTTCGCCACTGAGGAAGATACTGAAGGACTTTCGATGGTTTCTTCACTCCAAACAAATGCTGAAAACAAAATTATCAGCCAGAAGAAGGTGCAGAAGAAAATAAGTGATTACTGTATGTATTTTTCTTAAGATAAAGTCATAATATGCATAGCACAATTGTATGTATATTATTTACAAAAATATTGTGCAAAATATGTATATTATTTACAAAAATATTGTTCAAAATCTGTATATATTTTAATTTTACATTAAACGTTTAACGATTTTTATTTCTTTCTTTTTTTTTTCTCCCTCAGACTTCTTGTTAGCGGACACTTCTCTCTAATGGACAAATTTTCGTTCCCCATGGCTGTCCGTTAAAAGGAAGTTTCACTGTGTATATATACAGTAAACCCCCGCTATTCGCGGTATCTGTATTCGCGGTTTCGCGTATTCGCGATCGCCGATTTAATATAAAATGAAACCTAAAAAATGTGAATTTTAAAGCGCCGTGAATATTTTCCGCCATAAAAAAAACATGGGAGTGGCTAAAATTACCTTTCCCGGTCAAAACAGCGCTCAGTGGGTGAGGGGAGAGGGGTGACAAAATCCCGAGCGTGGATGTTTCTCACTAATCCTTGTTCAATATGTGTTATGCGCTTGTCATGGAAGGTTTCGTCGTTTGCTTTTAATTTATATGCTTATAAATTGAATAAATTTATCAATTTATAAATTGATATGCTTACAAAAGTGATAAATCTACCGTTTTGCGGTGAAAAACAGACTTTTTCGAGTGTGTTAACGGAAGAAAGTGACTTTGTTGTGGACAAGTTCTTTCTAACCCTTACAAAAATATCACTACGAATAAGAAGAGAAATGTGAAAATATCAAAGAAGGTGATGACATTAGCGAAGAAAATTGAGTTATTAGATAAAATTTCTAATTCCTCAGTGGCAAAACATAAAATCAATGAGTCAACGGTACGATCAATCAAGAAATCGGAAGAAAAAATCCGCCGTAGTGTCCGTGAAAACGCGCTAATTGCTTCAAAAATTTGCTCTGTAACTCGTGATGTTAAATTAGAAAACATGGAAAAAGCTTTAAATCTGTGGATAGAAGACCGAACTCAAAATAAAATTCCGTTAAATTCACTCATTCGTGAAAACGCAAAACTCCTTATCAACGCTTTAGCGAAACTGGTGATAGCACTGGCGGGATAGGTTTTTTAGCTAGCAAAGACGCTGGTTTGAAAGATTTGTTTGAAATTTCTAATAAATATTACATTTAATATTAAATTGTTTCTTATTTTCATTTCGATGCCATATGCTTGCATTTCACTATGTACTGTCTATTTACATAGTCATATTATGAAGGTACATATAATGCATACATAGACAAAATTTTAGACTAGTTTTTCTTATATATTTCATACTTTGGAACGGAACCCCTTTATTACTATGGGAGCCATAACTCAGTATTCGCGTTTTCGGTATTCGCGGCATTTCTCAGGAACGTAACCCCCGCGAATAGCGAGGGTTACCTGTATATATATTTTTTTTTGTATTGTTTAAGTACAATTAGTAAAATAGGTAAGATATAGAATAAATATATTTCATATTGGATAAGCTAGTAGCTACTTAACCCTATAATAGCCATAACTGGTCCACGAGGCCAAACCTAGTAAAGGATGATCATTAGTCAAAGTAAAAGTAAAAATAAAACAATTAATAAACATAATAATAATATATATCAAGTCAATTATAGGTCATGGGACACATTGAAAGGGACTTTTTCAAGGGATAACCCTTTCAATATGTCTCCTTACAATTAACCCAGCTATCAGTTTCTGATATCATCTGCATTTACACGGTCAAGAGGCCATTTATGAGATAAATGGATAAGTATATTTAAAGTTAGAAAATAATTTAGTTGTTAACAGGCTGGATGACTTTAGCCCGACCGATAGCTAAGACACACATAGAAAAACTAGCAAAAGCAAATATTAAGGAAGAAGAGTAATAAAAGAGAACCAATATCCTTCAATTAATGTCATATTAATAAGTACCAAAGGAGCAAACACTAAAATAAGGAGAATGGATTCACGGTTTAAGAATAGCAATAGCACCTCAATCCCCCTCGAATTACTCTAATAGTTCATGAGGTAGGAAAAATAGAATATGATAGTAAAAAGTTAAAAGTAAAGGAAAAGCTATAATGCAATTGTATGTCGGATTTTACCGGGAGCGTAACTTCCCATCCCTTATAGAAAGAGATCCTAGTATATCATAAGTATAATGAAGCAAAATAGGATAATATAATGGATAATATATAATGTATATTATGGAAAAGCAGCAGATGGTGGAAAGGCTAATTCTTACATGCTTAAATCGTGGTTTAACGGTACGTTAAGAATAACAAACTAGTTAGGCAAAATCAAACTTACCACGAAAATGAAATATAAGAAAGACCACATTGCAGAGCACGTGTTATTTTATATCCAATGTTAGTAGGTGCCAGCGCCCCTCGCAGTTCTGACATGTAATTAGTTGAGAAATAATTAAATAAAGTAAGCCTAATAGCAAAAAACACCCAATAGCATAATTAGGCGTTATGGCACTAAAATTCAGTATTATATTAAGAGCCGAAAAGAAGAAAAGTAGTTAGATATAAGGTTCTCGGTAGAAAAAGCAGGCTAGGGGGGAAGCCAAGAATTAATTACTTAAAAGACATAGAACTGCAACACTTCCAGTTGCACAGCTTCAAAAATATCACGATCACCATTTTAGAAATAGTGCATAATAATAGCACCAGGCTAGAATTAGAAAACATTAGCATATTGAAATATAGTCCTTATGGACTAAATAGCTTATTGAATGGGCATTGTTACACCAATAAAATAACAGATTCATGTATCTATAACCTTTTTCACATGGTTAAAAGACCCATACCTATAATCAAAAAAGTAAAAATTACCTCCAATAAAACTACTAATACCTTTAAAGTAACCCATACTAATAATATGCTGAGTAGATTTATATATGTGCTAATATCATGGGATGAACCTATTATAGAGTCAAGCATATACATGATATTATCTTCGGTTTAAAGCATAGTAAACTTAGAGCTTTAGCAAAAATCAATGCTACCTATAGCCATAATAACATACATCTCAACCACCTGCTTAATGATATTTTTAAATACAGATTTAATAAGAAAAATGGTATTACTAACGAATATATTAACATTAAATTTAGCTATAACATGTTGGATCATATAGGTATAAATAAACTTATAAATATATACAAACACAAACTACCTATTAGCAATTTGAATATTTATACCAGATTCAGTTATAATAAGCCAATAGGACTTAGTCTGTAATTATAAGTAGGTTGCAGCAACTTAGAAAAGAGTGATATTGAGGCAGAATGTTTTTGCTATTTGCCTCAATATCATACGTATGTGGATAAGGATCACAAGCATATCATTACAGGTGACCTTAGTATATTACTGACCCTGAATTACACACATTGCTATCCTATGGATTTAAATATAGACCTAACACTATCTGCAATACCAATAAGATGTATAAACAAATACATTTAGACCTCATGCACTTTTGCCTAAAATTAGCATATAAGCACAACTAACCATTAGAAGCTTTCCACAAGTGGATAACCCTTACATATCAAGCTATTTATAAACAGGTTGGCATTATACATAAAAATAAACAGCCTACCAAGACCTTTGATTTGTTCAAAATAAAGCAACATTTAAAAAGTTGCAAGCTAAATTTATTATAACTACCATAGACAAAGCAGCCAACAACTACAGCATTATATATTTATACTACAACAGTACTAAATGAACTGAATAACAGTTCTACTTACAAATTGGAGGCCATTAACTGTAGTACCATAATAAAAAAATTACTGGCTATGCAAAAAAAGTTAAAATTAATTTTAACTTTTACCATATATATATTGTATACCAAAATTCCATAAATCACCCACTAGTTTTAGATTCATCACTTCCTGTAGGAATAGTTACTCAAAAATTCCTCATGAAAAACTGGTAGAACTACTAAGTATTATTTTTAAAAATATAGACAATTCTAGAATTATCTCAACAATAGCCCCGTTTTAGATATTTAAACGACAATAATCATGCTATTGAATATATCAATACTTATGACTTCAAAAATCTGTTTACCAGCATTCCACACAACAGTTTAAAATATGTGTTTAGTAACTATTACACAGAATATAATAATATATTGCCTTGCATACAACAATACTGGAATGACTTAATAATTCTTTACATTTTCAATAGCTATATCTACAATGGTACCAATATATATATAGGCAACATACTGGTATTGCTATGGGCACGTGTAGTTCTTGCCTGGTTGCCAATCTTTACCTGCATTACTTTGAAATAAAAATTAATAAGGAAATAACTATGTGCAGATACATTGACGATTTAACTGTATTTAATTATCCTAACTTTCTCACCGAAATTTGCAACTATTACCCGCCGGAACTAGAAATAATAGCTACTAATAAACAGTACTAAAATAGCCACATACCTGGACATAACATACTAGTACAAAATAAGAAAATAGACACCAATATTTACGACAAACGTAATGCATTTGGATTTAAATCAATTGACCTAACCAATTGGCATTCAATTATCTCCATAAGGATTCACAAAAATATAATTTTGTCACAGGGTATTAGAAGAATTAAAATATGCAATAATTACAGATAATATAATCAGCACACTTATCGATTTTAGACATAAGTTAATCAACATTGGATTCCCGGAACGTTTTATTAATATAAACCTACATACAGCTATTTTGATAGCTTTAAATAAATACCATAATCATCTTAACCAGCATTACATTACATCTAAAGTTTTGCGGCATTAATATTTTACTCTCCTTATTGGTACTAATTCTACTACTGTATTGTTGACTTTTAGCTGTTTCTACAGAGCCTGTACATATGTAGACAATTAGGCACTGCCTCAGGAGCAATACTAATATAGCTTACGCTCATTGAAAAAGTTGTACCTATATTTGCTTCTGAGGTAGTAATTAATTCTTGGCTTCCCTCTTAGCCTGCTTTTTTTTTACTGAGAATTTTATATCTAACTACTTTTCTTCTTTTCTCCTCTTAATATAATACTGAATTTTAGTGCCATATGCCTAATTATGCTATTGGGCGTTTTTTTTGCTATTAGGCTTACTTTATTTAATTATTTCTCAATAATTACATGTCAGAACTGCGAGGGCACTGGCACCTACTAACATTGGATATAAACAACACGTGCTCTGCAACGTGGTCTTTCTTATATTTCATTTTCGTGGTAAGTTTGATTTTGCCTAACTAGTTTGTTATTCTTAACGTACCGTTAAACCATGATTTAAGCATGTAGCAATTAGCCTTTCCACCATCCGTTATGGATAATTATGCTTTTCCATAATTATCCATTATATTATCCTATTTTACTTCATTATACTTATGATATACCAGGATCTCTTTCTATAAGGGATGGGAAGTTACGCTCCCAGTAAAATCCGACTTACAATTGCATTATAGCTTTTCCTTTACTTTTAACTTTTTGCTATCATATTCTATTTTTCTTACCTAATGAACTTTAAAGAGTAATTCGAGGGGGATTGAGGTGCTATTGCTATTCTTAAACCTTGAATCCGTTCTCCTTATTTTAGCGTTTGCTCCTTTGGTACTTATTAATATGATATTAATTGAAGGATATTGGTTCTCTTTTATTACTCTTATTCCTTAATATTTGCTTTTGCTAGTTTTTCTACGTGTCTTAGCTATCGGTCGGGCTAGAAGTCATCCAGCCTGTTAACAACTAAATTATTTTCTAACTTTAAATATACTTATCCATTTATCTCATAAATTGCCTTTTGACCATGTTAAACAAGCAGATGATATCAGAAACTGATAGCTGGGTTAATTGTAGGGGGACATATTGAAAGGGTTAGCCCTTGAAAAAGTCCCTTTCAATGTGTCCCATGACCTATAATTGACTTGATATATATTATTATTATGTTTATTAATTGTTTTATTTTTACTTTTACTTTGACTAATGATCATCCTTTACTAGGCCTTGCGGACCAGTTATGGCTATTATAAGGTTAAGTAGCTACCAGCTTATCCAATATGAAATATATTTATTCTATATCTTACCTATTTTACTAATTGTATTTAAACTATACAAAAAATATATAATAAGACTGATGTAATGTTCTATCTAGATATGTATAGATGGCATTAATCAGTTCTTGTTTAGTTTACTTTACATAAGATATTTATTAATTTTCTATATTATATATATATATATTTCAGTATCGAGGTTTACCTTCTAGTGATTTAATGCTATATGAATTTCGTATCTCATGTCAAGTTTTAGCTACAACGTTACATTTGTAAAAGCTAAATAGTTATAATAGATAATAAATTTAACTATCTATTTCCACCTACATGGTTCGAACTCTCACGCTAGCTATTTGCGATATTATATGTACGCCAAATCACCAATTTAAAAGCCCTATGAATATTACTATTATATGTTACTGTCTACAAGACAAGTTAAATTATTAAAACATGGAAGTAGTGTTAAAATTTATTGTTTATAATCATCTGCTGATAATTATTACACTGTTACAAGTTATATAGAAACTTCTAGTATCTGCTATATCAATTAGAAAACAATGGCGGGAAATTCAAAAGCTACTATCAATACAACAATGGCAGAGGTTAACTGTGGTTTTTTATGCAATTTCAAGGCCAAGTAAAGAATAATTACACCAAACTAATCAGAAAATGTCAAAAAATATATATTATACTACTAAATTTAAATCAAAAAGTTATAGAGAAACAATAATTTCAAATCAATTAATAAGAAAATCCACTTAGTGACTTTGAACACGTGTGGCTCCCACTATCCTCGTCAGCAGACATTTGTCAAAATTTAATCGAATATCTACAGAAATTCAAGTCCAATGTCAAAAAGCCTCTCCATTCATCTTTTCAACCTTCGACACGCATACCTTTTGTGTTTGGGATTTTCATAAAAAAATAAATAAATAAATATTTAGTGCTCAGAATAGACCAGAGCACGTACATATTTGATTATTAAAAATAAACTGTTAACATATTAATTTAGAAATTAATCATTTATATTTTAATTAAATAATAAAAATGTCATTATCATTTACCAATTCATGAAATTAATTTTAATAATAGAAACAATGAACAAGATGGGAGAGAGCTTGTGTGCTGTATAAAAATTTTACAGAGGACAAGAATAAAAGAGTATAATTTGCACTTGTACAGAGATGTGCAAAGCTTCTCCAAAATGGAATCACTTGTTTGCTCTAAGCAGGATTGTTTCTACTGGGCAGGTATCATGTGGACATGCTGGCAGGCAAGATTTGGGGGGTGGCCATCTTTGAGAGTGGTCTTTGATGATTTTAATCTAATTAAAAATTACTAAGAATGACCAAATTTTGAATTTTGATTCTAATAATGCATTATTTTTGTTTTGCTAGAAAATAAAAGTTGTATTCAGTTTATAAGTAAGGCAAGTTAGGCAGGGGGGGTCAGGTGGTGGGAGACTAGGTAAAGCTGACTTTTCTCATTTAATGACTGGGTTCATATAGAATTATCAGATGAACCTCTCTCTCTCTCTCTCACTCTCTCTCTCTCTCTCACTCTCTCTCTCTCTCTCTCTCTCTCTCTCTCTCTCACTCTCTCTCTCTCTCTCACTCTCTCTCTCTCTCTCTCTCTCTCTCTCTCTCTCACACACACACACACACACACACACACACACACACACACACACACACACACACACACGTTTAAAGGTAGTAAATCTGTACATAATCATTATTATATATGGGCATGCAAAAAGAAGAAATTCAACACTTAACGGTTGCTACTAAGTGCTGTAATTGACAGTTTTATGCAGTAGGTGCATCACTATAAATAAATATATAATATATTTAGCTGTGTTTCTATTTATTTTCATTTTGTAGGAATGAAATTCATTAAATTTGCACAATATATTGGGGGAGGGGTGCTAAATATGTCTGAAATATGTGATATTGATTACATATTTCTATTTATTTTCATTTTGTAGGAGTGAAATGCATTAAATTTGCACAATGTATTGGGGGAGGGGTGTTAAATATGTCTGAAATATGTGATATTGATTACATGTAATGAATATCTTTAAAAGTTCTGTACAATGTTTTATTAAGTTCCTTTGTTCTTTCAGAGTGGCAGAGAATTGCCGGTTGAATAGCATGGATAGCAAAAACCTTGCCATATGCTGGTGGCCTACACTCCTTCCTTTAGAATTTAATGATATGATGATGTTTGAAAGAATGAGGCCTCATCTAGAAGATTCGGTACAGACTATGATAGATCAGTTTCGTTTTCTTTTTTGTGGGGAAGAAGAAGTAGTAATGGTGTGAAGATTCAGCTGGATTTATAACTGGAAGTGCTTTAGATGTCACAGTCATGTGGATGACCAGAAGAGATTTCTTGTTCATCTCATTAGTGGCTGAAGGCTCCAGAAAATAAGTGAATCCATAGTTTCACTTACCAGTTGACATCCTCCCTTCATGGACTGTGGTAACATCAGTTGCAGTCAGGTGTAGATCTCATCTGCACAGTGGGAGAATGTGGCAGGAGGAAAAGAGAGAGAGAGAGAGGCAGAGAGACAAATAACGACAAGAGTAGGAGGAGAAGAAGAAAAGCGATTAAATTTATTTTAGTGTGAACTGCAGTTGAACTATAATGTTGGCATATTTGTTGACATCCACCAAGCCCATAGTCCTGTCATCTCAGAGAACCATATCAATGGTTATAAACTTTGTATGTACCATAAATTAACAGTACCATGCTCACCAAGACCAGTTAACTCTGTCATTGCCTAAGCCTTAGGCACATCTAGTGTGTATAGGTAATGGTGAGTAATTATCCTAGATCACAGTAGCATTGCATGAACAAAAAGTAATGATTGTGACATTGAAAACAACAAAAATAAAATCAAGGGGCATGTTACTGACCTACATTCTCAGTGTCCATGTTTCAGACATCACAGTATTCTCACCTTACAAGCAGTTATGTGCCATTGAAAACAATGCATGATCCAGGCCAAAATTTTACACCCTTTGCCAACATATTACGGCACTTGGTAGTATGTCAGGTAACATTCCTTTTTTATTATTATTATTGTACTGCTTGCAGTTCGGAAATTGTTTAACAGCAGATTGTGTATGTTAGAGTAACTATGAACCTGGTCTGGCTATGAGTGGGCCTGTTTTAGTTATGGCATGCAAGCACAGTCACCTATCTCAGTTCCTTCAGCCAATAAAATAAAAAATAAATAAATTAATTAAAAAACGGTGCACCAGCCGAACTATTTTATTGATTTATAGTCATTGCTGCTCTTCACAGTGAACTATTGATTGATGTATGACAGCATCATATCAACACCACTTGTGGGGCACATTTTCTGTACATTTCAGTGACGTGATGTATATTTCAGTTTTGTACAGGGATTTGGAAAAAAAAATGCACTTTCTACTGCTTCTTGGGTTGTTTAAATGTTTGTGAAAAGATGTCCCAGGCCATATCTCATTGATGGAAAGTGTTAATGTGTGATCAGTAAGTTAGGGTATCTGTGTACAGGTATGGGTGCTGTTAGACAGTGTGTACAGAGATGAGTCAGTAGAGTGTAACTTTGATACCCCCCTCTGTTCCTTGTGTCCAGCACAGTTGTAATCATGTCCTGTGTTGTATGAATAAAGAAACAAAATTTGATATTGAAGATACTTGTGAATATTCGTTTAACTTTTTTTACCTTCTTGAAACAGAAGCTTTGTGAACTTAACTTAATAAAATTATATGTCATAATTTATGCAGGTAGGAGCTTTGTTTTTAACACACTTGCACACATGAAATGAATTACATATTACTGAATCGTACTTGATCTCTTTACTCATTCAGCAATTCCCTATGTTCCAAACACACTAATCTATATAAAATAAAATATTATCTTTAGAAATTGGAGAGTTTTTGTGAAGGCCAGAGTGTTACTATCATTTTATAAATTTGAATTAATTCTATTGATTTTTCTTGAAATGGCCATAATTAACCAACTGACATACGTGAAATAATTGTTGTATTTCTGATAACATGATGCTTTCATAATAGAATTTAGTTTTTTTTTTTTTTTTTTTTTTTTTTTTTTAAATCTTTCAATTTTTTTTGTGATAGGTTGAAGAATCATTTTTGGAAAATGAATTTCTCATTTATGATTACATCAGAGTGTTTTCTTTAAAAAATTTTATATGTACAAGGTTTTACAAGTTTTTAATTCTTTAACCCCCACCTCATAGGTATGTTCATTCTAAAGTCCCCACTTTTGTTTTAAGCACTTTGGCACTCATTAGCAACCTTGCCCACCAATCTGAGACTCAAAATACATTTCATGAAAAATGTTTTCTTTAGTTTCTCTGTCAAAAAAAGCAGGCAAAATGCAGAACAAATTGTCAAATGCCACTGTTATTATTAGGAAATGTTTTAAGACATAAAAGTAGCTATTCATTTGTAAAATATGTTTTTCTAAAGATTTTTTTTTTAATTTATTTTATTTTTATTATTTATTATTATTATGTTTTTTTAATGCAGATGATGTATTGAAACTTAAAATTGTATACAATTTGGACACTTTAAATTTATTTTTTGGATGAGACAGACTGCTTTGTTTGCCATTTACAAAAAATTCATTCATTTAGAAATTGGCCATATGTGTAAGTATATTTCCAGTCCTTCTGTTATGGTTACTTAGTTACCTAACCAAACTTATTGGCTCATAGGATAAAATAAAAAATAAATGAGCACTTGATCATTAAAGAAAAGAAATTTCTTTTTCATGGATGTTCTTCCTTTACATCTTCGGCTGAAAGAAAAAATATCATACTGTCCTTTTTGTGAGTGAGTAACCTTTATAGAAATCAAATATTTGTTAAAGAGAATACAGCAAAAGTCAAAAAGCCTAGAGCAGCAATGGCAAACCAGTGGCATGAATAAAAAAATATACTGGCCCATAAGTAGCTGTACTATAAAATAACTATTTTTATTTCTTTTAATGGGTTTTTTTTTTTTTTTTTAGCTACATATAGAGGCAAAAGCAACTGTAAGTTTAAGTGCACAAAATTATCAAGTATACCCATAGTTCTCATTAGAAATTTTCAAGTTTTGTTATTTCTTTTTATAATAGTGGTAAGGACTATTTATCAATTTTAGTCACAAAAAAAATGTACGTTTCACTCCTCATATAGGTACTGATCCAGCTGACCTTTGAATTTTACCAAGCTGTCAACCTCAACCTCCCATGAAGATAACATAGTAAAGCAATTTACAATTCACTGGCTAAAAGTAAACTTCATACAATCCATTCTACTGCCTCCTCCCCCACAATCTGAATTTATGACCTCTAGCTCTAGCATAATTTATAACACTAAAAATTTCATCCTCATTCATTTTGCTTCTTCTCAGAGCCTTATAGACCTCAGTTAGGTCCCCCTCTAAGGTGCTTAGTTACCAAGGTCTGTAGCCCACATTTATGAAGACTCACCCCATATGGGCATCCTTTTGTTGACATCACCATGCATGTCACCCATCTGTGATCCTTTTCAAGGTGCTCAATGTCTTTTCATTTAGATATGGCCTCATATCTCTATGTGCAAATGTTTGGTAAATTATCGACAGTGTACCTTGGGCCAGCCTTCCATGCTGCATGAATGTGCTTTCTTGGATCATAACCCAAAATCTCTCCTCCACTTTCTTTTCTTTCACTGTCTTTAGTTCAACTCTGAGTAATGTATAATTTATTTTGGAGGTTGTTATTACCCATATGTAAAATTTTGCAGCATTAAAATAGTTGCCACTTTTCTAACTACTCCTGCAAGTCATTCTGAAGGAGTGCTGCTTGTCAATGGTGATTAATTATACTCATGATGTTGATATTGTCTGCAAATTTTTACATCACAACTGTACCTCTTTGTGAATGTCATTTTTAACACTAACTTTTAACTCCATTAACACTAACCCAATCTGAAAGAGTTACTATTAATCACAATCCTGTTCTGCACCATCTCACAATACATCCAAGGATCTTACTCCTGACACCAATATGTTCCATTTTGTGTAGTAACTTCTGTGGGACAAAATAAAATGCTTTACTGAAGGAGGCCAAATAAAAGAGGTCAAAATTACTTCCTACATCCAAGTCAAAAGTGACTCTTTCAAAATAGCTAACTAGATTAGTTAAACATGATTTTTCCCTTTACAAAACCATGCTGTATATCCCTTAAATATAACTTATCTAGGTACCCCTGTATTTCATTTTTAATCATCACTTCCGTGATCTTCTCCTACCATTGAGATTACACTAACCTGGTCTATAGTTATTTACTTCACTCTTAGAACTATCTTTATGAATTAGCACTGCTCCAATCAAAAGGAATCTTCTCTGAGTCCAAAGATGCCCTCAAATTAATCTTAATGATTTGATGCATTCTCTCAGTGCCTCCCTCAAAATTATTGGGTAAATGCTGTCAACCACAGGAGCCTTACTTGCCCTTTAGTTTTGAAAGTTTCTGTAATAAACAGCTTTCTGTAATTTCATAATTATGTACTGCTTAGCTTCACTCACATCCCATGAAAATGGAAGTGAGTGAAAAGGGTCTTTCAGCTGTAAAGATGGATGCAAATGTTAAATGTATCAACATCAACTATATTATCTACAGCTTTCTTATGTCCATTAGGTAATGATCCAATCTGATTCGTTCTTACTTTTTTTTTTTGTCGCCACTCAGGCGAAAGCCTGAGTGGCGACAAGGATGAGAGTTCACTCAAATGACTCCTTTAAAGGTATTCCATGCCTTAATGGCAGCCATGTAGTATCTTAAGCTATCATAGTCCTCTCTCTCTTGGAATTAAAACAATTGCTACCTCTTTCTTCATCATTCAACTCAGAACTGTGTGATCACTCTCTGCTAAGGGCTCCTGTGATGTTATCTGCATTTTGGATGATGATCAGATCTAGAATATTGTTGTCCCTATTACTTGCTCTAACATGCTGATGTAAACCAATCATCTAGTTGATTTTAAAAATTTTGCTACAAACTAAGTTTCCATCCCACTTCAGTCAGTAAAAGTCAAATTGAAATATGTGAGGACATTCACACTTCCTCGCCCTCAGTAAAATTCAGTGCCCATTTCATCTGCATATAGAGCAGGAGTGGCACCAACCTTTACATGCAGTGTGCATTTATATTTAAAATGTGTTATGTGCTACTTAGGAGCTGATTCAGAAGCAACCTGATCCATGCCTGGCACCATCAAATGTTTTTGCTAATTATGTTAGAGAATTAGGCTAAGTGCTTGCAATTAAAAACAATTTTACATTTATAAAATAAATTTAATGTAGGTTAATGAATAAAATATTCATCCTCACAAAATCAATGCTGTGAGAAGCTCACTAGCACCCCTACTTATCTGTGCTAAATTAAAGCTAAAAAGCAATATATACAGAGCTAATGAATAAGGTTCCCATCACACTGAAATCCAGGCCGTAATTTCTAGTAATAAAAATGTAATTTAAACAGCGTATTTGTAGTGCTTTCCAAACTCTTTTGTTGCTAGCACACTATGCATGTACCAAATATAACTTGACACCCTATCCTTTTTGTTCCGTATCTTTAAGCTGGTGGCAAATTCAGCAGTATGCAACTTTGTTTCAGGCCAAAGCATATAAAGAGTGAGAGAGGAAAGATGTGCATTACCAGGCATAAGCATAACCAAGGCTGTTTGAAATTGACTATAACGGTTATTAGCTTTCAAAGAGAAAAAGAATGTGGCCAGTTCTCACTGACCTCCAAGTATGAAGCGCATGAAGAAATAAGTGTCATAAATGTTTTATGTATTAATCAGTAATTGTATTTTAAATCAGTGTATGCAGTGAAAGGAAACTAGAGGGAAAACAGTGTTGATATGATGCCAAAATTTGACAACACCCTGTGGGACATGATACAATATCCACTTTGAAAAGCTGTGCTGTATGTGTTAAGCTTTGTTTCTGATTTTTCAAACTGATTGTATAATCTTTTACATTATTCTTTTCACATCAGGAGCCATGCCACTAATAGGACTTGTGCAGGCCACAAGTGGTATGCATGCTGTAGGTTTCCTGATAAAGTGGAACTTGGCATACTCTTCGTAATCTTGTGGTCTGTAGCATATCTGTACTCATTTTCTTTTGCTTCCAGCTATCTCACACCATACAAGTTCTATGCTGGTATGTATGAGTTCAGGTCTAGGAAGTTTTGTTACACTCAGACTGCCTTTGATAAGAAGAGTAGTCCCTCGCCCTTTGGTGCCTCAGTGGGCAGGAGCAGCAGTGCGTAGCACATGATTAGACCAGGGTTCGAGCCCACGACCACCAAATACGGAGAATGCGGAAAGGTCAGGGAATGACCACCACATATCCCCAGAGCAATATAGCCTTAGTTGCTAATGCTCCTAAAAACCAAATAACAACCCTCACCCTTTCCTTTTTGCTTTGTCAGTGTTAGTTTCCCTAGATTAGAGTTCAACTTCACTAATTTTATTGAAAAGACTTCTGATATTACCACTCGCAATTTACACTATGTTCTTGTGTTGCCTACTACTCTTAACATATCCTTTGAAGTTTGTTTGTTTAGCTTTTTTTTTTTTTTTCAAATTTTTAAAAAGGCTCTTTGGCAGCAATTCTTACCCCACATAAACTGCAATGAATAATTATTTCAAACAAATTCTTATATGTGGTATTATGGTGTTTAACCCTGACTCTATTCCCCCCCTCCTCCCAAGAAATTGTTATACTTAGACACATAAGGGGTCTAAGAGACTGCAATTTTTAAAACCAAATAGTGAATCAAAACAGTTTTTTTTGTCATTTTTTTAAATTACATTTATTGTGATTTTATACTGGTTTTTGGAAGTTTGTAACGTAACTTCCAATAGACAATTTTCCTTTGAATTTTGTTATCAAGTTAAATATACAAGGTGGCCAGAAATTAACTTGACAACTTTCATTTCAGATAATTCCTATCAGCAAGAGGTGGCCATTTGGCTGACATATTTTAACATAAATGCTTCATTTGGACCTTGCAATTATTTGTGGAATATAATGTCAGCCAAATGGCCACCTCTTGCTGCCACACAAATGCGAGCTCTTTCAAGAGCATTTCTCATAACATTTATGCAAATTTAAGGCGATATTCCAACTATTGTGAATATTGTTCTTTAGTTGTTCAATCAACATTGGCTTGTTGGCATAGACACGTCCTTTAAGATAACCCCACAGAAAAAAAGTCTGCAGCAGTTAAATCTGGCGATCTTGGTGGATATAGTTGATGTCACTGCTTCTGGAGATTAACCCCACAGAAAAAAGTCTGCTGCAGTTAAATCTGGCGATCTTGGTGGATATAGTCGATGTCACTGCTTCTGGAGATTAATTGGTGTGGAAACATTCTCTTCAAAATTTCGATTGTGGAGCTCATGCTGTATGACATATAGCGCCATCTTGGTGAAACCACGTTTTCCAAACTCAGTTCATCCGGTTGTTGTGACCGAAAGTTCTCTATCATGGCATGGTAGTGGTCGCCGTTCACAGTTATGGTGTTACCCACAGTGTCTTCGACGAAATAAGGTCCAATAACACCTGACCAAATTCCACACCACACCACACTGTCACTCTGAGAGGATGTAATGGTTGCTTATGAATCACTTGTGGATTTTCAGTGCCCCAATAGCTGCTATTTTGTTTGTTAACATAACTGCTGAAGTCGAAATGGGCTTCGTCACTCATGATTTTCTTATAAAAATTAGTCTTCATTAGAGACGAGTAAGATTGAATTACTATAGTTGCGACGGCATTCATGGTCTCAAGGCTGAAGTCCTTGAATCAACTGTAACTTATATGGATACATATGCAAACCTTTTTTTGAGAATATTCTGCAGACGACTGCGAAATTCCAATTTGTTGGGAGGAACGTCGCCTTGAGGACATAGTCGGTTCTTCAGCTACACTTTTACGCACGATTTCAGTATTCTCCACTGAGCGTGCACTTCTAACACGGCCTGACCTTGGTCTGGAAGGCATATTGTTTCTGCCAAGAATTGGACGCAATTTTCTTAGGATCACCATTACTGGCGACTGATTTTCGTAGTATGTTTTAATAAGAAGAAGGCGTTATTGAATCTTTAAGTGCTCCATAGCAAATTTGCTGTGTCTACACTGATCAATGGTCAAGTATGCACTGTCACATTCGAACCAAACCAAAATGGTGGCCATTATAAGTTGTAAAGTTATTTTTTTGGCCACCCTGTATGTATCAAAGAAAGATTTTGCAACAATATAATTTTCAAAAAACATTCTTCTATAAGTAGTGTGTTATTTTATTTTTTCTCCACACATGGTCAAGTAGATACAAAGTTTTGACACCATTTTTTTTTTTGCAATTTATAATACAGCTGCCAATAGATGAATTTCCCTGAAATTTTATTAGATGCAATATATATTGAAGAAAGAATATATAATAATTTTTTTGTGGGAGTTCAAGTTAAGCAAGTCAACTATAGCTACTGCATCCTACAGTGCATTTGAATAATCTAGCAAATGAGGTAAAGGATTTACAAACCAAGCCTTAGTGTTTACGGAACTCCTACTTATATCAGGAATAAACTAAAAGGGCTTAGTAGCATTTCAAACTTTTTTTAAAGACATTGGAGTTTCAGCTGTGCAAATGAGAAGCACAAAATCACTAAAATTCGTGCAGGATCGAAGACTTCACAAGTTCCTTCAGATTAATTTTGTTGCATCGCTAATTTTAGTAATTTTTTTTCTGTGACTGACACAAGAAGGTTGCTGTTTCAACTTAATTTTGCCGTGGACTTAAAGGAAAGAAGGAGGTGTAGATGGTAGGGTCTATTGCATCCCATGTAACTACTTAATTCTAATGCCACTTCCATTGTGATTTATGATATATACAAGGTGGTCCAAAAGCTCAGAAATATGCTTGACTTTGGATAACAACACTACTCAGGCCTGACGTAGCAGAGTGGTCAAGAGCGCGAGTGCAGTAGCACACACTCTTTGAGTGGACCGGGGTTCAAGCCCATGACTACTAAATACGATTAATATTTGTATTGATTGATTTCTTGTTAATTCCTCTGACCTGGTGGTTGCGCCGGAGTATAAACAAGAACTATTTCCAAATATATATTTTAATTAATCCTAACACAATAGAAAGGACATACATAAACTAAAAAAAAATTTTACGTATATTCAATATGGCTGCCATTTTGTTATTACACCTAATTCTGTTTTTACACGATAGATACGTTCCTGAAAAATACGTGTAAAAAAAATTCGTGTAAAAAAAGACATTGTATTTATGGAAGAAAAGAAGATTGGTTCCGGATCTAAAAAAATCAGTAAAAATAATTAAAAAAAAAACACATAAAAATATTCGTTTTAAGCTTATTATTTTATTTAAACAAAATACACATGTAATAATATGAAATTAAAATGTATTAAAATAAATTTGTATGCATATGAAATGAAAAAAAATTCTTCATGAACAAAAAAAATCTGTTTTACACATAAAAAGATTTTATTCATTTTCACTTTCTGATAATAAACGGCGCATATGTTTGCGTACGACTGGAATATCACTGCTATCACTAGAAATGTTGTGGACATCGTCTTCTTCCTCTATTAATGAAATTCTTTCTGTGATCTCTTGAGCAAAATCAGCACGAGTCTCCTCTGGTGCTGATGTTTCACCGGTTTTACGAACGAATTCAGTTATTAATCGTTGTGTTCGTGTTTTGGTTAGGCCGTTATATAATTCTCTGTAAGAGGCTGTCAACAACTTCAGTTCACGTTGAAACTTCCCAGCGCGTTCCACATTAGGGTCATTTTTGACAAAATGATTATCTAATTTTCTGGCCAGTTTCAGACCTTCTTTTATTAAATCTGCATTTAGAACAGGATCATTTTCTTCATTATCACTACGTTCTGTGGGATAAGGAGTCCCAAGGACAACCTCTAATATTTCATCTTCGCTTAGGGCTTTGTCGGATAACAATTCATCAATATCTTCAAACGATAGATCATCGAATCCTTCTCCACCAATTTTGTATGCCATTGTAATGATGTTGGGAAATTCGGTCGTATTAGGGATGATGGGATCTTTGCTTTTTACACATTGTGGCCAAACCGCTTTCCAACACGCATTTAAAGTTGCTGGTTTTAATTCAGTTAACGCTAATCCAACTTGATTGATACAATCCATAATTGAGAATTTCTTCCACACATCAATGATCGTTAGTGTTTCATCATTCAGTTTGTCCAAAACGTGTTGGAATGTTCGTTTTACGTAGTATGTTTTAATTGTCGCAATTATACCTTGGTCTAGCGGTTGTATCAAAGATGTAGTATTAGGTGGCAGAAATAAAATTTGTGCGTTTGGGTTTTCCAAGACAGGATGGCCGGGTGCATTGTCAAGAATCAGAAGAACTTTAAATTCGAGACCTTTCAAATTCATATAACGTCTGACTTCTGGGACGAAACATTTGTTGAACCATTCTGTAAAAATAGTAGTGGTCACCCAGGCCTTCTTGTTTGCCATCCAGTGAACAGGCAGTTTATTGATATCTACACCTTTCATTGAACGTGGGTTTAGGGCTCGATTTACCAGCAGTGGTTTCAACATACGATCTCCTGAAGCGTTGGAGGAAAATAATAACGTCACGCGATCCTTAGCTACCTTAAAACCACCAGCAGTTTTCTGCGATTTGGCTACATACGTTCTGTTGCATTCGTTTCCAGAAGAAACCAGTTTCATCTGCATTCCACACTTGATCAGGAGTGTATCCTCCATCTTCAATAATTTTTGCAAGTTCCTGCTGGAATACTTTAGCAGCCGATTCATCTGCAGATGCAGTTTCACCTTTAATTTTTATATTATGAAGAGCATTCCTTTTAAGAAACCCTGTCATCTAACCTGTACTCGCAGAAAATTCATACTTTCTGTTTAACTGGGATGAAGTGCTTGGCTCCTTTTCTTTAATCTGTCTGTAAATTCTTAGTGCTGTTTGCTTGATGGCATTTCCATCTACTAGTACTCTTTTTTGTGACTGATCTTCTATCCATATTACCAGAGCCTTTTCCATTTTTTCCTTGACAATATCTCTTGTATATGATGATGAATTAACACTTACTTTTGTTCCAGAACATACGGACTTCCTAATTGCAGCTTCATTTTTCTTAATAGTTCTTACGGTAGCTTCATGTACACCAAAATGCTTTCCTAGAGGCGTAGCCACTTGTCCAGTTGCAAGACTATCTAAAATTTGAATTTTAAGTTCTGGTAATAGGCGAATTATTCGACATTATATAAGGGCTACCGAAAAATATCTCAGTTATAATTAATAAAAAAATGTATGAAAAATTTGTAAACTTACAATTTATTGACTATTGGCAAAATTAATAAATTTATATGTGCACAAATTTCACTAAAGATTCTTTCACTTTGAAATAGAGCTTACTACTACATGTCTTCCGAAGGTACAATGCACGAATACCGTAAATGTGCACCAAATTCAATAAAAACGTTGATGATTCATAGATACCTAGACGTACACATTGGTAAGCAAAAGCACGCGTTTCAAAACGCACACACTAGCTGTTATCCAATCTATTGGTGCGTGTAATATAGAAATGATACTAATATGCCACAAATAAAAAAAAAATTCTTACAATTTAGGCAAAAAAAAAATTCATAGAAATCGTGTTAAATCAAAATGACTCGTGTAAAAAGAGAATGAAATATTTATTTTGAATTCGTGTTAAATCAAATTCGTGTAAAAAAAGTTCGTGCAAAAACAGAATTAGGTGTATTAGTTTTTTGAGCACAGAGTGAGATATAGCAAGGCACAGTTCCTCAGAAATATTCTCAAATTCTCTAACTGTTGACTGCTGAATCTCCAGCAGAGACCTGTACTTATTACTAAATACTTAATCCTTTAAGAATCCCCGCAAAAAAGTAATCACAGAATGTTAAATCCAGGAAAGCTCAGTGGGCCTTCAGTGGAACCCTCATGTCTGTTCCATCGATGTGGGAACTTTTCATCTAAGAATTCACAGACAGTTTTACATAGTGAGCTTTTGCCAAATCCTACTTAAAAAAGCAATGCCAAAAATTAATTTAGGACTACATTAATGGAATGGATTTGTCTTTTAGCAATCTAAGGTAGCTTTCTCCTGTCATGGTTCCCTCAAAGAAAAAAGGTCAGAGAACATCTGTCCAAATTCCAGTGCAGATCGTCATGCTAGGAACATTTAAATTCTTGTTAAAAATAAACACAAGTATAGGAATTAACAATTACATTTACTTTAAATGTGGCTTTATCAGTCCACAGAACATTGTCAATAATATCTGTTTGTAACACTCATAGCCAAAACCGTTTGGCAAATTCCAGTCTTTTGCAGCTTCTGTAGCATTATCATAATCTACATGCCACTTTACAAATTTGAAATTTGAAAGTGTCTGCAATTCTGCCCAGACACGATAGGAGGGTGTACATGATGAGAGCCTTGTCAATCAATTCAGCCCTGGAAGGAATGTGCAAGGCAAGGCTCAAGGGGTAGAATTTTTTTCAGCATGGTCTGTGCTTGTTAACAGGAGAGACTACTTCTACAGGAATGGGATACACTTAAATGGAAAGGGTGCAAGAATATTCGCTGATACTATCAAGGCAGTGTTAGATGAGTCGGAATACTGTTAGCTTGGCGGGATTCACAGACTAAAAGGTTAAAGGTAGCTGCAGGCAGAGGTGAAGGTGATTCTTGCACAACTTCTATTAGAATAAGTAGCGACCTGGAGCAAGGGGTGCTGGGGGTTTCAAGGACTGATGGCAGTCATCATGAAACAGGTGGGTATATGGGATGTACCAGGGTAACCAGGAATAGGAATAGGTGCATTGTATACCAATGCTAGAAGTATAGTAAATAAATTTGATGAATTTGAAGTGTTGGTCAAGACATCAAAGGCGCATATTGTTGGGATATCAGACACATGGTGTCACACTGATATTAGGAATGCAGAATTGGAATTTGGGGAGTACAATGTGTACAGAAAGGATAGAAAGGGAGGAGGTGTTATGCTGTTAATTAAGAAAAACATAAAATCAAAAGAAGTGCATCCAGTTGATATAGATGAACAGTGCACTGTTGAGTCAGTTTGGGGACATAAGCACTGGGAAAGCAAAAATAAGAGTAGGAGTGTGTGTGTTTTTTTTTTTTTTATAGGCCTAATGACCCGAATGAGTACAATGAACAATTGTACAGAGAAATAGAGTGGGCTAGTGAATCAGAATGTCATAATGGGGGATTTTAACTTCCCAGATATTGACTGGAACTTGTGGGTTGGTCACTCGCACACTAGTAAGACTTTTGTGGATTTATTGTATGATTGTTTTCCGCTGCTGCAGCAGCAGCAGCATGTTAAAGAGGCAACCAGAGAGGGTAATACTCTTGATCTGGTTATCAGCAGTGATCATTCGTGTATTAACAATTTGCACATAGAGGAACCACTAGGTGGCAGTGATCACAGTGTACTCATGTGGGATTTACTTAAAGATATAATTACCATCAGAGGTAAAGGAAAGGGTTTTTTGCTTCCGTAAAGGTGAGTACAGTGGTTTCAGACAATTTTTAAATTCTGTACAGTGGGATCAACTGACGCTGTTGCCAACAGTAAATTCTAAGTGAGAAGCATTCAAGGAATTAATCGTGGAAGCTACTAAAAGTTTCATACCTGTTAAGAAATATATTCGGGGTTTAGGCCTAAATGATTATCAAATGAACTAATGAGACTCGTGACAGAGAAGAAAAATGCATATAAATTATCAAGCGACTCAGAAGCCTGTGGCAGATATAAGCTGGTCTGTAATCAGGTCACAAAGGAGGTTAGGCAGGCGAAGGCAGATTACGAGAAATCTTTGGCAAGAGGATGCTAAGAAAAACAGCAAGAATTTCTTTACTTATATAAACTCTAAAAGGAAGGTGGTGAATCTGATTGGTCCACTTGATATTGATGGGTCGACTGTTGATGATCCTGCTCAGATAGCAAACAAACTGAATGAGTATTTTGCATCTACATTCACAAATGAGAAGTTATTAAGGTTTGAAAATGGCAGAAGGTTATCAAATTGTAGAAGGGTGCTTAATGATTTTGTAATAACTGAGATCAAAGTGGAGGGGAAATTGTTTATTGTTTAAGTTAAACATAAGAAAGGCACCTGGGGTGGATGGGATCTATCCAGTTATATTAAAGGAGGCGGCATAGCAACTAAGCAAACCCTTAGCCATAATTATGAGAGCATCCTTGGAATCAGAGTAGGTCCCCACGGACTGGAGATGTGCAAATGTATCCCCAATTCACAAAGGGGGATCGAAGGGTGACACGAGTAATTACAGACCAGTTAGTTTAACTTCTGTTCCGGGTAAAATAATGGAGTCACTGGTTAAAGATGCATCGCAGGATCATCTAGACAAGACTGCAGCAATAATTCAGACACAGCATGGGTTTGTTAAGGCAAAGTCTTGTCTGACAAATTTGATTGGTTATTATGATGTGGTTAAAAAGGAACGATGCAAAAAATAATTTTGATATATATTTGGATTTCAGGAAAGCTTTTGACACTGTTGCGCATGGAAGACTATTGTACAAATTAGAGCAGAATGGTATTAAGGGTAAGTTGCTACAATGGATAAAAGGATGGTTGAGTGGGAGAAGACAGAGGGTGGTAATCAATGAGTGCTGCTCTTCTTGGACTAATGTTATTTTTAACCCCAGGGGCTCACATCTGGTGAGTATGGGCTTGGCAAACCCAGGGTCCTGAGCTGGATATCATCATCCTTCTCTTTCTGGTGATTCCTTCCTTTCTCTCTCTCTCTCTCTCTTGGAGTAATTCGGGAATTTTTTTTGGCTGGTGCAGCATAAGCCTCAGGCTTCCTTGCACCAGACTCCACTAATTATTAATAATAATAATAATTAGTGGAGTCCCACAGGGTTCGGTGTTAGGTCCACTGTTGTTTTGTATATTTATCAATGATATTGATGAAGGTATATCAGGCTTAGTATCGAAGTTTGCAGATGATACAAAGGTTGGCAGAGTTGTTAATGACAGTAATGGCAGTGTGCTACTGCAACAGGATCTAGAAAATTTGGGCAGATGCGCTAAGAAGTGGCAACTGAAGTTGAACCTTGACAAATGCAAAGTACTGTATATGGGTAGAAGTAACCCCAGAGAAATGTACCAACTGTGGTACTGCACTTAAGGTGGTAGAAAATGAAAAAGGCCTGGGAGTAATTGTGCAGTCAGATATGAAGTTTTCTGAGCAATGCAGACAGGCTGCCAGGGCAGGTCATGGGGTTTGGTCAACGATATATAGGAATTTTTCTAGCAGGGAAAAGGAGGTGGTAGTAGTAGTAGTAGTGGCATGTGATGCAAGAAAGCAAGTGTATGAGCTTATGCAGCATCAGCCAAAAAAAAAATCACCATTGCCTCCAAATGCCTATCCAGTTCCTCCTTAAATTTATTCAACCTATCAACTTCCACAACGACAGATGGAAGTTTGTTCCAACGATTAACCACCCGCTGGCTAAAGGCAAATTTCCGCACATTATTCTACATCTGTCCTTTCTTAATTTGAATTTATGCCCCCTTAGGTTCGTAATCTGAACAAGTGGAAGGATCCCATCAGAATTCAATGTGCTCAAGGCCTTATACACCTCAATCAGATCACTGCGCAGGTGCCTAGTCTCCAGTCACTGCAATTTGCAGAACTTAAGCCTCTCTTGGTAAGAGGATCCCTTCATTTCCCTCACCAATCTTGTTGCCCTTCTCTCTACACGCTCAAGTAAATCTACATCCTTCCTAAAATGAGGCCTCCAGACCTGTACACAGTACTCAAGGCGTGGCCTGACCATTGCTTTATGCAGAGGGACAATCACCTCCTCCCTGCTAGCAAAATTCGTATATATCATTGACATAACCCCATGGCCTGCCCTGGCAGCCTGTCTGCATTGCTCAGAAAACTTCATAACTGACTGCACAATTACTCCCAAGTCTTTTTCATTTTCTAATTCATTTTCTTTAGTAAGGTGGGAGAGGTTTACAACTTATTTATAATTGTTTCATTGCAGCTGATTTACCAGCTCAGCAGCTAACAATGGGCCTTGCATTTTTTGTGGCAGTATGTGGGCACAATCTCATGATGCTTTCCACAGTGTCATGTTATCTACTGTGTACTCTACCTTTTTACTGACCTTTTATCTACTATGATACCTTTTTGCCAGTGGCATATTGTTCTGATTAATATAAAAACACTTCGGACTACATTACTGAAAATTATTTAACTTTCAAATGCAATTTTTTGAAAAAAAAATTAATTACAGAATCGTTCTTTCATTAGATTAGACAAAACTATTTTAACCCTCTAGTAAGCACATTAAATTATATAATATAAGCAAGCACTATGGTGAACGTTCTCCATCATTCAATTATGCTTTGAATAAAGCCACAAAACAAAATTGTGCATTTTGTAATGTTATTCTTTATTTTGACATTATAATGTATATAAACAGCCAATAATATTAAATTAAAAAATATTAGCATAATGTAACAGATTGCACACAATTATAGAAACATGTGACAGAGGAATAAATTTCAGTGCAATATCAGTGGCTACAGCCAGGTGGAGTGATGAGGATATAACAGTAGAATAAGTGCAGGATAGATCAAGTCCCCCTGAAGCTTGTTACAGACATTCTTCCAGATATGACACGCTAGGGCTTTTGCTACCTTGGAGTCTAAAATGCTGATGGAACTGATATTCGGGTGCCACTTGTAAGTGGACCAGATTTCAGTGAAGGCTGGTTCTGCTTGCACCTTCACAATAGTGAGACTGTTAGTATCCTTAGGTATGTATCCCCCCCCCACATTCAAATCCTAAAATACTGAAGGTGAAGCAGGCGTTCATTTCACACAAAGGAATGTTACCCCTCTGTGTCACAAGACAGTATACAATACTCGGTGGTAGATGGTGCTTATCATCCAGTGCAATAAAACCACTTTTCTTATTGGAAGCTTGAAGTGGTGAAAACCATGTTTAGACTCCAGAGGAAAGTTCCAGCAACCCCTATCTCTTTCATCATGCAGTATGATTGCTGTCTTTTTTGGTGATATGGGCATCATGGTGAGATCCAATATTCCATATCTTTTGAGTATACAGCTTTAAAATGATTTTAACAGGCCAGTCAGTTAGTCCACTGGACAACCTATTGGTAACTTTAGGTGGTATTTGGATCAGCTAGTGTGTAATCTCACTGCCTCTAATCTGACAGCTAGTAACTGGAGGGAGTCTGAGTATTGTATATGCAAGGAGTATTGTTGAGGTCACATTACATTGAGCTCAATTTATTCTTGCTATATATACAGGGTGATTCACTACCAGTGCGACAAACTTGCAGGAGGTGTAGGGGGCACAAATACGAATCGGAATCACATAGCATTGCAGTGTCCGAAATGCCTTCGTCATGCGGTAGAGGACGTTGAACGGGAGGTCGCGTGAACAGCGATCCCGCTGGAAGTCAGCATTTGCGAACCGGTTCCCGATGCAGTAGGATGGACGAGTATTCAAATGTTGAACTGGCCGACATGCACCTCGCGTATGAAGCTGCGGACTGTAACGGGCGCGCCGCTCTGCGCTTGTACCAGGACGTTTCACGCACAGGCGTGCTCCTCATCATACGATTTTCGCACATGTGCACAGAAGGTTACGTGAGACTGGTTGTTTCACGAGAGGTACCATGAATCGAGAGCGAACGACGAGGACGCCAGACAATGAGAAGAATGTCCTACGTCTTGCAGAAGGCAATCAGAGTACGAGTACTCGAGCGATAGGCCAACGATTGGGTATTTCCCAGTCCACTGTATGGAGGATACTGTCAACAAACCAAATGAGTTCATACCATCTGCAACGCGTCCAATCATTGGAGCCTGCGGATTATCCACTCCGGAGGACTTTTGCTACTTGGTTTCTTCAACAGAAACGGTTCGCAAATGCTGACTTCCAGCGGGATCGCTGTTCACGCGATCTCCCGTTCAACGTCTTCTACCGCATGACGAAGGCATTTCGGACCCTGCACTGCTATGTAATTCCATTCGTCTTTGTGCCCCCTACACCTCCTGCAAGTTTGTCGCACTGGTAGTGAATCACCCTATATATATATATATAAATCTACCGTATCCAAAAATTTCATTTATTCATACAACATAGCGCCCCTCTACCCTTCCTTTACAGAATACACCATAGTCAAACCACTAGAACAGATTTATCTGCAAAAAGATCGAAATCCCTCAAAAAACTTCCTCATTCATTTCAAAAATATACATGTTAAGTTCCAACCTCAATGTCCATTTCTCCCTACAGTCTCCCAAGCCCCACTTTTACTGACAGAATCCCAATTATTGGTTGCAATCATCACTCAAATTTAGTTTCCCTATAATCTTTGCTTCATGATTCCTTGTCAGAGACTTCCTAATTTAGAATCTGTTTTCATATCCTCTGGCTTCAAATCTCTGTAAAATTCATCCATTGCCTTTATCATTCTTCTAGCCCCACTAATCACCCCAGAAAATCATCACAGAAAATTACTTCACTGTTAGTGAAGTAATTTTCTGTGATGATTTCGGTTTACAACTCAAGTTGAATTCGGTTTTCTAGGTACACAGACCGAACTGGAAGAGATTTTGAGATTTTTGCAATTACTAATTGCCTCACATGGCTTGTTGATTTTTCTACCATAACACCAGACAATCCCAACCACACACTCGTGACCTTTTTCTCACAAACAATCTTTCAAAGTACATGATCAGTGTTATTGGTTCTTTAGGTAATTCAGACCACAATTTGCTGAGAATCCTCCAAAAGAACCTTTCTCTCTCTCTCTCTCTCTCTCTCTCTCTCTCTCTCTCTCTCTCTCTCTCTCTCTCTCTCTCTCTCTTGTTCATTCTCAGTCTTGTGTTCTTTCGCATTACAAGAATGAGAAATGGAATGTTCTTACAAGATTTCTATCTCTTGTTGGATTACTTTTTTAAACCTCCTGATCCCGG
Organism: Mastigoproctus giganteus; assembly: GCF_048544385.1. Taxonomy (NCBI): domain Eukaryota; kingdom Metazoa; phylum Arthropoda; class Arachnida; order Uropygi; family Thelyphonidae; genus Mastigoproctus; species Mastigoproctus giganteus. The sequence continues at coordinate 220,113,702 of NC_143579.1, read as the reverse complement.
TGTTTTAAGGAAGCCTGAGGCTTATGCTGCACCAGCCAAAAAAAAAAAATTCCCAAGTTACCCTGAGAGAGAGAAAAGTAGAAAGGCATCACCAAGAAAGAGAAGAATGATGATATCCAGATCAGGACCCTGGGTTTGCCAAGCCCATACTTACCAGATGTGGGCCCCTGGGGTGAGTGTGTTTCCCTTTGATCCTCCTTTGTGAATTGGGGTCACATTTGCACATCTCCAGTCCATGGATACCTCCCCTGAGTCCAAAGAAGCTCTCATAATTATGGCAAAGGGTTTGCTTACTTCCTCTGCTGCCTCCTTTAATATAACTGGATAGATCCCATCTACCCCGTGTGCCTTTTTTATGTTTATCTTCAACAATTTCTCCTCCGCTTTCTTCTGGCATTCCCCTCCCTGAATAACTCCTCATGGGTGAATGTAGATGCAAAATACTCATTTAGTTTGTTAGCCCCCTGAGCAGGATCATCAACAGTTGAACCACCAATATCCAGTGGACCAATCTGATTCATCCCTTTCCTTCTAGAATTTACCTAGGTAAAGAACTCTTTTCTGTTTTTCATTGCATCCTTTGAAAAGGATTTCTCATAATTTGCCTTTGCCTGCCTAATCTCCTTTGTGACTTGGTTACAGACCAGCTTATATCTATCATAGGCTTCCATGTCACCCATTAATTTATATGTATCCCATGCATTTTTCTTCTCTGCCACATGTCTCATTAGTTCATTTGACATCCATTTAGGCCTAAACCTTGAACAATATTTCTTAGTTGGTATAAAGGCTGGTAGCTTCCAAGATTAATTCTTTGAATGCTTCCCATTTTTAATTTGCTGTTGGTAACATCAGTTGGTCCCACCGTATAGAATTTAAATACTGTCTCAGACCATCGTAGTCGCCTTTATGAAAGCAAAAACCCTTCCCTTTGCCCCTGATGATAGTTACCTCTTTGAGTAAATCCCACTTCAGCACACTGTGATCACTGCCACTTAGTGGTTCCTCTATCTGCAGATTCTTAATGCATGAAGAATCACTACTGATAATCAGATCAAGAGTATTACTCCCTCTATTTGCCTTCCGAACATGCTGATGTAGAAAACAATCCTCCAGTAAATCCACAAAAGCCTTGCTAGTGTGTGAGTGACCAACTCACAAATTCCAGTCAATATCTGGGAAATTAAATACCCCCATTATAAGACTCTCTGATTTACTGGCCCACTCTATTTCCCTGTACAGTTCCTTATTATACTCATCAGAGTCATTAGGCCTATGACACACTCCTACTCTCAATTTTGATCTCCCAATGCCTATGTCATACCAAACTGACTCGACACTGCGCTATCCAGCGATGTCGACTGGCTTCACTTCCTTGGATTTTATGTGTTTCTTAACTAATAGTATAACCCCTCCTATCATGCCTATCCTTCCTGTACACATTGTACTCCCCAAATTCCAGTTCTGCATTCCTTATATCTGTGTGACACCACGTCTCTGATATCCCAACGATATCTGCCTTTGATGTTCTGAGCAATAGCTCAAATTCATCAAATTTATTTACCAAACTCCTAGCATTGGTGTACATGCAAATATACATGCACCTGTTCCTATTCTTAGCTACCCTAACATAATCCATGTGTTTACTTGTACTGAAATGACTCCCAGCCTTCTCTGAAATACCCTACATCTTGTTTTGCAGGCTGCTGTTCATTCCAATAGAAGCAATGCAAGAATCACTTTCACCTCTGCCAGTGGCTATTGTCAATCTATTGGTCTTTGTCTCCCCCCAAGCTAGCAGTTTTCCGACCCACCTAACACTGCCTCGACAGCATCAGCAAATATTCTTGCACCCTTTCTATTTAAGTGTATCCCATCCCTGTAGAAGCAGTCTCTCCTGTTAACAAGTACAGACTAGGCTGAAAAAAATTCTATCCCTTGAGCCTTGCACAATCTCTCCAGGGCCGAATTGATCGACAAGGCTCTCATCATGTACTCCATTCTATCGTGTCTGAGCAGAATTGCAGACACTTTCAAATTCAACCCTAATTCACGGCTTTTTTTCAACAGTGACCTGTGCTTGTTAAGTAATTCTGCCGGTCTCCTACTCTTAATATCATTAGTGCCAACGTGTACAACAATATCACCCTTTGTGCCCTTAAAAAATATCTGCTCTACGTCATCAACCTTTTCCCCTGACAGACATACCCTGGTCCTGTTCCACCTATCCTTTTTACGTATCATGTTCCCCATTTTGTCTGATAATATAGTCACCAACAACTGCTAGTTCCTGTGGGACAAGTGCATTCTGCCTTGGGGATTGCCGCTGTGTTGCGTGATGATCAAGTGCAAGCTCTGGCGTTGATGTGGGCAGCTGAGAGCTTGATGGGCCCTCAATTTAGATCCTTCGAGGGCATCCACCACTGGCCTTCATACTCTCATATAATCCCATAACAACGCTGAGTTGTCGCCTCATTTCCTCATGCTGCCTCACACCTTACATTGCGCGCACACAAAGACATCCCCCAAAGACAAAAGGCTGTGATTCAGAGGGTAACTACCCCCTCAGTTCTCCCCTGAGCCACAGCACTCCGTTTAGCTTGAGTCTTTTGCTTTGCTGCTATTGTCTGAATCATCATTCCTATTCAATTTCAGTACAAAATAATAACCCTAAACTTGTATCCCAACACAGTTGTAACACTATATATCTATTTTTAAGTGCCAAGTATTATCTTCGAATTTCTTTATATAAGTTCCGTATGAAGTTATGTATTAATTAATAATGTTACGTTCGTAAAATCTAAGTACAATTTAATTGACAATGAAGTTCAACAAGATTAATAAATTTAGTGATTAATTGATAATATTATATACTATACTATACTAAGCTAACGCTATCTAGTTCGGGATATAACATCTCGTATAACAATGGCGGCAAGTTACGAACGGGAAATCTACGGACACTTAAATATTAATTAACTTCCAAAATCTTGCTGTCTCAATTCAGAATAAATCAAGGCTCTTGCCTAGGTCTATAAGCTACTTACAGTATTTATGAAAGTAATTATGGCAGTATTTATGATATTTATGAAAGTATAGTTGTCTTAATGTTTAATTTTGCAGATGATTCAATGGTTGGCAGGGTGGTTAATGATAGTAATCAGGGTGAGCTACTGGAACAAGATCTAGGGGAATTAGGCTATGGGCTGAGAAATGGCAACTGAGTTTTAACTTTGACAAATGCAAGGTACTGTATGTGTGTAGCTGTAATCTCAGGTTAAAATTCCAACTGTGTGGTGCTATATTCAGGGTAGTGGAAAATGAAAAAAGGCCTGATTTCACATAATTGTGCAGTCATGTATGAGCTTATCTGAATAGTACAGACAGGCTGCCAGGACAACTCGTGTTTTGCCAATGATGTACAGAAACTTTGTTAGCAGGGATAACAAAGTGATGATCCCTTTATAAAAGCCAATGGCTAGGCCTCATTTTGAGTCCTATACCCTGAGTGGACAGAAATCATTGGATACTACCTAGTAATGGATAGGCCCACCTTTTGTCTGGATAAGGGCAGTCACGGCAAGTCCACCAGTTCATGAAAGCATTCGACAGGTATTTCCATCCATGCTTGGTGCACTGCTGTTCATAATTGTATTCCTGGGCGGTGGATCCAAAGCTCAAATGGACATTTCCACAGCATCCCAAAGATCCCTTACAGGGTTCATATCCACTGAACGGGGAGGCCATTCCATGGTGGTAAAATCTACAGAATGCTCTCCGGACTACGTTCTTTGGGGAGGGACATTGTCCTGCTGGAAGAGTCCATTGCCCTGTTGGTGCATGATAACCATGAAGGGATGCAGATGATCTGCAAGAATAGACATGCAACCTGGACATTCAGAGATGTGTCTAGACGTAATAGGTACAAATGTGTGCCAGTTGAACATGCCCCAGACCATTACCAACCACCACCTGTCTGAACAGTTCCTTGTTGACATGACGGGTGCATAGTTTCGTGCAGTTTCCAGATATGCACCCTCCTGTCAACTTGAAATAACTGGAAACAGGATTCATCGGACCAGGAGACCTGTCCAATGTCGATGTTCTTTCGCCCAGTTGAGGTGTAGAATCCTGTGTTGTGGTGCTAGCAGTGGGACTCTGGTGGGTCAGCCGCGCCCATAACCTATTGCAGCTAATCACCTGATGGTCTTCGTGGAGATGTTTCTGGCACCTTCCTCATTGAAGTTGGAAGTGATTTGTGCCACTGTTGCTCTCCGGCTGGCTGAAATGTGAGACATGTTGACGGCCACATTCATCCATCACCTTTCCCTGTCCACAAGATGTTATTCCAGAAATGGTGTATTCCCGATACAATCTTGATACTATTGAACAGGGATGGTGCAATTTCTGTACCACCTCTGCGAAAGAGTGACCCATGCATCTGGCACCCACTATCATCCCTCTTTCCCAGGAGCTCACGTCTAGTGAGTATGGGCTTGATATGAGCATTTTGGTGAATCCTTCCTACTTCTCTCTCTCTCTCTCTCTCTCTCTCTCTCTCTCTCTCTCTCTCTCTCTCTCTCTCTCTCTCTCTCTCTCTCTCTCTCTCAGGGCACCCCAGATTTTTTTTTTTTGGCTGCCACAATATAATCCTCAGGCTTCCTTGCACCATATGGCTAATAATAATAACTCACAATGTTTATCCGTACTAGCATCGAATTACCGTTTATGTGAATGCATTGTACCTATATACCTGCCAAGCAGTAGGTTCATAATACAGTACTAGCAAAAGTGATGACAGCATCGCTTTGCCCTGGAACCAGTTATCCCATAAATTCTGTTCTTTCAGTGTAGTTGTAGTACCACATGGTATGTTAATCCGAGTTTACAGCTACCCAAATACAGTACCTTGCATTTGTCAAAGTTAAACTTTAGCAGCCAATTTCTCAGCACATAACCTAATTTCCCAAGATCTTGTTGCAGTAGCTCACCCAGATTACTATCATTAACCACCCTGAAAACCATTGAATCATCTGCAAAATTGAACATTAAGCCAACTATACCTTCATTAAGCCAACTATACTTTCGCCAGGGAGCGAAAAAAGCTCATAAAAGTTCCTCGCGTCATCGACAGGATTCGAACCTGAACCTTTCCCACTCGGTGTGGGGAGGATGGTGACTGTGCTACTGCGCAGACCTAAAATGCAAAGAATAGTTAAAAAAAGTAAATACATCTACAGCAATGAGTAACATATATTAGTATCACAAACTATACAACATTTGATGATAGCAGACTCCATCAACCATTCATAATTTGTGAATGGCCCATATAAACTTAGGAAAATTGGAATAATAAAATCACTTATTTCAGAATCGCTACAGAGGTGGCGTTCACTGTTCACTGTTCACAAAAAAAAAGTGGACAAGAAAAATAACTTTTTGAAATTCATATATCTTTCTCTGATCTGTAAATGATCCTAAAACAACATTTTTATTTTAAAAAATTTGCTGACACCAGAGTAATAAAATTACAAATCGTTCTGTCAAATTGTAATAAAATGCAAAGAGTAATAAAATTACAAATCGTTCTGTCAAATTGTAATAAAATGCAAAGAATAAATAAATAAATGAATAAATATACAAATCTCCAGCAATGTGTAACATATATCGCATAACGTATGGAAAAGTGATAAGACAAAAAATGCGGTTTTTCAGAAAAGCGAAAACTAAGAAATCAGATAAGGTTTCATCTCAATTGTAGACGTTAATAATAGATTTGAATAAAATTACTAGCCTGATAAAGTGCAATAAACCTTTCTAACAGATTTGTGTTGCCATGACTATAACTTGGAGTTGTGGCACTTTTCTTATTTGTTATTTATGTTTTTTCAGTTGCGACACTTTTAATGTAGCAAAGGTACAAAATATTTAACATTTTGAAATAGTTTAGACAAAAATAGCATATTTTGTTAATTAATGAAAATATATTTTGAAATGAACAATGTAAAAAAAACAAACAAAAAATGTAATTTTAGTTAAAAAAAATAATAATTTTTATTAATTAATCAAAATAAGGTTTAAGGTTTGAATGCCCAAAAAACAAAGCTGTTCATGGGCTGCAGGGATACGATCGTTTTAATCAGGTCCAGGATATCTGTTTTTTTTTTTTTTTGTTTTTGTTTTTGTTTTTTTTTTATCTGCAACTTGTATCTTTTTGGTGTATGCTGATTTCATTTCGATACCCTGCAATGACTGAAGTCTCTTGTTAGTCACAATTTTTTTTTTTTTTTTTTCCCTCTTGCTCGAACGATGTTTTTATGAAAAATGCGCTGGAACTAATTTTTCAACCTTCAGTATCTTGATTTCGCCTAACTTTACTTCACTGCCTTCCGTCTTTGAGTTGTTCCCAAAATGCTGACAAATGTTTTTGAAATCGATATGGGTTATTTCAGTTACTCTATACCGTATATATAAATTGGTCCCGATTTCATTGCTTACTTTACTCACAGAATGCACGTTATCCCTTTCATTTTGCATATGTCCTGTAATTAGGAACTTTGGAGTGATGGACTCAGCTTGAATACTCAATGTAGATACAGCAAGCATGTACATGCTGTGAATTTATTCTTCTGTTATCCACTGTAGTTGTCTGACTAAAAGGTGATCTCAAGATCAGTACTGTTCACGGATCTGGCAGTTTCTAAATATTTGTAAATGCAAGTGTCTATTTCTATGGTCCCCCGGTTACCTTCACCCTCGTGTCAGAAGAAACACTGTACTTTATCACTTTTAAGTTCTGAAATTGTAAAGTTATAGCAGTTTAAGTTATATTTGTAATAGAATAAGAAAATATCACCCAATCACAATTATAAAAAAAGTGTTGTTTAACCAGTTCAACAAAGATAATCTTGTCTGTTACAACTCTGAAGTGTTCCTTTTCTAATGGCTCAAAATTGGAGTTATAAATATGTAGTTTTTTTCCAGGATATAGAGTTCAAGCTTGTGCATCCTCCTATTATATTAACTCTAATTCGACAATTTTTGATTTCTGTCACTTTTCCATACGATGTGCAATATTAGTATCAAAATTGGACAGTGTTTGCAATTGCCAAGTCATGGATCATTCATAATTTGTGAATGGTCCATCATTAGACTAATGAAAACTGAAATAATAAATTTCCTTATGTCTTCAGGCTTTCTATCACTAGTTAGAAAGGAATGGTGATAATGGGTAAATTTTTTTCATCCTCTGAGAAACTTGTAGAATCAGTACACTTGAAAATTTAGAATCGCAGAATAGTACATGATTCTGTATAACAGCTGGAGAACTTTTTTATTTCGCCAATAAAGCAAATGAATTGCTTTATGGTTGATTGCTATAACAAACTTCCATCTGTCGTTGTAGAAGTTGATAGCTTAAATAGATTCAAGGCAGAACTTGACAAACATTTGGAGTGAGTGGATGGGTGAAATAAGGGTATTTATTTATTTTTTTTTTTTTTGACTGATGCTATATAAGCTTGCTTTCTTGCATCATATGCTAATGCTAATGCTAATGAAAATCTCTGCGATTGGCGGATTTTTTTTTTTTTTTTTACCAAGTTACTCCTTCAAATAACTTTGCAACAAATTTTCACACCACAAACGAAAACAGAACAGATCCATATAAAAGGGTTTTAAAATGTATTATTTATGGCCAGCGACCAAGTCCGTTTCCTGTTGGCTGTATAGAAACAAAGCAATAGATAAGGGTGGAATGTTGTTGTGAAAATGGCAAATGAACCTTAAAACCACAAATTTAACGAAACTGCATGCTTTGCAGTGACTGAAGTAGACGCTTTACCTGCCTGGTCATCTTTTATTCCGTGCTGTGAACACCACGGGGAAAAAACACTAATTTCAAGGGTCCCCCCCCCAATGCACAATTTCCATTTCAAAACGTGAAACGCCAGGATCAAAGGAACTGCAATTTAGATGTGTCTCTCGTTAACATATAAGTAAACAATCTCCGATTTTACCATTGGCACATTCATAATTTATTGATTCCAAAAACAGGCAATGGGGATGCAGGGTAAATACAACCAAAAATATATTGCGATAAACTGTTTTTCAAGACAAAAGGAGAAAAGCAAACGTCTATATTAACAATAATTTTCATTTTTTTGTATATCCATTTTCATTCTAAATAATTTATTTATTTTTTATTATTTTTTCTATACTGACGTGGGGGTCCCTTGTAATGTGAGGCCCTAAGCTGTAACTTGTCTAGCTTATGCATAAATCCAGCGCTGATCTACACCATTAGCATTAGCATTAGCATTAGTAGAGGCATTTGATGCAAGAAAGCAAGCTTATGCAGCATCAGCCAAAAAAAAAAAAAAAAAAAAAACCCACTTCCACTTCACCCCTCTGTTCGTTCAAAATACCTGTCCAGCTGAGCCTTAAACTTATTTAGGCTATCAACCTCCACTACAAGGGATGGAAGTCTGTTCCACCAACCAACCACACGCTGGCTAAAGGCAAATTTCCGCACGTCTATCCTACATCTGTCTTTCCTCAATTTGAATTTATGCCCTCTCAGGTGATTTTTCTGAGCTAGAGGAAGAATCCCATCAGCATTGAGCATGCTTAAACCATTCAAGGCTTTATACACCTCTATCAGATCACCTCGCTGGTGCCTAGTCTCCAGACACTGTAATTTGCAAAACTTAAGCCTTTCTTCGTAAGAGCACCCCTTTGTTCCATTCACTAATCTTGTTGCCCTTCTCTGTACTCGTTCCAGCAGCTCTACATCCTTCTTGAAATGAGGCCTCCAGACCTGTGTACAGTACTCTAGGTGTGGCCTGACCATTGCCTTATACAATGGAATAATCACCTCCTTATCCCTACTGGAAAAATTCCTGTATATCATTGACAATACTCCATGAGCTACTCTTGCAGCCCGTCTGCACTGCTCAGAGAACTTCATATCTGCCTGCACAATCACCCCCAAGTCCCTTTCATTCTCTACCACTCTCAGTGTAGTACCACAGAGTTGATACGTTGCTCTGGGGTTGCTGTTTCCCATGTGTAGTACTTTACATTTGTCAATGTTAAACTTCATTTGCCACCTCTCAGCCCATCTGCTCAACCTTTCCAGATCCTGTTGCAGCAGCATAGTGTCAGTAGTGTCCTTGACAACCCTGCCAACCTTTGTATCATCTGCAAACTTGGACATTAAGCTTGATATACCATCATCAATATCATTTATAAATACAGAAAACAATAATGGACCCAACACTGAGCCCTGAGGGACTCCACTAATAACATTAGTCCACGATGAGCAGTGTCCATTGATTACCACTCTCTGTCTTCTCCCCCTCAACCACCCCTTTATCCATAGCAGCAATTTGCCTCCAATGTCACACTGCTCCAATTTGTGTAGCAGTCTTCCATGTGCAACAGTATCAAAAGCCTTTCTAAGATCCAAGTATATAATATCAAAGTTATTCCCTGCATCCAGTTCTTTTCTGACTGCATCATAGTATCCAATCAAGTTGGTCAGGCAAGACTTCCCCTTAACAAAACCATGCTGTGTCTGAGCTATAACTGAAGTCTTGTCTAAATGATCCTGCAGTGCTTCTTTAACCAGTGCCTCAATTAATTTTCCTGGAACAGAAGTTAAGCTCACAGGTCTATAATTACTTGTGTCAGCCTTTGATCCTCCTTTGTGAATTGGGGTCACATTTGCACATTTCCAGTCTATGGGTACCTCCCCTGAGTCCAAGGAAGCTCTCATAATTATGGCTAAGGGTTTGCTTACTTCCTTTGCTGCCTCCTTTAATATAACTGGAGAGATCCCATCCACTCCGGGTGCCTTTCTTGTGTTTATCTTCAACAGTTTCTCCTCCACTTTACTCCCAGTTATTTCAAGATTCTGTAGCTTACTGCTAGAGTTGAATACACCTCTGGCATTCCCCTTGCTGAATAACTCCTCATGTGTGAATGTCGATGCAAAATATTCATTTAGTTTGTTAGCTACCTGAGCAGGATCATCAACAGTTGACCCATCAATATCAAGTGGACCAATCTGATTCATCCCCTTCCTTCTACAGTTTACATAAGTAAAGAACTCTTTGCTGTTTTTCTTTGCATCCCTTGCCAAGGATTTCTCGTAATCTGCCTTCGCCTGCCTAACCTCCTTTGTAACTTGGTTGCATATCAACTTGTATCTATCATAGGCTTCTGTGTCATGTGTTAATTTGTAAGTATCCCATGCATTTTTCTTCTCTGCCATATGCCTCATTAGTTCATCTGACATTCATTTTGGCCTAAACCTTGAACAATATTTCTTAGTTGGTATGTAAAGCCTAGTAGCTTCCAAGATAAGTTCTTTGAATGCTTCCCATTTTGAATTTGCTGTTGGTAACATCATCAGTTGGTCCCACTGTATAGAATTTACATACTGTCTCAGTCCATCGTAGTCGCCTTTACGGAAGCAATAACCCTTCCCTTTACCCCTAATGGTAGTTACCTCTTTGAGTAAATCCCACTTCAGCACACTGTGATCACTGCCACCTAGTGGTTTATTTATCTGCAGATTCTTAATGCATGAAGAATCACTGCTGATAATCAAATCAAGAGTATTACTCCCTCTAGTTGCCTCCCGAACATGCTGATGTAGAAAACAATCATCCAATAAATCCACAAAAGCCCTGCTAGTGTGTGAGTAACCAGCCCCCAAGTTCCAGTCAATATCTCGGAAATTAAAATCTCCCATTATAAGACTCTCTGATTTACTGGCCCACTCTATTTCCCTGTACAGTTCCATATTATACTCATCAGAGTCATTAGGCCTATAGCACACTCCTACTCTCAATTTTGATCTCCCAATGCTTATGTCACACCAAACTGACTCAAGACTGCACTGTCCAGCGATGTCGACTGGCTTCACTTCCTTGGTTTTTATGTGTTTCTTAACTAATAGCATAACTCCTCCCCCCTTTCTATCCTGTCTATCCTTTCTGTAGACGTTGTACTCCCCAAATTGCAGTTCTGCATCCCTTATATCTGTGTGACACCACGTCTCTGATATCCCAACAATATCTGCCTTTGATGTTTTGAGCAATACCTCAAATTCATCAAATTTATTTACTAAACTCCTAGCATTGGGGTACACGCAAGTATACCTGCACCTGTTTCTATTCTTAGCTACCCTAACACAACCCATGTGTTTACTTGTACCGCAATGGCTCCCAGCAGTCTCTGAAATACCATGCATCTTGTTTTTCAGGCTTCTGCTCATTCTAATAGAAGCAGTGCAAGAATCTCTTTCCCCTCTGCCAGTGGCTACTGTCAATCTATTGGTCTTTGTCTCCCCCCAAGCTAGCAGTTTTCCGACCCACCTAACACTGCCTCGATAGCATCAGCAAATATTCTTGCACCCTTTCTATTTAAGTGTATCCCATCCCTGTAGAAGCAATCTCTCCTGTTAACAAGTACAGTCCATGCTGAAAAAAATTCTATCCCTTGAGCCTTGCACAATCTTTCCAGGGCCGAATTGATCGACAAGGCTCTCATCATATACTCCCTCCTATCGTGTCTGGGCAGAATTGCAGACACTTTCAAATTCAACCCTAATTCTCGGCTTTTGTTCAACAGTGACCTGTACTTGTTAAGTAATTCTGCCGGTCTCCTACTCTTAATATTATTAGTGCCAACGTGTACAACTATATCACCTTTTATGCCCTTAAAAGATGATATTCGCTCTACAACGTCATCAACCTTTGCCCCTTGCAGACATACCCTGGTCCTGTTCCACCTATCTTTTTTACAAAGCATGTTCCCCGTTTCCCTGACAATAGAGTCACCAACAACTACTAGTTCCTTCGGGACCAGCGCATTCTGCCTTGGGGGGTTGTCTCTGTGTCACGTGATGCCCAAGTGCAAGCTCTGGCGTTGATGTGGGCAGCTGAGAGCTTGATGGGCCCCTCAATTTAGTTTCTTCGAGGGCATCCACCCTGTCCTTCAAGCTCTCATATAGGCCCACAAGAACGCCGAGTTGTTGCCTGATATCGATACACTCCTTGCATCGCGCACACACAAAGATATCCCCCTTGGCAGTATCATGTCCTGTACCCGATTGCTCTGCAAACATCAAGCAAACAGTGCATTTTATAAGGCTGTGAGTCAGAGGACAACTGCCCCCCCTCAGTTCTGATCTGAGCCACAGCGCTTCCATTAGCTTGAGCCTTTTGCTTTGCTGCTCTGGTCTGAGTCATGATTCTATTAATTTATTAATTAATTATAATTAATTATGTTATGTTATTAATTATGTTGAATATAATTAATTATATTACGTTTGTAATCTAAGTCGTTATATGTATTTATTTAAACGTACAATTTAACTGCTAACGAAGTTCAACTAACGCTATCTAGTACGGCATACAACTATAGTATCACAATGGCGGGAAAATTAAGAACGGTAGCGGAGTTGAAACACGTGGAAACCCTTACCGATACTTTTATGCAATTACAAGGCCGAGTAAAGAATAAATACACCAGGTTAATCAGAAAATCACAAAATAATGTTATACTACTAAATTTAAATCAAAAGTTTTAGAAAAACAATAATTTCAAATCAATAAATAAGAAAAATCCACTTAGCAGCTTGGAACACGACCGTCTCTAGTAGCCTCGTCAGCAGACTTTTGATTATATAGTTATATAATTATAATTATAGTTATATAATTATATAGTTACACACCAATATTATATAGTTATTTTTTGATTTTCAAAAAAATCATTGTAAAAATCATTTGTGTCTACATTTATTTCTGCCGTTTTTCAGATATCCCTGAACCAGAGTGAGTCATTTGTGCGACAAGATCATGCCAGTCGGTTGATATAGATATATACCTCGGTGCCGCAGGAAATATATCAGATGACTCAGAACCTGATGTTCCCAAACTTCAACAGTTATTGCCCTTAAGCACAATCCAAAAAAATCCAAATTATTATATTAAGGTTACCCGTAATTGATTACAAAATGCCATATTTGTGTCTGTAAATTGCGTGTGTTCTCTAGCCAATCTGCCTGTTTCGCTGAACGAAAAACCCAGTTTTTGGGGTTTTTCTATGTACGCCTTGCTATGTACGCCTGATACCGACTATATCAGCCATGGAGTGAAAAAAGCCCATAAAAGTTCCTGGCGTCATCGACGGGATTCGAACCCGGGTCTTTTTCACTCGGTGTGGGAAAGATGGTGACGATACCACTGTGGTACCGCACAGACGCCCTTAAGCACAATTTTAAGTATTTAAGTGTAGTTGTTTCGGACCCCAGAGTTTCTCCCCCATTAGCCGCTTTTATACTTCTTGTGGTGAGGCTTGCACCCTAACTGGTCATCTGGATGTGTTTTAGCATTAGTAGAGGCATTTGATGCAAGAAAGCAAGCTTATGCAGCATCAGCCAAAAAAAAAAAAAAAAAAAACCTACTTCCACTTCACCCCTCTGTTCGTTCAAAATACCTGTCCAGCTGAGCCTTAAACTTATTTAGGCTATCAACCTCCACTACAAGGGATGGAAGTCTGTTCCACCAACCAACCACCCGCTGGCTAAAGGCAAATTTCCGCACGTCTATCCTACATCTGTCTTTCCTCAATTTGAATTTATGCCCTCTCAGGTGATTTTTCTGAGCTAGAGGAAGAATCCCATGAGCATTGAGCATGCTCAAACCATTCAAGGCTTTATACACCTCTATCACATCACCTCGCTGGAGCCTAGTCTCCAGACACTGTAATTTGCAAAACGTAAGCCTTTCTTCGTAAGAGCACCCCTTTGTTCCATTCACTAATCTAGTTGCCCTTCTCTGTACTCGTTCCAGCAGCTCTACATCCTTCTTGAAACGAGGCCCCCAGACCTGTATACAGTACTCTATGTGTGGCCTGACCATTGCCTTATACAAGGGAATAATCACCTCCTTATCCCTGCTGGAAAAATTCGTGTATATCATTGACAATACTCCATGAGCTACTCTTGCAGCCCGTCTGCACTGCTCAGAGAACTTCATATCTGCCTGCACAACCACCCCCAAGTCCCTTTCATTCTCTACCACTGTCAGTGTAGTACTACAGAGTTGATACGTTGCTCTGGGGTTGCTGTTTCCCATGTGTAGTATTTTACATTTGTCAATGTGAAACTTCATTTGCCACCTCTCAGCCCATCTGCTCAAACTTTCCAGATGCTGTTGCAGCAGCATAGTGTCAGTAGGGTCCGTCACAACCCTGCCAACCTTTGTATCGTCTGCAAACTTGGACATTAAGCTTGATATACCATCATCAATATCATTTATAAATACAGAAAACAATAATGGACCCAACACTGAGCCCTGAGGGACTCCACTAATAACATTAGTCCATTATTTACCACTCTCTGTTTTCTCCCCCTCAACCACCCCTTTATCCATAGCAGCAATTTGCCTCCAATGTCACACTGCTCCAATTTGTGTAGCAGTCTTCCATGTGCAACAGTATCAAAAGCCTTTCTAAGATCCAAGTATATAATATCAAAGCTATTCCCTGCATCCAGTTCTTTTGTGACTGCATCATAGTATCCAATCAAATTGGTCAGGCAAGACTTCCCCTTAACAAAACCATGCTGTGTCCGAGCTATAACTGAAGTCTTGTCCAAATGATCCTGCAGTGCTTCTTTAACCAGTGCCTCGATTAATTTTTCTGGAATACAAGTTAAGCTCAGAGGTCTATAATTACTTGTGTAAGCCTTTGATCCTCCTTTGTGAATTGTGGTCACATTTGCACATTTCCAGTCTATGGGTACTTCCCCTGAGTCCAAGGAAGCTCTCATAATTATGGCTAAGGGTTTGCTTACTTCCTTTGCTGCCTCCTTTAATATAACTGGATAGATCCCATCCACCCCGGGTGCCTTTCTTGTGTTTATCTTCAACAATTTCTCCTCCACTTTACTCCCAGTTATTTCAAGATTTTGTAGCTTACTGCTAGAGTTGAATACACCTCTGGCATTCCCTTCGCTGAATAACTCCTGATGTGTGAATGTCGATGCAAAATATTCATTTAGTTTGTTAGCTACCTGAGCAGGATCATCAGCAGTTGACCCATCAATATCAAGTGGACCAATCTGATGCATCCCCTTCCTTCTACAGTTTACATAAGTAAAGAACTCTTTGCTGTTTTTCTTTGCATCTCTTGCCAAGGATTTCTCATAATCTGCCTTCGCCTGCCTAACCTCCTTTGTAACTTGGTTACAGATCATCTTGTATCTATCATAGGCTTCTGTGTCATGTGTTAATTTGTAAGTATCCCATGCATTTTTCTTCTCTGCCATATGCCTCATTAGTTCATCTGACATCCATTTTGGCCTAAACCTTGAATCATATTTCTTAGTATGTAAAGCCTAGTAGCTTCCAAGATAAGTTCTTTGAATGCTTCCCATTTTGAATTTCCTGTTGGTAACATCATCAGTTGGTCCCACTGTATAGAATTTAAATACTGTCTCAGTCCATCCTAGTCGCCTTTACGGAAGCAATTACCCTTCCCTTTTCCCCTAATGGTAGTTACCTCTTTGAGTAAATTCCACTTCAGCACACTGTGATCACTGCCACCTAGTGGTTCATTTATCTGCAGATTCTTAATGCATGAAGAATCACTGCTGATAATCAAATCAAGTGTATTACTCCCTCTAGTTGCCTCCCGAACATGCTGATGTAGAAAACAATCATCCAATAAATCCACAAAAGTCTTGCTAGTGTGTTAGTGACCAACCCACAAATTCCAGTCAATATCTGGGAAATTAAAATCCCCCATTATAAGACTCTCTGATTTACTGGCCCACTCTATTTCCCTGTACAGTTTCTTATTATACTCATCAGAGTCATTAGGCCTAGGTTTTTATGTGTTTCTTAACTAATAGCATAACCCCTCCCGCCTTCCTATCCTGTCTATCCTTTCTGTAGACGTTGTACTCCCCAAATTGCAGTTCTGCATCCCTTATATCTGTGTGACACCACGTCTCTGATATCCCAACAATATCTGCCTTTGATGTTTTGAGCAATACCTCAAATTCATCAAATTTATTTACTAAACTCCTAGCATTGGGGTACACGCAAGTATACCTGCACCTGTTTCTATTCTTAGCTACCCTAACACAACCCATGTGTTTACTTGTACCGCAATGGCTCCCAGCAGTCTCTGAAATATCATGCATCTTGTTTTTCAGGCTTCTGCTCATTCTAATAGAAGTTGTGCAAGAATCACCTTCACCTCTGCCTACGGCTACTGTTAAACTATTAGTCCTTGTATCCCCTCAGACTATCAGTTTTCCGACTCACCTAACACTGCCTCGATAGTATCAGCAAATATTCTTGCACCCTTTCTATTTAAGTGTATCCCATCCCTGTAGAAGCAGTCTCTCCTGTTAACAAGTACAGTCCAGGCTGAAAAAAATTCTACCCCTTGAGCCTTGCACAATCTTTCCAGGGCCGAATTAATCGACAAGGCTCTCATCATATACTCCCTCCTATCGTGTCTTGGCAGAATTGCAGACACTTTCAAATTCAACCCTAATTCTCGGCTTTTGTTCAACAGTGACCTGTACTTGTTAAGTAATTCTGCTGGTCTCCTACTCTTAATATTATTAGTGCCAACGTGTACAACTATATCACCTTTTGTGCCCTTAAAAGATGATATTCGCTCTACAACGTCATCAACCTTTGCCCCTGGCAGACATACCCTGGTCCTGTTCCACCTATCCTTTTTACAAAGCATGTTACCCGTTTCCCTGACAATAGAGTCACCAACAACTACTAGTTCCTTCGGGACCAGCGCATTCTGCCTTGGGGGTTGTCTCTGTGTCACGTGATGCCCAAGCGCAAGCTCTGGCGTTGATGTGGGCAGCTGAGAGCTTGATGGGCCCCTCAATTTAGTTTCTTCGAGGGCACCTGCACCTGTTTCTTGTGTTTGTTGTGTGTAAATTTTGCGCTCTGTTCTGCTGTCATCGTGATGGACGATGGCATCTTACCAAGATGCCCACGCCCATCCTGGTATCAGAATCAGCAAACAGAGAAAGCTCCTCAAGACATTCTTTTCTTTGTTGAGGAAAGAGTCCAAATATTATTATTATTATTATTATTATTATTATTATTATTAGCCCTAAGGTGCAAGGAAGCCTGAGGCTTATTCTTCACCAGGCAAAAAAAAAAAAAAAAAAAAATTCTGAATTACCCTGAGAGAGAGAGAAGTAGAAGGGAATCACCAAGAAAGAGAAGAATGATGATATCCAGCTCAGGACCCTGGTTGTGCCAAGCCCATACTCATTAGATGCGCAAGTCTTATTTGGCTTCAACAGTTCACCAAACAATTCAAATAAAAAAGGAAAATCCACTGGAGTAGCATTACCAAGAAACAAAAAGTAGAATCTTCAGAGGCAGTAGAAATCCAGTAGTTCTCAGAAAAGCTACTTTAACTACGAGTTCTCACAGTAATTACTCATACAAGTAATTACTGTGAGAACTCGTAGTTAAAGTTGCTTTTCTGTACACCAATCAATGTGAGGTACAAAGAGTCACAAGAACAACAGTCTATCTTTGGTTAACTGATCGATGTTCATCTCTCCTTTTGAAGACGCGTGTCGAAAATACAAATTTGTATATTAAGAGCACTAAATGCAACCTGAGGTCGAACAAAAGGTTTATTTTCACTAGTGAAGTGTCCTGCTGTACTGACAATTAAGCTTTGATCCACGTTCTCTTCAACCCCACACAGACAAAGTGCTCTTCATCCCCACACAGTAGGAGACTCTGTGGGGATGAAGTAAAAAATAACTCTGTAGGGATTATATGCAAAAAGGTGTATAAGTCAGAAATATTGGGCGAACAGAATTTTATTTATTTATTTTTTTTTTTTTTTTTTTAGTTTTTGGCACATCAGCTTCTGTGGCCATAATGCACCTCCCAAGAGTTTTGCAGTATTTTGATCCAAGCGCGAGGCAGGATTCGAACCCGCGACCTTTGAGTTGCCAGGCAGGCACTTTACCCACCCGGCTAGCCTAGTTAGCAGAATTTTAGTGCTTTTAAGTTCTGACTGTGTGGGGCATACGTGTAAGAAGTAGACAGGGTAGGTGGAGAGACTGAAGACTGGGGAGGTAGAAATTGTAAGTAAGGGGTCGATAGGGAGATTGAGCCTGCATTTGACAGTGGGACAGGCATGTGTCCCACCAGAAGGAAGAGTGGGAAAGAGAGGAGGGGAAGGGACAGGGACCGTCCCCTCATCCCTGGGGATGTGGTAAAGAAAGCACCGTGCAAGAGAGCACTGGTGTAGGTTGCCAAAAGGCCTTTGGTGTTGTCAGTCCAGTTGGTAATGTCCAAATCAGTGGTTGTCGATTTCAGCAGGTTTGTCTGGGGGATCAAGAATTGTTCCTCTTACAATTCTATTACAAATATTCTGTTTTACTAATGGGCATCTTGGTTCTTGGATATATCTTTCACTATTGTGGATTATCTTGTTCAAGTCTGCCTTTGTTTTGCCAGGAGGGTTCTTCGTCTTGTGAAGAGATCCTTTGTAAAGCAGGAGATGGCACATTCATCCTGGGTGTCTAAGAAGTGTGATTCTTGATCCTTTTGAATATATCTGATCTTCGTAATGAAGATACAATGAAAGTCCTCGTATAGCTAGCAGTAGTAGACAAGGTGCTGCCAGCACTGAAGCTCTCCCCCTCCTCCACAGGTATAAGTTGTGTCCTCTGTGATGCGAGAGCTGCGAGTTTAGCATTTATAGAACCGTGACCAGTAAGTAAAAATGTTGTGTATAGGCCTGGCTAGAACCATGGCGAGGGTCTGGGGAAGGTTCTATTGACATCTGGTAGGAATTTTTTTGGTGATCTCTCCACCTGGTTTCCCACTCCTGCTGCAGATGGGCATGGAGGCTTTGTTTTTCAGCTGTCTTGCCATTTGCTGGATTAATTCTAAAGTTGAGGAAGGTTTGTTGGTTTTCCTTAGAAAGGTGGTAGAGTAAACCAATTCTAACCTCGAGACCGAGAGGTATGCACCAGGCAGGACTTGGAGGGCATGAGTGCTCACTGTGTGGCAGGCACGGGAGGTGACGAGCAGTACGGAGCACTGAATGGCATTCAGCATCCTTCTGTTGGTGGCAGTAGTAGCTTTGGTATACCACATTCCAGAGGCATATGTTATTATTGTTGTGAAAGCAGTTTTGAAGAATAAAGATAAGGTCTTCCGGTGGAGTCCGCAATCACGACGTGAGACCCTAGCAATCAGGGCTGCATAATTTCGTACCTTTTCCTGAGGTATTTCAGATGAGGTTGGATTGACCATATTGTGTCGAGAATAACTCCTAGGTATTTTAATTCTGTTGAAAACTTGATGGTTGTTTCACTGATTCTGACTCTGATCAGCGGAGGTATTCTGATATTCAGCTTGCCTTTGAGAAGGAGAGAATTGGTTTTAGTTGGGGATAGATGGAGATTGTTGTCTGAAGCCCATTCTTGGAGAGTATGGAGGGCTTGGTTTGCTAGGGCCTCAAGGCGGGCTCTGTCGCTACAGTCATGATGAAATCATCGGCATGACCTTGGGCATATACCTCTACCAGGTCTTTGTTGATGAAACCATCGGCATGACCTTGGGCATATACCTCTACCAGGTCTTTGTTAATGAAACCATCCATGACAATGTTCCAGAGCAGGGAACTCAACACCGAGCCCTGTGGAAAGCCTCTGAGAACTGTTCTAGAAACACTCTGATATGGTGCGTTAACCACTACTTTTCTGTTTGAGTGATATGTTTTAATAGTTTCAAATAGGTTCCTTGGTAAGGTGGCTTTGCGCAACCTGCCAAGGATGCTCGACCACCAGAGGGTGTCCAACGCCCCAGGGGAAGTCGACAGAAATCAGCAAAAATATTTTTTGGCACAGTTGGCAGCCGAAGTGAGCAGCTTCTGAAGTGCATCCAGTTTAAATCCAAATTGGTTTATAGCTGGAAGTTTAGCATTCTCATAATGCTGGAGGATTCTTTGGTATATGAGTCTTTCAAAGAGCTTACTTATAACAGGAAGTAAAGCGATTGGCCTGTAGGATTGCGGTAGGTCAGGGGCTTGTTGGGATTCTTTAGAATTAGTTTTAAGTTTGCAACTTTCCAGTCATTGGGAAGAAAATTCCAGCTAGTAGCCAGTGGTTGAAAAGACCCAGGATCATCTCCGGGCTGAATTCAGTGGTCTTTTCTATTATCTCCGGCTCCAGAAGATCTGGCCCGGGCATTTTTTGTTTCGAATGAGTGCTGCTGCAGCATGTAGCTCTTACAAGTTAAAGGGAAGTTCCAGGTTCTGGATTTCGTAGTTGTTATCAAGGCACAGTTGTATTTGCTCCTCTGAGACTGGGGCCGCGGGCGGCTGGAAGGTGACGTCTAGAACGTTGCAGATCGTCTGCTCCCATGAAGTAGTCATAGTACCTTGTGGGGTACTGGTGGTAGTGGTGGTGGTGACCACTCCCATCCCTGGGGAACTTATTTGTGGTGACTGTGTACACCCACCCAGAGGTTGTCATTACCAGTAGTGGACACTAGTGTTTCCCAGGAGTGTTTTTTGCATTCTCTAATCTTTGCTGTGTATCTGTTGCGGGACTTTTCTGTATAGGTTTCGTAGGGCTTTGACCTCATGCGCAGGCTAGGTACACCGCACTCATTTGAAAGCCTTACGTTTTGAAATTTTTTCTCGCCATAGACGGGCCAATTTCTGATACCACCAAGGGACAGCGCCAGGCATTGGATCCTTTTTCTAATTGCTTTGTCAGTCGCATTTGTGATAATCTTTGTGACTTCCTGCTGGAGCTCATCTGGGTCCCTTTGAGAGCAGTAATCCGGTATTATCAATGTTGTTGCTTGCTACAGTCAGCAGAGCCTCGAAGAGCTCCCAATTCGCTTTGTGGATTGTATATCTGTGTATTATCTGTTTGGGTGGGCATTGCCGGACGAGGTTTCTGTTCAGTTGGTATCTGATGACTCAGTGGTCCGATGTGGTCCACGAATCTTGGACTATCCAATCTGTAATGTTGACAGAGAAGGATCTGGTCGAGAGCGAAATATCAATCGTTGCCTCCCATAGGGTGTTACAACCCTATGGGAGGCAACTTAACCTCTAAATAACCTCCCATAGGGTTTGGGAGGTTAATTAGAGGTTAAGTATCGCGAAAGGAGAGTTAGAAAGGAATTATTCCAGCTGCTGACCATTTCTTGTTCCTAATCCATCTGGTGTGGAGCTGTGTCAAGCTGGGGAGCTACAGTTGACTTTGATCCCCCCCCACGACGATCTTCTCATTTGGTAGTATTTGCAGGACAGATTTTAGATATCTGATGGCTGGGTCAATATCCTTCCCCGGCATGCAGTACACGGAAATGGCATAGAAGTTTCCAATGCGACTGATAATGTGGGCACTGCCCAGGTTGTACAGAGTTAGGAAATGTTGGTTGCCATGAGGTTTGGATTTCGGTCTGCAATGGCAGCCCAGGGTGTGTCATCATCTGACTAAATGATTTTATATCTTAATGGGTACTCCCTGACCCGGCGCATGTGGGTATATGGTTTCTGTAGTATAATGAGATTCGAGTTTTCTTCATCCGCTTTTAGCTGAACTTGGTCAGGCACAAGTCGTGCCCGCTGTGCGTTGACTTGGAAGATTTTAATCATTGTTGCACTGAATCTTTTATGGTGTGGTGCGTAATCGGTTCTTGTTTGGTAGTAACTCTGGCGTTTTGATAAACTGGGCACTTGTTGTCCCGGATTGAGTGGGCGCTGTCCCTCTTCAGGCTTTTGCAATTCACACAGACGGGCTGCTGAGCTTTGTTTCGGCAGGTTTTATAATCGTGACCTTTCTCTGAGCGGTGGCCAACATGGAGACAGCTTGGCTGTGGAATGTGTGCCCAAATTTGCAACATAGCATTAGCATTACTAGAGGCATATGATGCAAGAAAGCAAGCTTATGCATTCTTATTACATCAGCCAAAAAAAAAAAAAAAAAAAAAAAAACACTCCCATTTCACCCCTCCGTTCGTTCGAAATACCTGTCCAGCTGAGCCTTAAATTTATTTAGGCTATCAACTTCCACAATAAGGGATGGAGGTCTATTCCACCAATCAACTACCCGCTGGCTAAAGGCAAATTTTTGCACATCTATCTTTCCTCAATTTGAATTTATGCCCTCTCAGGTGATTATTCTGAGCAAGAGGAAGAATCCCATCGGCATTGAGCATATCAAACCATTTAAGGCTTTATAAACCTCTATCAGATCACCTCGCCGGTGCCTAGTCTCCAGACACTGTAATTTGCAAAACGTAAGCCTTTCTTCGTAAGAGCAACCCTTTGTTCCATTCACTAATATTGTTGCCCTTCTTTGTACTCGTTCCGGCAGCTCTACATCCTTCTTGAAATGAGGCCTCCAGACCTGTATACAGTACTCAAGTTGTGGCCTGACCATTGCCTTATACAAGGGAATAATCACCTCCTTATCCCTGCTAGAAAAATTCCTGTATATCATTGACAAGACACCATGAGCTACTCTTGCAGCTCATCTGCACTGCTCATAGAACTTCATATCTGCCTGCACAATTACCCCGAGGTCCTTTTCATTCTCCACCACTGTCAACGTAGTACCACAGAGTTGATACGTTGCTCTGGGGTTACTGTTTCCCATATGTAGTACTTTACATTTGTCAATGTTAAACTTCATTTGCCACCTCTCAGCCCATCTGTTCAACCTTTCCAGATCCTGTTGCAGCAGCATAGTGCCATTAGTGTCCTTAACAACCCTGCCAACTTTGTATCATCTGCAAACTTGGACATTAAGCTTGATATACTATCACAAAATGTTTTATAAATACAGAAAACAACAGTGGACCCAACACTGAACCCTGAGGGACTCCCCTAATAACATTAGTCCACGATAAGCAGTGTCCATTGATTACCACTCTCTGTATTCTCCCCCTCAACTACTCCTTTATCCATAGCAGCAATTTGCCTCCAATGCCACACTGCTCCAATTTGTGCAGCAGTCTTCCATGCAACAGTATCAAAAGCCTTTCTAAGATCCAAGTAAGTAATATCAAAGTTATTCCCTGCATCCAGTTCTTTTGTGACTGCATCATAGTATCCAATCAAATTGGTCAGGCAAAACTTCCCCTTAACAAATCCGTGCTGTGTCCGAGCTATAACTGAAGTCTTGTCTAGATGATCCTGCAGTGTTTCTTTAACCAGTGCCTCCATTAATTTTCCGGGAACAGAAGTTAAACTCGCAAGTCTATAATTACTTGTATCAGCCTTTCATCCTCCTTTGTGAATTGGGGTCACATTTGCACATCTCCAGTCTATGGGTACCCAACCTGAGTCCAAAGAAGCTCTCATAATTATGGCTAAGCGTTCGCTTACTTTCTTTGCTGCCTCCTTTAATATAACTGGATAGATCCCATAAACCCCGGGTGCATATTTTTTTGTTTATCCTCAACAATTTCTCCTCCACCTTCCTCTCAGTTATTACAAATCATCTAATTATCATCTAGCTCACTGCCAGAGTTTACTTCACCTCTGGCATTCTCCTTCCTGAATAACTCATCATGTGTGAATGTAGATGCAAATTACTTGTTTAGTTTCTTATCCACCTGAGCAGGATCCTCAACTGTGGAACCATCAATATCCAGTGGATCAATCTGATTCATCCCTTTCCTTCTAGAGTTTACATAGGTACAGAACTCTTTTCTGTTTTTCTTTGCATCCTTTGCCAAGGATTTCTCATAATCTGCCTTTGCCTGCCTAATCTCCTTTGTGAGTTGTTTTCAGACCAGCTTCTATCTATCATAGGCTTCCATGTCACCCATTAATTTGTATGTATCCCATGCATTTTTCTTCTCTGCCACATGTCTCATTAGTTCATCTGACATCCATTTAGGCCTAAACCTTGAACAATATTTCTTAGTTGATATGTAAAGCCTAGTAGTTTCCAAGATAAGTTCTTTGAATGCTTCCCATTTTGAATTTGCTGTTGGTAACATCATCACTTGATTCCACTGTATAGAATTTAAATACTGTCTCAGACCATCGTAGTCACCTTTACGAAAGCAAAAACCCTTCCCTTAACCCCTGATGGTAGTTACCTCTTTGAGTAAATCCCACTTTAGCACACTGTGATCACTGCCACCTAGTGGTTCCTTTATCTGCAGATTCTTAATGCATGAAGAACCACTACTGATAATTAGATCAAGAGTATTACTCCCTCTAGTTGTCTCCAGAACATGCTGATGTGTAAAACAATCATCCAATAAATCCACATTTACGTGTGCATCCACACTTGGGTACATCCACGTGATCACGAAAACTGTGACTGCCCCAGTTGATGTAAATTCTTGACTGCATATTAAGAAATTGGTATGCGCTTGGTCAGTACCGCTGCGACCATATGTGTCGCCAGTAAGCGAAATCAATTTTGCCACCCCAAAATATTTGGATTAAAAAATAAAATAAGGCGTAAATAATTATATAATTACACGTAAATAATTACATATCTCCCATGTAATGAAATAACAAAGAAATATAACATAATCATTCTGAAATTTTGGAAATAAACTTTAAATTCCAAATCCCAGTAATCGTATCCACAATAAAAAATATAAAGGGAAAGTTCTACAAATTTATTTCCTTGCTTTAAGAGATGCGAATTTATTAATTATTTTATTTATGTTTATTGATCCAAAAGATCATTTTCTATTAAAATTATTGCCAACTTAGAGAGTCGCTGTTGAGACATTTTCGATGGTAAATGATTTTTGATTAAGTTTGAAAACTCTGTTACCTGAGGAAACTGAAACTGGTAAAGTTAGAAAAATTCTTAATGCAACTGCTGTATTTAGAAAAGTATCTGTAAAATCGTTTTTAAAAATGTATTGTAAACTTCAGATGGAGCAATATTGTCTTTAATATAAATTTGAAGCGCTGTAAGTTCTTCATTAGGGTAAACCATCAATTTCGGAGTCATTACAGCAGCATGGTTTTGTTAAGGGCAGGTCTTGCCTGACCAATTTGATTGGATACTATGATGTAGTCACAAAAGAACTGGATGCAGGGAATAACTTTGATATTATATATTTGGATCTTAGAAAGGCTTTTGATACTGTTGCACATGGAAGACTGCTACACAAATTGGAGCAGTGTGACATTGGAGGCAAATTGCTGCTATGGATAAAGGGGTGGTTGAGGGGGAGAAGACAGAGAGTGGTAATCAATGGACACTGCTCAACGTGGACTAATGTTATTAGTGGAGTTCCTCAAGGTTCAGTGTTGGGTCCATTGTTGTTTTCGGTGTTTATGAATGATATTGATGATGGGATATCAAGTTTAATGTCTAAGTTTGCAGATGATACAAAGGTTGGCAGGGTCGTTAAGGACACTACTGACGCTATGCTGCTGCAACAGGATCTGGAAAGGTTGAACAGATGGGCTGAGAGGTGGCAAATGAAGTTTAACATTGACAAATGTAAAGTACTACATATGGGTAACAGTAACCCCAGAGCAATGTATCAACTCTGCGGTACTACAATGACAAAGTGTAAAGTGTAAAGTGTTCATTGTCTAACGGCCCAAGGGGTTTCCCCCATCTCCGTGTTGTGTACTCTGTTTGTGAAACACAGAACACTGTGAAGGCCAGAGATTTTAAAAAGTGTAAGGTACATGTTTATGTTGTGTAGTGCCATGTTGTGTTGTTCCTCTGACCTTTTAGCCGTTGGGCCCCTAGTGGGACCCCCCGTTGCCCACACTTAACCCCGAGGAGGCAGGTCAGGCATAGAGGGATCGCATTAGAAGTAATTACTCTGGCAGGCCCTGCCACCTAATTTCCTAAGATTTCAGTGGCAAGAGCCTAAAAAAAAAAAAATAATAAATAAAAAAAAAAAAAAAAAATATATAAATAAAAAAAAAAAAAATAATAATAATAATAATAAATAAATAAATAAATAAAATAAATAAAAATAATAATAATAAAAAAATCAATAAATAAAAAAATAATAATAATAAATAAAAAAAATAAAATAAATAAATAAATAAAAATAAAAAAAAAGTAATAATAATAATAAATAAATAAAAAAATTATAATAAAATAAAAATAAAATAGAATAAAATGCATATTTAGTTAGAGTAGGGGTGAAGACTGAGGAAGGGGGGGGACAGATAGAAATATGGGGATGATAGGGAAGGCAACCCCAGAAAGGTCAGTGGAGACTGGCCCCACCAGGAGAAAAAAAAAGGGTGTAGCAGGGAGGGGGAGGAGACAGAAACCCGTCCCCTCCCTCTCCCTACCAGGGGAGGGGGTATTAAAGTGAACCAAGTTAGGGTACATGGTTCGGAATGCTAGTTGGCCAAGAAAAGAAGTTGACATCCAATGGCATGCCGGTGGCATTGTCAGTCTTTATCTAGGAGATTGTCTTATTGGTCACATCCATGAGAGACAAGTCCAGAAGAATAAGAACCTTTTGTCTTTCTTAGATTGTCTTAATTTGTGGGTTGTCTCTATTCAAAGGTAGTTATTTGGTAATTATCTTTGATGGGTGACATTTTGGAGAATGTATAGTAGTTCACACCAATGATGGTAATGCTGGTTAAGTTTAGCTGCCTGGTTCCAGTACCATCAGGGTCCCTGGGTTCATTTAGTAGAGGGTTATCATGTTGCTGCAATTAGTTGTCTTCTCCTCAAGAAAAGCTGCTGTGCATAGTTGGTGAGAGCTTGATACTCTTCCTTAGTATCCAGTAAGTGGTTTTCTTTGCCTTTTGGTATATAAGTCAACTTTGTGATAAGCTGGCAGCGGAGGTCATCGTAGAGGGGGCACTCGTGCATGAGGTGATCCCAGTCCTCAATTCCTCCACAGGCGCATGTTGAGTCCTCTTCTAGGCCAAAGGTTGTTAGTTTTGCCTTTATTGAACCATGGCCAGTAAGCAAATACGTGGCATACAAGCCTGGAGAAAACCATAATGGGGATTTTGGATAGATTCTGCTAACATCTGGGATGAATCTCCTGGTGATTTCCCCCTTGGTTGAATTTGTCCAGCGGTCCTGCCACACCCACTGCATGTGTGCTTGAAGTCTCCTCTTCTCAAATTTTTGGTTGTTGGTAAGATTCTGCTCGAATCCCAAGCAGGTCTGAGACACGCCCTTAGACAGATGATACAACATTCCATTTCTCACCACCTCCAGGTCGAGGGGGAGGGCCCCCACCAGGACCTGGAGGGCGTGAGTACTCACAGTGCAGCAGGCACGAGAGATGGAGAGCAGGACCGTGCGTTGAGTGGAATCCAGGATTCGTCTGTTTACTGCAGTCGTAGCCTTGCCAAACCAAATTCGGGCTGCATACGTAATCACAGGGATGAAGATAGCCTTGTAGTACAACGAGAGGGTTCGCTTGCTGAGAACCCAGTCCCGACGGGATATCCTAGCAACCATCGCAGTATAGTTTCTCACTTTGGTTCTGATGTATTTGAGATGAGCTTGGAAGGAGAGTTTCTATCTAGTACTATGCCAAGATATTTCAGTTGCTCTGACAACTTTATGGTCTTGTTTACAATTTTAATCTGTGGTGGTCTTGTAATACAGAGAGTTCCTTTAAGAAGCAGAGAGTTTGTTTTTGATGGTGATATGGTCAAGCAGTGTGTTTTTGCCCAGTCCTGGAGGATTTGGAGTGCATGGTTTGCCAATGTCTCAAGCTGGGCCCTGGAATTTGCAGTCACCATCAGGATGAGATCATCAGCAAAGGCTTGTGAACGAACCTCCCCGAGGTCAAGGCATAGAAATTCGTCCATTACCATGTTCCATAAGGTCGGCCCCAGGACCGAGCCCTGGGGGCAGCCACGGTGTATCCGTCTTGTGAATTTCTGATAAGGTGCATTTACTGTGATTACCTTATTTGAGAGGTAGCTTTTCATGATATTGAACAAATTGTCCGGTACATTTGCTTGCCTGAGTCTGCGGAGGACGCTCGGCCACCAAAGGGTGTTGAACGCTCCCGCGAAATCAATTGTAATCATCAGGAAGTATTTTCTGTCTGCTTGGTGGGCCTCAGTGAGCAGTGCCTGTAGAGCATCAACCGTGGAACGCCCTGGTCTGAAACCATATTGGTTTGGAGATATTAGGTTTGCTTTCTCATAGTGGCTTTGGATCCATACATGGAGGAGACGCTCTAGGAGCTTGCTGCATACGGACAATAGGGCTATGGGCCTGTACGAACTTGGTAGATGTGGTGGTTTTGTCGGATTTTTAAGGATAAGTTTCATATTTGCAACTTTCCAGTCATCAGGGAAGGTGCCAGTGTGTAGGCAGAGATTGAATAGGTGCAGCAATAGCTCCGGGGAAAGCTCCACAACCTTCTTCACAATCTCAGGCTCGAACAAGTCAGGCCCTGGACATTTTTTCCCTTTGATAAGAGCTGCTGCGGCTAGGAGTTCTTCATGTGTGAACTGCGGTTCAACTTGTCCAGTCCAATAGGTTTCATTTTCTCTGCAGATCTCATGCTGCTCAGTTGTTGTTGGATTAATGTTTGGAGGAAAAACGTTGTTTAAGATGTTTGAGACTGAGTCCCTCCAGGTGGTGGTTAGGTTTCCCTGCGGGGTTTCTGTAGCGGTGTTCACTTCCCCCCTGGGGAGTTTGTTTGTGGTGATTTTGTACACCACCCCCCAGGGATCAGAATTTCCCGTGTAAGAGACAAGTTGCTCCCAGGATTGCTGCTTTGATTTCTTTATTCTTTCCGTATACACGATTCTTGCTGTTCGATATACTTGTTTAAGTTCTTCGACCTCCACATCAGGCCAAGATCTTCTCGCCCTTTGAAATGCTTTTCGTTTGGCTTGTACCTCCTTTCTCATCCTTCGAAGCTCCTCATTCCACCAGGGCACCGCTCCCGGAGAAGGTTTTTTCCTTTTAATTGTGGCATTGCAGACTTGTGTTAATAGGGTGGTAATCTCTTTTTGAAGGTTTGGATTTTGAGTTTGCCTGAGTTTCTGCTGCTGTTTTCCCACCATTTCCAGCAGGGCACCCCTGAACGTGTCCCAGTTTGTTTTTTCTATTGCATATCTATGTTGCATTACTCTGGAAATTGGTTGTCTATTACAGTTTTTTGTGATCCTGAATGTAATGGCTCGGTGGTCCGAGGTCGTCCAATCATCTTGGACCTTCCAGTCGGAGATATAGCTGGCTGTGTTTCTTGTAGCAAGAGAAATGTCAATGGTGGCTTCCCAAAGGGTGCTGCTGAAAGTGGGGAGGTTGTTTGGCTGATTGAGGATTCCGAAAGGGGAGTTACCCAGGTAGTTCTCCAGTCTTTGGCCGTTTGTTGCTCCTCGACGGTCTGGTGTTGTGCTGTACCACGCGGGAGACCTGCAGTTTACATCTGCCCCAACGATAATTCTCCCTTCAGGAAGAGTATTTAGTACACTTTGAAGGTATCTTATAGCCCTGATAATATCTTCTCCTGGACGGCAGTATAGGGCAACGACGTAAAAGTTTCCAAGCGCTGTAATAATGTGGGCACATACGGCCCAGGCTGTGCAAAGTTGTCTTATCTTTGTGGCTGTGATGTCAGGGTTTCTTACAGCTATTGCTGCCCAGGGGGTTTCCCCTTCCACCTGGATGACTTTGTAGGTCAAGGGATAGCCTCTGACCTGGTTCTTATGGGTGTACGGCTCTTGCAGGATAATTACATCCGTGTTGTCCTCTTCTGCCCGAATCCTGATTTGGCCGACCACAGCCCGGGCCCGCTGTGCGTTAATTTGCATTATTTTTACCTCTTCGAAGTTAAATTTTTTAAGATGTCTCCCCATAATCGATCCGTTGTTGGTGCTGACCCTTGGCTTTTATATATGTTGGACATATTCTGTCTCTGATGGAATGTGCTGAGTCGATTTTGAAACTTTTACAGTTCACACAAATAGGATCTTTGGTTTTGTTAGGACAGCTGCTAAATTCGTGGCCTTTTTCAGCACAATGGCCGCACGTTGGCACTGTCTGGATACAAGTGTGTGAGGTGTGGCCGAACCTACAACACTTGAAGCATTTAGGCACAGCCACATGTTCGCGAAAGCGGTGGCTGCCCCAGTTTATGTAGACCCTTGCTTGATTGTTAAGGACCTTCCAGGCGATTGGGTTGATTTGAACAATCCAGTTTTTGCTTCCTCCTCCTTTGACTTTTTTTGAGTATTTAGGTGTGATTAAGGCATCTGCCTCTAAGTCTGGGAAGTACTCCTGCAAGTTCCTACAGTATAGTTCCTCAGTGAGTTGCTGTGGGGTCAGGTTGTCACTGAGGTCAAAAATGATGATAGAGGGCCCCAACTTTTTTGGCGGCTCTGCCTTTAGACCCATTGTCATTATTTTTGCATTGGTCATAATTTTGTTAGCTTCTTTTTTAGTTTCCGTTTCGATCACTATGCCTGTATTTCTAGTTTTTCTTATTGCTTTTATTTTCGTAGTTTTGAGATCATCTTTCAACTCTGTCATTATTTTGGTCTTGATTTGTTCACTTGTATGTGATTCTTTGGAGTTAATGGGTCTGATAACGACCAGATTCTGCTGTTTTATCAGGGTTCTCTTTCTTATATGCTGGGGGTTTTGTTGCTGGTCTCTGGTGGATGCCCTTGGATGGAGGCACCCAGTTTAGAGGTTGGAAGGTTCTTAAATACAGCACCGGCATAAGAGGGCACTGTAGTTGATTCAGGTTCTTTGGTTAGGCCCAGTTCCCGCTCGAGTGAAGACTGCAGAAGCTTAGCGCAGATGTCTAAGGCCTTTTCCAGTATTGTAGACCTTGTCTTGATTTCTTCATTGACAGCTTTTAGCTTCTCATTCTCGATTAGAAGAGCTGTTGTGATTGTTTCTAGGCTTGTCCAAAGCTCCTGGACATAGTTTCCAGTGGCTTTGGTGAATTTTATGGAGTCTTGGTTGAGGAGTGCCACCAAGTTCCTGTGCAAGACTGAAATGATCTGATGGAAGGAGGTGGTGTCTCCCTCATTAAAGAGGCCAGCCAGAACAGGTGGTGCAGGAATGGTAAGCATACTGGATGGTGGGATCCCAGATGAGACCACTTGGTCCAGAGCAGACGGTAGTTGTGTAGCCAAGAAATCTGCTGGGGCAGTTTGAAGTGGCAGAGCTGATGGAGTTTGGTGAGCACCTGAGGAGTTTTGCGTCTCAGAAGCAGCAGCTACAGGAGTGTTTGGAGCTGCAGGTAAGGCTGCGGTTGAGGTGGAGTTTGCCATCGATTCGAGGATGGAGGCAGCTACTGGTGTAGCTGAGTACTGGTGTAGCTGAGTAATTATGGTCTATGTAAGGTGATATACAAATATTATTCATCTGTGCAGGAAGTGGAGAGCAAGAGGAGCGCAGAGGACTTCTTTCCTTGGAGGACTTCTTTCTCTTGGAGGAGGATTTGCCAGATACTCTAAGAAGCAGTGAATTAGAAGTCTCCGATTCGTCTCTCTCAGACGTGCTAACCTCATCCTGTGAACTTTCAGTATTTTCATTATTTTCAACCATCTTGCTCTGCTGGGATGAAATATTTAAATTCAGGGGGTGAATGGTTCTACTGAATTTTAGTCAAAAATCCAGAAATGGCTAGTGAAGAATTTAAATAAT
Source organism: Mastigoproctus giganteus (assembly GCF_048544385.1). Classification (NCBI taxonomy): domain Eukaryota; kingdom Metazoa; phylum Arthropoda; class Arachnida; order Uropygi; family Thelyphonidae; genus Mastigoproctus; species Mastigoproctus giganteus. The sequence continues at coordinate 220,082,039 of NC_143579.1, read as the reverse complement.
TAACTGAAAAGAAGAGTTTCCAACTCTTGTCGGTAGGGTGCGCTGAAAGAGATGGGAAAAAATTTGCATATTGTATTCTTGGGCGACAGAGGATTGCTGACGTCACCAGAGGAGCAGTATTCAGATGTATCAATGCACAATAAAAGAGAGTCCCCTTCAAAAGCTATGTAAATAGTATGTTCCAAAATGAATAACCACATTAATTAACTAAATAGACAGTCAGTATTAATTACTACTGACATCATAATTAATAAATAAATGTTCCTAATTAGAAGTTCTAACTTAAGTTCCTGGCTTCAGGAGAACCAATAGCCGATCGCCCTGGAGGTCTCGTGATTTGTTATTTCAAACAAAGTGGCCGAAGAAGAAAGGACGAAATTATTCGCGCCAAAACAATATATTCCTCAAATCACAGCAATCAACACAATTTCACTAAAATCAGTAGCAGCTGATATGAAATTAATTAGGGTATCCATAACTCTCTAAAAGATAAGTGGTCTAAAACTATGGCAAAGAGTGAAAGTTAAAAACAACGGCCGGACCTATAGGGCGTAGCCATTATGAACGAGCCGTGAACCGTGAATGAACGATAAGGGTGAAGATTTAAAGTCGTTCATAACTGGAGAACGCCTTAGAAGTTAGGCATAAAATAAACATCAGTCGACTCACCGAACCAAATAGATCCACTTCGACTTGAATTTAATCCAAAATGATAAATTGGCACCACTTTAAAAAACACACTTTGAAGAGCACTAATTAACACAACCCGCATCGAACAAAGCCTCACATGAGTCTCGGTACTACAATGACAGTGGTGGAGAATGAAAAGGACCTGGGGGTAATTGGGCAGGCAGATATGAAGTTCTCTGAGCAGTGCAGACGAGCTGCAAGAGTAGCTCATGGTGTCTTGTCAATGATATACAGGAATTTTTCTAGCAGGGATAAGGAGGTGATTATTCCCTTGTATAAGGCAATGGTTAGGCCACATCTTGAGTACTGTATACAGGTCTGGAGGCCTCATTTCAAGAAGGATGTAGAGCTGCTGGAACGGGTACAGAGAAGGGCAACAAGATTAGTAAATGGAACAAAGGGTTGCTCTTACGAAGAAAGGCTTAAGTTTTGCAAATTACAGAGTCTGGAGACTAGGCACCGGCGAGGTGATCTGATAGAGGTGTATTAGGCTTTGAATGGTTTGAGCATGCTCAATGCCAATGGGATTCTTCATCTTTCTCAGAATAATCACCTCAGAGGGCATAAATTCAAATTGAGGAAGGACGGATGTCGGATAGATGTGCGGAAATTTGCCTTTGGCCAGCGGGTGGTTGGTTGGTGGAACCGACTTCCATCACTTGTTGTTGAAGTTGATAGCCTAAACAAATTTAAAGCTCAACTGGACAGGTATTTCGAACGAACGGAGGGGTGAAATGGGAGAGGGTTTTTTTTTTTTTTTTTTTTTGGCTGATGCTGAATAAGCTTGCTTTCTTGCATCATATGCCTCTACTAATGCTAATGCTAATTACGAACAGTCTTAATATGTAAATCTTTTCAATGATTTAATAAATCGTTATCTGACCATTTTTAAATATTTCTACACGTGTTCTCATATTTGTAAACCTTTCAGTTAACGAGAAATTGTTGTGCCCGTAATTTGAAAGAAAAACATTAATTTTGAAATTTTGTTGCTAATCCCGAATAGTTTCATCTCTACTTTAAGAATCGAAATGGCGATTTTTCAATCTTTTTCTTACATTGCTTGCTTCTGGAACCAAGCTTCAATGTCAATGATAGCAGCCATAATATTAGCCGAATCGAGAATTTTTTTGGAATGTTCTATTTTCTTTAAAATATTTCGTGATATTTTGTAGATATTCAGGAGCTTCGTATATATCAGAATCCTTTGTTTTGTGTTTTGGATGAATTTTATTTAAAATACCATTCCAAATTATAATTGAACAAAGAAACTTATAAGATGTTATATTTAAGGCTATTGATTTAGCATGATTCCTTGTATCCATATTTTTATTTTCATCTTCAGTGATTACGTATAGCAAAATACTAGATGCTTCTATTGTTCTCTCTAGTATTTTTTCTATCATATTTTGTGAAATTATTTCAATAATTTCATTTTGTATTTGATCATCCAAATAATGCCGATATTTTTCGATTCAGATTTCTGAATATGGCGAATATGTTCTGCCATAACTGAATCAAATTTAGAAATTGTTTCAGAAAGTTTTAAAAAGTTACCATTTTCATTTTCATATAAATCTTTTGAAGATCTCCTGAACACTATACATTGCCTTGCTAAAAATAGTATCATATATATTATTCTGGCTAAACTACAGGGCATGGGTATCTCCGTTGTGGGTGTGGCCGAAGAACGGAGTGATTGCCCGGTCGAGTTCTGTGATTGGCTGATTATTGGGGAATTCGTAATTTACCTCAATATTGCGTCTCTGATTGTTTGACTGGATGCAAATTCGCTTCTGATTTTAGCGGAAAATGCGAAATCATCATGCTGCTCTGCTGCCCTCAGTGGTTATTGCTATTCCGTTTGCGAAAGAGTGGATGTAAGACTGTAACTGAATGTTGTGAGTGTGAAGTTGATATCTTTGGAATAAATGTTTTCAGTGTGGATGTTTGATGAAGTGTACTGGCATGCGAGGACTGAAGAGGTTTGGTTTTTTTTTTTTTTTTTTGCTTTCAAGTTGTTTCTTGATGATTTGATATTTTTCGTAGCAATTGTATGTATGAGTTGTTAGTATTAGGGTCTTTATATTAGCGGGGATGTGGGGGCAGCAGCCCCCAGAACAAAAGAAACATTTCTGTTGACGTGTATGAGCAATTCTTATTGTTAATGCACGTGAAATCGTCTAGTAATGTGCGGAAGAGAAGAATCAGTGGTAGTGGTTCAATGTGCTGGTAATTTTTCTTAGTTTAAAAATATTGCCGTTTTGTCGTCTCTTTTTCTTCATTTCAGGTCCGACATATTGTGAAGTCACGTGACATCCCCCAGTAAAATGCTGGAGAGGGGGAGATAGCAGTGAGTGGGAGTTGCCTTCACGTCCTATCTCTGCTTTCTTCCGCTCTATCTCGCCGAAGTACGGGGTTGTAGCCATGTTCTGGAGTATAACCCTGCGAAATATAAATATGAAACAGACAGTGCCGGACCAAGGTATTTCTCTGCCCTGGGCAAAAATATTTTTCGACACATCTTACTCAGGATATACTGTATGTACAAATGTATTTTTGCCTCGTTGTTCTTCTGTTTTTGGGGCCTCAGGCAAAAGCCTTGCTAGCTCGTACCTTAATCCGGCACTGAACACGGATCCAGATAATAAGAAAATTAACGTACGTCGGCAATTTCATGTACTGAATTTATTTCACATGAATTATTTGCCTGCTGTAGTAAACGTTAACCAATCAGATGACCAGCTCGACTTCCGGGTATGTGAAACAGGGTTGTATAGGCTTTACGAGTACCACTGAGTTACATAATGGTAATCCCTTTAACTCTTAATTCATGCTTAGTAGCAGCACTAATTGTCTCAATTGCCTGAAGGCCAGAGGTGCGAACTGTTAATCGTTCCCAGTTAATCTTCTCCCGTTCGTTATATGGAAATTTCTTTTCTACAGAAACTATTTTGAATGTAATTACCAAGGGAAATTAAAAAAATACCTTTAAATAGAAAATTTCATTTTAAACAGAGGTCCGACTTGTATATGTCAAAAAAAAATTTTGGCGCCCTTCTGAAATTACCCCAGGAGCTCACATCTGGTGAGTATGTGCTTGGCAAACCCAGGGTCCTGAGCTGGATATCATCATTCTTCTCTTCTTGCTTTCTTGGTGATCCCTTCTCTCTCTCTCTCTCTCTCTCTCTCTCTCAGGGTAATGCCGAATTTTTTTTTTTGGCTGGTGCAGCATAAGCCTCAGGCTTCCTTGCACCATATGGCTAATAATGATAACTGTCGCCTGTAAGGGACGCTTACCTCGCCTACCCACTTGTGGCAGCCCTGGTGATGTTTACACATCACCAGGGGTGATGTGTAAGTAAAACATTATTTCTACGACACACGATTTTGTGAAATTTGATAGTCTCCATGTTTCCCCATGAAGTAAATTGCGTGTTAGGGTAACTAATAATAAGGATAGGTACATGTATACTTGCATGTATACCAATGCTAGAAGTATAGTAAATAAATTTGATGAATTTGAAGTGTTGGTCAAGACATCAAAGGCGGATATTGTTGGGATAGCAGAGACGTGGTGTCACACAGATATAAGGAATGCTGAACTGGAATTTGGGGAGTACAATGTGTACAGACAGGATAGAAAGGGAGGAGGTGTTATGCTGTTAATTAAGCAAACCATAAAATCAAAAGAAGTGCATCCAGTTGATATAGATGAACAGTGCACTGTTGAGTCAGTTTGGTGTGACGTAAGCACTGCGAAAGCGAAAATAAGAGTAGGAGTGTGTTATAGTCCTAATGACTCGAATGAGTACAATGAACAATTGTACAGAGAAATAGAGTGGGCTAGTATCATTCCGATATAAGACATTCCGTCTTATAATGGGGGGTTTTAACTTCCCAGATATTGACTGGAACTCGTGGGTTGGTCACTCACACACTAGTAAGACTTTTTGTGGATTTATTGGATGATTGTTTTCTGCAGTAGCATCTTCGAGAGGCAACCAGAGAGAATAATACTCTTGATTGGGTTATCAGCAGTGATCATTCGTGTATTAAGAATTTGCAGATAAAGGAACCACTAGGTGTGCAATGATCACAGTGTACTGAGGTGAGATTTACTTAAAGATATTATTATTATTATTATTATTATTATTATTAATAGCCATATGGTACAAGGAAGCCTGAGGCTTATGCTGCACCAGCCAAAAAAAAAAAAAAAAAAAAAAAATTCTCGAGTTATCCTGAAAGAGAAAGAGAGAGAGAAGTAGAAAGGAATCACCAAGAAAGAGAATGGTGATATTTCTACTTCCTTCTAGACTCACCTGGGAAACATAAAACTAAATCACTAGCCTACGCGATCTTGTGACACTGTATATTTGTCTTTTGTAACCACAAGTTCAAAACGTTGGCCCCAGGACAGAGCCCTGAGGACAACCACATGTTAAAATCTTAGAATAAAGCATTTTTTCTGAGCGTATCATAATTTTCATATTCTTTAAGTAGCTGGTAATAACCCTATAAAGTAACTCTTGGGCATTTAAGAACTCAAAGAACTGAGTATACTTTCATGCTAAACGCTATAAAACGCTCCTTCAAAGTCAATATAAATGACAAGAACGTATTTACTCGTAGAGTTGGTAACAAGTTATGATATTATGGTTCCCGTAAATGATTACATCTACCCATATATTTATTTTGGCTGTAAATTGCTTGTGTTCTCTGGTCGATTTGCCTGTTTGCTGGACGAAAAAAACCCCAGTTTCTGGGAGGGGAGAAACCTTGCTGTCTACGCCTTAGACCGACTAACTCAGCCACGGTAGAGTTAGTAACATAATCCACTAGATCTTTAAGTGCGTCTTCAGCAGAATGTTTCTGTTTCAAACCATATTAAAATAACAATTGAACATCAGATTCCGCCAGCAAATTTATCAATCTCAACAGTATTAAAAGTTCAAAAATTTTTGCCAAATTCGGGAGCAACGAAATAGGCCTATAGGCACGTGGATCAGTAAGTTCTTTATTAGGTTTAGGAATTAATTTCATCAAAGCCACTTTCCAGAACCCTGGAAAAGTGTCAGAGTTATAACGCTTATTAAAAAATCTGTGGCTATAGGTAGGTACAAAATTTGTTTCTCTGCATAACATCAGAGTTATGCAGAGAATGTAGATTTCAGTAATTAGAAATTTTCTCCGGCCTGCCAAATATTAAAAAAATTCATGTGGCCCGCTTCCAAAAATTCACATGTGGCCCTCTTCTCTAAAAGTTTGGGCACCCCTGCACTAGACCTATGTACTTTCTCAGCTATATATTTTCCTAAAAATTTTGGAATCTAAAATTTAAAAAAAGTGGTATATTTTCTATAATATTCACAGAGATGACTATTCTCTTGAGAGTAAATTGTGAAAATATGTTTTGTTTTAGGCATCTAAATGAGTAATGACAAATTTTTTCACTTGTATTTATTTATTAAAGCAATTCTAACAAAAGTTAAGAATCAAGTGTATTATGAAAATTATGTAAAGTCTATTCTCTTGAGAGTACTGTACATGTATATGGTAAATGAGCATGGGAGGCGTCTGTAATTAAAACTACAGTTGGCTGAATCTGATTTATTGGATGTCATTGAATAAATAGATGCTGTAATTAAAACTGATAGTCAGACAGTTATTGAACTTACTTGCTTTTTATTGGATGTTAGGCTGAACTTATTTTTTTTTATTGATTGTTAGTATAGAGATACATTTTTTTTTTTTTTTTTTGTAGTCACCTCAGTTGCTTTCTTACTTTTATTTAATTAAAACATTGATAATTAGTTGACATTACTTGAAAACTTGAACGAAACTCGGTCCAATAGTTCCGAGCAAGTTTTGCGGTAAGGGTTTAAGACGTTGAAATAAATAAATGAATCCCCATACTCACATTGATAAAGTTAAGTGTGTGTGTGTGTGTGTGTGTGTGTGTGTGTGTGTGTGTGTGTGTGTGTGTGTGTGTGTGTGTGTGTGTGTGTGTGTGTGTGTGTGTGTTTTTTTTGTTCTTATGCAGAGCACTGCTCCATTTTGTCGTGTTCACCCTTCTGTAACGTTTCTTATTTGGCCATCTGAAAAGAGTTAATTTGTTGCTTAGTTTATAACTGGTCCTTCTCATCCAGTCAAAACAAAAAACACCAAATTGAAATAGATGGCCAACACTTGGACCCCTTTAAAGATACCTAGCGTCTCCCTCACCCTAACTTCTATATCGTCAGTAAGTAAAAAAAAGGTAAGGTAACCCGTAGCGGTTAATCACATGTGACACTCATTCAGCAGCTGTGTGGATACAGATAAGCAACACAAGTAGCAGAATAACCGAACGCTACCATCCCCATCACTTACTTGGCGCATTATTGCCTCAGCTGACAATGTGTCAAAAACCAAATCACCATCATCCCCATCACTTTGCAAATTGTATGGTTTTTTTATTTTTAGCTAGAAAAGCCGAAACATTTTCAGTGTCTTTTCGGAAGAGGGGAAAAAGTATGAGCCATAGAAGAAACTTAAAAATTGTAGGAAAATTTTCACTGAACACAAGGATCCAATTTGTCCAATTTTGTAAATATATATATATATATATATGCAATTCTGTGTAATGAACACGTTTTTTTTTTTTTTTTTTTGTTTTTTTTCCCCAACAACCCGAAGGCTATATTCATGGAAAAGTCCGAAAAATGTAAGAAACCAAAGTGACTACATTTTTTTAAGAAATAATTTCAGAAACAACACAATACCTTGCCAGGAGCAGACATTAATTCACATTGCAACCATGAGAATTAAAGTCAAATGAAGAGTGAAAACATAGATGTTACGTAAGCAATATATTATGCAAAAGATTTATAGATATAACGTAAGAGAAGAATCTGAAAAGCAAATTTAATAAAGAAATAAACAAAAAATTTAACGTACTGAATGAATTATAAAACACGATGTGGTAGAAGACCAAAAACTGACAGAGTACTTTTTGAGGGGACTGATTTAGAGGAATTTTGAAAAGATACTATAACAACAATTACAGTACTTATTATTTTTAAGTGGATGCAATAAGAAAGCATAAATAGTCAACAGACGATAGCCACTCATTATTGTAGGAGAGAAAGAAACACAAAGAGCCCAATGGAATATAGTAGCTTATAGGAAGATCGGAAAACGAATGCAGAAAGACATCTGGATAAGTAATAAATAGAGAGATCTGGATAAGTAATAAATAGAGAGAAACCAAATTAAAAAAAAAGGACTTCAAAATACATAATAAGGCAATATCACTAATAAAAGAAAAACGAAACAAGCAATTGTATTAAAAGATAAATATTTTATAGGAAAATAAAAATATTTCTAATAGATGGGTTGAATTTATCACGACTGAGAAATAGATGGAAAAGGTCTGAAACTAATAGATATCCTCTTAAACTGCAACCCTAAGAATTGGAGCCACATCAAAAAATATATAAATGAAAATTAAAAACAATTTTAAGTAATAATGTGTTTTAATTTTAATTATAAAAATTTAATATTTTTTTTGGGGATCTCTGCGCAGTCGTACCAACTGAAGCATTTCATTTGAACACACACACACACACACACGTGTATGCAGGGGCTCACATCTGGTGAGTATGAGCTTGGCACACCCAGGGTCCTGAGCTGGATATCATCATCATTCTTCTTTTTCTTGGTGATTCCCTCTCTGTCTCTCTCTCTCTTGGGGTGATTCAGGATTTTTTTTTTTTTTTTTTTTGACTGGTGCAGAATAAACCTCAGGCTTCCTTGCACCATATGGCTAATAATAATATACGGGGGGGGGTGATCTTTTAATTTGCGGACTGGTGCAAGATCTTATCTTAACTATCATCTGAATCTGTGGATATCTCCCTCTCAAAGTACATATTGAACTGTACACACTTTCACCACAGTCGTACCCATGAATTGTAAGCTTCTTGCAAGCAATTTTTCAAAAGACTGTGAAGCGCTTCCATTGTGGCTCTGCGAGCATCGTTGCGTTAGACGTGAAATGCTTGCTTTTCAGAGCTTTCTTCAGCTGTAAAACAGGAAGAAGTCACGGGGCTAAGTCCGGAAATTTAAGGGGGGGGGGGCTGATTTCGGAGAACCTCGGCACCTATGGCAGTGATCATTGCCTGCACAATATTAACTGTATCGGACTTGGCATCATCTTGATGGAGAAACCACTTCACACCAGAATATGGGCCCCAGGTGCCAACTGATATTGCATAGTAGTCGGTCTTGTGTTTATCATTGCAACTTTTGAATTGCTGGAGATGTTTTATTTGTTTGGTTCCCTACTAGGCAAGTTGCTCGAAGAGCTCTTCTCCCACGCGGTCTGGACTGGGCAGCTGGGGTGAATTCATTCCCCCCCTTTCTTCCAAATCATTCCTAACTTGTAGCATTACTAGTCAGTACCCATTCACTGTCTAACTCGAAAACCGCAAAACCAACTTTTCACTTTGTCATTTATTGCATCTTCTGTTTTCTGGAACAAACTTTCTGTACTGTATTATCAACCTGGTCAACCTTGGTTGTGTTTACTATTGTTAGGGGCGCCTCCGTAGCCAGGTGGGAAGGAGCAGCAGTGCGTAGCACACGCTTCTTGATTAGACCGGGGTTCGAGCCCGTCACCACCAAATACGGAGGATGCGGAAAGGTCAGGGAATGACTACCGCATATTCCCGGAGCAATATGGCCTTAGTTGCTAATGCTCCTAAAAAAAAACCAAATAACAATAACAATAACTATTGTTAGCTTTATTTGTGGTGCTTCATATACATGTTTATATGAAGCTTCATATTAGACTTCATATACATGTAACTGGAAAATCTACTTCAGTAAACGGAACTTATTCGCTAACAGTCGATTTCAGGGGTAAACAATGTTGCCCAATAGACTACTCGAGGAACGTTGCCTACTTCTCAATTATACTTAGCCAATAGTTAAGTTCGTAATAAAAACCTCAAGATATGAAAGCTTACGCAATATGAGATTAATGCTTTAAGGGCCAAACCTAGTTTGTTCTAGGCTATGCACAGAAAATTGCTAGGCCCAACATGGATTAAAATTAACTTATACTTAGAAATTAATTGTACTCAGTTAATTTTAGTCTTACATGTTAATAATACCAATCACGCAATCTTTACCCAGAAGAGGACACTGCATTCACTTCTTTATTCGCATCTTTTACGCAGTCTCAGTTTGGCTGAAAATTTGATCCTTCTGTACTGCTTCTCCCTTTCGACTAGTTTCTTTTTTTATCTCGAAGTCGTTGTTTATTGGCATTTTAATTTTAATAGAAAACGACAAAATGGATCCCGAAGCATTCCTCGATCTTGCAAACCAAGTAACAAAACTAAATATGTTTCCGTATTTCGAATTAGCACATTGTATTATAATGTGCATGTACGTCAAAGATGATCTAGCTGCCGGTGAGTATGATGCATCCGTATCGGGCATTTGTACTTAGTTTCTTCGCGGGTGGTCTTCCGTTCTCTAATTGGTGTACCATAACTTTGAAATATTTTATATTTTGGTAGATCTGCTGAAGGATTTTAGAGATGAATTTTGAATTATTTTTTCGTTCCAAATTTTCGCTGCTTACTTATTTTAAACTGTGCTCGTTAGCCATTTTGTATGTCTAAAAAAAGCAACGTGACAGGCTAGAGTAAATAGTATTCCCAGAAGAGTCATGCCACTAAATTTGGAATTTTTACATATTTGAAATTTCATATGTGTGTTATCCCTTGAATTTAGTTAATATATTTATGTTTCTGCCTTGTTCAAATAACATACATATAAAGCATCGGATTTCACTTATTTTTGGCACTAGAATTTTCCTTTTTTCATATGGATGTAGTTTTTAGTTCAATATAAATTTATTTTAAAAAAATGAAATTTCTTAACTTTTAAATGAGAATAGCAGCAACTTATTTGCTGTGCTAAGAAATCATTATAACACGTTTTTTTTTTAAATTCTTTTATTAATTTGTAATTACTTTCAACAAGTAATTACATTTGTTTTAAAAGGGAGTGAAAGAGCAGTTTTTAGAAAACTTTTTTTCGTTAACGTATTATAACGGAAATAATGTTTTCACTTTTATGTGATTTAATTCTGGTTATCAAAATTGCTTAAAAATAGCATTGAGCCAGAAGAATCATTTGAGTTAATGTTACGCTCATTTAGTTATTACTGTATTTTCCCAATTACGATTTTTTTTACTTAAAATATACGTTTTTATATCCTGCTGACATGTATTAGATAGAAAAAAATTTTTAATATCAAGTGTTATCCCCATTTGACTATAATGACATCAGTAACCTTCTGTAGCATACAGGATTTTGGTATGCAAACTGGAAAGTTGTTTTGCTCTTTCCACAACACCTTGTCTAGTTATTTGCCTGAACTAGGATGCATTGTTTTGGTTCTCAATTGTTTTAAAACAACCCAAAGGTATTCAGTTCAGATATGAGCTGGAAATTGCAGGTTTCGCCATTTCATTCTCTTCAAACCACTGTTGTGATGATTGTATTTTGTGATGCGAAATGTCATGCTGATTATAAAATATGGTAGTTTCCCAAAGAATGTGCACAAGAGGCATAATAATTCTGAGTGTTCCAGTAGGTGGTAGATGACTCTCATCAACCATTGCAATACCACCACTTTGCTTATTGGAGGCTTGAAATGGTGAAACCCATGTTTAGTCTCTAGAGCAAAGTTTCCGGCATCCCCCTCCCCCCCATATGTCTCCTTCAACCCATGCACGGTACTAAGTACTATAGGTTTTGATACCTTTTGTGTTTGGGGTTTTCATGAAAAAAAAAAAAAAAAGACAAGTGAATTCAAGGTTTCATTGATGACAAACAGTTGACCAAACCAAAAGGTCCCATTCCTTTATACAAACATAGTAGAACTTCTTGTTGTGATGAAGTTTGGGTAAAACCATTCTTTGTGCATACTCAGGTATATCTGTAATCAGGGCCATGTTTACCACTAAGCAAAATAGGCACGTGCCTAGGGCCCACTGAAAAGAGGGGCCTGCAAAGAGGTATTTGTCATTACTGCATGAAATAAATAAATCCACTGGCTTCGACTTCTAAATTTAATTAAAAAATATATACCAATAATAATACTTATTGCAACGCCAACATCATATTTGAGCAGTATCTTTTGTCGATACTTTGGTGGCAGGGGGAAACATATGCAACAGTTCAGCTGTGCAATGTCATAAGTATACATTGTTTTTCATGAACCACTAGTACAACGTGATAACAATGAGAACAACGTACAATTAGAAGGCGGTGAAACTTTTAGAGTGAACATATTTTTAACCGTTTGTGATAGAATAGTTACTGATTTGTGTAGAAGAGGAGATGTATATAAAGATATAAACAATAAATTTAAATTTTGTATATGATTATAGCAAAGAAGCATTCATGCATTTTAAAACTTACATTGAGGGAATTTATAGTAAAGATGTAAATGTTGATGAATTGAAAGTGGAAATGGAACAGTTTGATATATTAAGTAAGGCTGAGAATGTAGTCACTGCTTCTGAAAAATTGAATTTTATGATCGAAAACAAAATTATATCCACATTTCCTAACGTCGGAATAATTTTAAGATTGTTTTTAACATTACCAATGAGCAATGCCAAAGGAGAGCGTTCATTTTATGTACTGAAACTGGTGAAAAATTATTTACGCAGTACTCTTTCGTAACAAAAGCTTAATGCACTGGCAATACTGTACATAGAAAAGGATATTCTAAAAACTCTTTGTTATGAGGATATTATTACAGATGTCAAAATTAGAAAACAAAAATTTTAAATTTCTTAAAATAATTTAATATTGATTTTTTATTTTCATTTTATATTTTTTTGTAATCTCAAACTAATAATAAAAATTAACAAAACTTCAAAAATTATGATTTTTTTTTTTAACAAATATCACCCTCGTTCTTGTTTATATAAGAAGGGCCCCGACTTTCATTTGTATGCCTGGGGTGCGAAAAGCTCTAGATGTGGCCCTGTCTGTAATACTGAAATGTGTAGTGTGATTAATCACTCTGTGGCACATTATTCTATTGTTGTAATGTCCAGTGCTTATATTTTCTGCATCAGGATAGATGGTGAAAGGGATTACTGAGAGATGGTGTTGGCTCACAAACAGCTGTACAGCTATTGTAACCAATTTTTATGATGTGCTTTTCTGATGCTTGTTAGTCCTACACTTATCCAATTTCTGTCAGATTGCATGCTCTGAAGATCATTTATCCTAGAATGGTAATGATTACTATGTTAATGTTTAATCGTGTGGATACCTAAATTTTAGGGGTGCCTCCGTAGCCAGGTGGGCAGGAGTAGAAGTGCGTAACACACGCTTCTTGATTAGACCGGGGTTCGAGCCCGTGATCACCAAATACGGAGGATGCGGAAAGGTCAGAGAATGACCACTGCATATCCCTGGAGCAATATGGCGTTAGTTGCTAATGTTCCTAAAAAAACAAACTAACAAACAAATAACCTAAATTTTATTAATTAATATTATTCAGTGAAACATGTGAAAGAAAATATACAATGGAAATATTATTGCATTGGTTGTTATTATCATTAGCATTAAAATTAATACTCTGGGTAGTGCTTTTCCTAATGAGGAAGTTCTTGTTATGGGTATGGGACAGCTCCAACAATGATGAAATTGCCTTAAACTCATTCCAACAATCTAGGGTTGTTCCAGGCAGTCTGAAGTAGAACTTTGCTTCCTAGTGTATTTTCAACAGCTAAATTCATGTCCAGGTTCAATCTCTGGGTTTTATTTCAGTCTGTAGTTTGTTGACATAGTTGCTTGTGAAGCTCCAGCATAAAAATTTATTAATCTGTCTCTAAAAGTATCAATATGTAAAATAAGATTGGTGCCTTATCAACTTAATTTATAAATTATAGACCACAATGCCAAAATGACTAGCTACGTTGTCAAGTTACAAGCTGTTGGAGGGTGGCACTGTTGATGTGTGTTGGGGGGGAGTGAATGCTATCGTTGAACATTCTATGAAGAAATGAGAAGCATTTTTTTTTTTTTTTTTTTGCAACCTACACATCGGACTTGCATCGCCATTCAGGAATGGAATAAATGGTTGTATTGCATTTTGTCTTTCACCAGCATACAGTGTGTCCTTCAGTTGGTTTCAGGTATCCCACTCTTTCTGCTGTCTGATTCATAGACATGTGTACTGCATGACAGTATAATGAGAAAAAACTAGATCCCTTCACTTATGATAGGATCTGGGATTTTACTTGTCCTGTTCTGTTCCATATACACATGCACACTCTTACCAGAAGTCACAGGATATTCCCCTAATTGTAGAAAATTGTTTTTGATTACGAAGAAGTAATTTGTTGTGTAAAGGTTATCCTAGAATTAATTTCAAATGCATATTCTGTGACAGGAGAATGGCAAGCAGTTGACAGAAGAATGGCAAGCAGTTGTATGTCTATGTTACTGGAAAATAATTTTTCCATCACATGTTTAAATTTCAGTAAAACTTTTGATACTGTTCCACATGACTGACTGCTGCTGTACAGGTTGGAGCAGTGTGGTGTTAAAGGCAAGTTACCACTATGGATAAAGGGATGATTGAATGCCAGGAGACAGTGGTTATTAATGATGACTATTGCTCTTCATGATTAAAATTATTAATGGAGTCCCTCAGAATTAATTTGGGTCCTTTACTGTTTTCACTATTTATTAGCAATATTGATGAAGGCATGTCAAGTTTGATATAAGTTTCCTAATGATACAGAGGTTGTCAGGTGATTAATGACAGTAATCACCTGACAACTGACAAATGACAAATGACAGTAACAGTAATCATTCCAGTAATCACCTGACAAATGACAGTAACAGTAATCATTCCAGAATAACATGACCATGGGTCTTACCACATTCAAGATAGTGGAGAACGAAAAGATGTAGGGATTGTGAAGTCCAACAAGAAATTGCCAGAGCATTGCTAAGACAGTTCATGGGGTTCTGTCAATGATATACAGGAATTTTGCTAGAAGGAGCAAAGAGGTGATTATCCCATTGTATAAAGCAGTGGGGATTGACCTACAAAAGGAGATGTCACTAGGAGGTTTGATTCCCACCACAGGTGACCCTAGTTAGCCCCTGGATTATACACTATTTTTATAATCACAGGGCATGGCTCCTTTAATGCCAAGCCATGCCAGTTAGGACTCACACAAGATCCCAGATGCACCTGTGGTGCTGATGAGGATTGAGTGCACATTGTCTATGATTGCTCTAATTACCACAGCTACAGAAAAATACTTAAGACAAAAATAGGAGCATTTATACATGGTAATGAGAACCTCCTCATTTCTGAAGAGCACGAATATATGGCTTTCTCTCACTTTGACCAACATGTTTTTGAGACCATGCGACAACAATACAAACCATACCTGTGACTTGACTTCACAGCAAGGTAAAACCTAGATGCCTTATTATACCCAGCTTGACTTACTCTTCAACCAAATGCTATCAAACTACATAAATTTACAGTTATGTAGATTTAACTGTAAATTTAAAGTTAAGTGTAAATAGTTTAGTCCTAGTTCAGTGTAAATAGTTTAGTGCAATTGATTGAGTGAATATAAGTCAAAAATGTGCTGTGTGCATGTGCCTGTGAGCTTTTATGTATATATGAAACTGAACATATATGTGGTTGGGGATGTATAAATGTGCAAGTAAATGTGTATGTTTTTGTATGAAAGTTGGTCATGTAGTGTGTGTGCATGTACTTGTTGTCCCTGCCCCATAAGTAAGCTGTCTATACATTAAACTGCTTTAGTGTGTGTGTGTGTGTGTGTGTGTGTGTGTTAGGAATGTATAAGCGTGTGAGTAAATGTGTATGTTTTTATAGTTCTGCCCTAGCACAGGTACCATTTATTTTTTTAACATAGCAGGACTATGTCAAAAAATTTGTGTATTTACTACAGTTGTTATATTTGGGGATGCTTGTCCAGTCTGTGTGTAAGAAGATGGATTAAACTGCAGATGTATGAGAGAAAGATGTAATTTGTTTTGTTTTCCTGTCTGCCCCACCGAAATATGTGCTTATATATATATATATATATATATATATATATATATATATACATTGCTGAATAGCAATGTATTTATATATATATATACATTGCTATTCTGCATGTGCTGATTCCAGGAGTGGCATGCACAACATCGGTGCCTCCGTAGCCAGGTGGGCAGGAGTGGCAGTGTGTATTAGGCTCGAACCAGGGTTCGAGCATGTGACCACCAAATACGGAGAATGCGGAAAGGTCAGGGAATGACCACCGCATATCCCCAGAGCAATATGGCCTTAGTTGCTAATGCTCATAAAAAACAAATAACAATAACGCACAACATCCAAAATCTCCTCTACTTCAGGAGTCGTAGATCTTGGTTGTCCTCTGTTGGGAGCACGAGGTGTAAAGGTCTCATGTTCACAAAGGCAGCGATGGATACTTTCAAACGTTTTCCTGTCTGGACATCTTCATTCTGGGAACCTTTCATGGTACAAACGATGAGCCTCCAGAGCATTGCCGTCCACCAAACCGTACATAAAGTGCATATCCATTTGCTCCTGATTTGAGTACATGGTCGGAATGGAAAACCACCAGATTCTGTCAGTACCTTGTGATGAAGGAAATCACCTGTGGGAGATAAGACATTCTGGTTAATAACTCGGGAACCAAGCATTTCCGGAACTATATTGATATAAAATATTTTTATTGTCTACATATGAGGAACAAATTCCTGAAGTTATGCCGTGTATTTTTGAGACAACCTGTATATATACAGGAACTCCTTGACTTACGTAATACTCGACTTATGGAAATTCAACTTTATGTAAGTTTTTCCTGGGCCATATAAACTTAAAAAAATCGTGGAAATGTATTTTGCATCCCGTAGGAATAAATAGAGGTATCGGGAAAATATTGTAATGTGAACCCAATAACACACATTGTTGTTGGTTTTTTTTTCTTTTTTTGTAATTCGTTCAGAGTCCTTGGAAGTTGAAAATTTTGCTATATTACTAAGTTATTTATCTCTCTAAAAGGTCATATTTATAATGGAAATTGCACTACCCTTTCATTGTTATCATATGTTCCCATTATAAGAATCAGTTTTGAATGCCTTGTGATATTTTTCTAAAGTACGTTTCTGGAGGTCATGACCAAAATACAATAAAAGCAATTTGCACTTTCCAGTTTATTGGGCTTTTCTGTTAGTGCAATCTATTATAAACAGTTAGTAAAGTTGATCTTGTTGCATTTGCGATAATACCAATAACTGCAGTTATGTGGGTTTTTATGCTATTATGGTGAAATGTGTTCCCCTTGACTGAAATCTTCAATCATATAAAATACAAATTTTCAGAAACTTCTCTTCATTCCTATTTATGTATTACAATGATGAAGGAAAAGTGACCAATGAAAAGTGCAAGTGGTGGTAGTGCCAGGAAACAAAACAGAATTGATTTAGAAGTGAAGATGAAAATGATTAAGAAGTACTAAGCAGGACAAAGTTTGTCATATATTGCAAGGGAATTAGGTCTCAAAACAGCGTTCATTTGTTATATCAAAGATGGAATGGCTGGTAATAATATGGATTGAAAATCAGATTCAGAAGCGAGTGCCCCTGGGTCTAATGACCATTGAAGCAAAAGCAAGAAGTATTTATAAAGATATTAAGGATAAGTACGATGAACCCCAACCCAAGTTCGTGGCAAGCAACAGGTGGTTTAATAGGTTTAAGCATCGCACTGATTTCCACAATGTTAAAGTATGCACGGTGAAGTCGCCAGTGCCGACTCTGCAGCTGCAGAGAAATTTTGTGATGTGTTGGAAAAAATTATTGATGAAGGTGGCTATCCAGTGCAACAAATTTTTAATGTTGACGAGACTACTGTGTATTAGAAAAAAATGCCGGATCGAACATACATTGCCAAAGAGATAAATACAATGCCAGGTTTCAAGGCATGAAAAGATAGGGCCACGCTCTTTCTTAGGGTAATGCAGTGGGATATTACAGATTAAAACCATTGCTTGTGTAACATTCTGGAAATCCTCGTGCATTTAAGGGCATCAATAAAGCCACCCTACCCATGCATTTCTGATAAAAACAGAGAGCATGGATAACAATATCTCTCTTTGAGTATTGGTTTAAATGCTGCTTCACTCCGAGGTTGAAAAATATTGTAAAGACAACGACGTTCCTTTCAAGATTTTGCTTTTATTAGATGATGCTCCTGGACATCCTACGCATCTAGATGATTTCAATTTTAACGTGAGAGTCATATTTCTACCACCAAACATGACTTCACTCATCGAACTTATGGATCAATGTGTTATTTTGAATTTAAAAGCATACTATTTACGCATAACATTTGCTCAGTCATTGTCTGCAGTAGACGGTGAGAAAAATTTTACGTTAAGAGACTTTTGGAAATCTTACAATATTTACCATGCCATCTTAAACATTAATAAGGCCTGGGCAGAAATTACTAAAAGTTGTTTAAATGGCGCATGGAAGAAAATATGCCCACAGCACGTAAAAGGCTTCAAAGGATTTGAAAAAGACGAATCATATGAAGCGGTTACAGATAAGATTGTAAAGGTTGCAGAGCTACTTCAGTTGGAGGTTGATGCCAAAGATGTGGAGGAGTTAATAGAGAAAGAAGAGAAGGAATTATCTAATTAAGAACTTATTGACTTGCAGGCAGTGATAGTGAAAGAAAAAAATGCTGATGAAGCTCAAAATGAACCAAATGAGGAGCCGAGATGCTTCATCAACAGAGAGATGGAAATGGCAAGGTTTGAGAAGATAGATCCTGACAGCGAATGATTCTTAAAAGTTAACAGAGGGGTGAATGATATGCTTGCTTGCTACAATGAAATCTACGATGAAAAGAAAAAAGCCACCATCCAGTCATCCATTAATATGTTCTTTCGTAAGGTTAAGTGGCTTCTAAATCTCTACAGCCCTCAACCTCCGCAGCGGTGTACTTATCAGCTGAAGACGTCAATCCTGGCAATGATGCTCGAGAGGTAAAACTTACTGACATTATGCCTGTCTTCTCTCTTTTTTTTGTAATTTTATAATTTTGAAATTTTTTTAAATTGCATGTTTTTGTAATTTTTCCTGTGCATGAGATAAAAAATTGAATAAATACAATAAATAATTCTATTTACATTTATTTTTTGATTCAATCAATTCAGCGAGCATAGTCGCGAGCGCTGCACAAGCATGGGGAAATTCCCCGACTTACGTAGTGTTCCATGGAACGCAACCCTTATGTAAGTCAGGGAGTTCCTGTATATATACATATATAGAGAGAGAGAGAAAGAAAGAAAATTACTGTTTTAGCTGTTATAATGGTATAAGAATTTTTAGAATTTATGGTTTCAGGAGGGTGAAAAATTACAGTTTCAATGCACTTGTGTCTCAGTGTAGTTCTATGTATTCACCATATTTTCAAAAAAAAGATAACATGTGGTTTTGAAAATATGGCAAATACATAGAATGTATGAGACCTGCACTCTGACCAGTGCTAAACAGCTATAGCCAAGAGGAGATAATAAAATAAAATACACTTTTAGAGAATGAATAATTTTTAATCAATAAATGGTTTTTTTGTATAAGGTGCAGTGAGTTAAGTAAAAATTAATGTAATAATATGAAGTTAAATGAATTACAATTAATGGCATAGTAAGGATGGAAAGAATATATAAATAAATAATCATAAACTAAGGTGATTATTTATTTATATATTCTTTTCTATGCCATTATTTATATATTCTTTCTATGGCATTAGTTGTAATTCATTTAACCTCATATTATTACATTAATTTTTGCTTAACTCACTGCACTTTATACAAAAAACCATTTATTAATTAAAAATTGTTTATTTTTCAAAAATGTATTTAATATGTATGTGTTGCATACATGCAAGTATGACAATGTGTGACTGACTGCTTAATGTGTTTCTGTCTTCTGACAGGTCCCTCTCCCCCTGCCATGCTGACACTAGCTTCAGCTGGTATGGCCGGGGAGGGTTTCAATGCTCAGATTGCTCTATAGCAATATAGAGCAATCTGACTCCCCCCCCCCACATAGGATGCCCAATGACTGTTCTCCTTCTAAATATCCAGGGCATTGCCCAATCCTCTCTCCATTTAGGGAGAGAGGTAGGGCCCATAAGGCAAAACATTTTGCCTTATGGGCCCTACCACCCTCATACTTTTATTCTTAACAAGGCTCCCCTGTGGAGGGTGGGGTGTCCCTCTATACCCTTAACTTCTAAATTCTTGGTGAAAATCTTTCTGTCATTCACTCTTCACTTATACCCTTAACTCGTGCTATCTCTCCCCATATCCCCCCTTCCAACAAAAACTTTTTTTTTGGCCCTCCTTGGTAAGCTTGGGTGATACCAGGGTTCACCCTACTAGTGCATCTAATCGCCACTACTTGGTGTGTTTTCCTGTGCCTGATATGGTAACTAGGGGTCGATGGTGTTCCACTGGCTCTAAGCTAAGAGGCGAGATGAACAACATAACCCTACATTACACTACACAAACCACATACCACTCACATTCTCTGGCCTTTACAGGGTACTGTATTCAACACATAAGAGAAGAGATATTGTGGAGTTGTGGAAACCACTGGTGCCACTTGACCCTAAACACTTTTTACTATGTATAAGGCGGGGGGGGGGGGTTAGCTGCAACTTGAGATTTGCATCCTTTCTCATTGTACGATGTGGATCAGTCGGCATGGGTGCAGAGAAAAGTAACAAGATTAGCCAGGGGCACAAAAGAGTACTCAGTGAGAGAGAGAGAGAGAGAGAGAGAGAGAGAGAGACTTGAGTTCTGTAAATTGCAAACATCCGAAAACTAGGCACTGTGAGGAGACCTGATTGAAATGTTTAAGGCTTTAAATAGATTGAATTAATGCTGATGGCATCCTTACTCTTTCTTGGGTTACACACATACAAAGGGACATAAATTTAAATTGGAAAAGGGTGGTTGAATTTGGAAAATTTACTGTCAGCCAGGGAGTAATTGGTTGTTGGAACGAGCTTCCATCTGTTGTTTAAGTAGAGGTGTTTTTTTTTTTTTTTTTCTGGGTGATGCTGTGTAAACTTGCTTGTTCACATCATTTTTCCCGTTAATACTAATAATATTTTAATGTTATCCGGTTAAACATTGCATTGACCAGAAAAAATAAATTTCAATGGGAAAAATATTTGAAACTGCTTCAACTATAAGCATTTTGAAATGTGGGGTGGGGGAACGATTTTTCCAATAAATTGAAAAAAGAAGAAAAATAAATAATAGCCACAGTACAGTAAGTCTCCAACTTACGTAAGTCCAAGTTACGTAATTTTTTTTTCACTGAAATTTTTTTTTAAGATTGTAAAATTGGAAACAGTAAAAAAAAAAAAAAAAAAAAAAGCAATCAATAATGTTTCTCTACTGTTACTTAATCTCAGTGGTGCCCACTGAGAATAAGTAACAGTAGCTTTTCTGCTAGAGAAGCATTACTTATTCAAAGTAGTGCAGTACCTGATATCTCGTTGTGAAGGTAGCCATAATAATGCTTCTCTAGTAGACGAATAAGTAATGCTTCTCTACTCTTACTTATTCTCAGTTGCGCCCACTGAGAATAAGTAACAGTAGTCTTCTCTACGAGAAACCTTATTTATTATTCGAAGTAGTGCAATACCTGGTATCTCATTGTGAAAGTAGCCACAATGCTTCTCTAGTAGATGAATAAATAATGCTTCTCTAGTAGAAGAATAAGTAATGCTTCTCTACTTATTCTCAGTTGTTAATGTTAATTATTCTCAGTTGTGCCCACTGAGAATAAGTAACAGTAGTCTTCTCTACTAGAGAACCGTTGCTTATTCGAAGTAGTGTAATACCTGTTATCTTGTTGTGAAGGTAGCCAGAATAACACTTCTCTAGTAGACGAATAAGTAACGCTTCTCTACTGTTAATTATTCTCATTGGTGCCCACTGAGAATAATAACAGTAGTCATCTCTAGTAGAGAAGCGTTACTTATTCGAAGTAGAACAATACCTGGTATCTTGTTGTGAAGTTAGCCACAATATGAGATATAATTAAAACAATGCCTTCACTACATACGCAGTTTAATTTTATGGTGTATCTACACCGATATTATATATATCAGTTTTTAAGAACAATAACATGCGTTCTTTCTTCCTTTTATGTTCTTTTCTTATGTGCCACTCCGGCTACTTCACAACTGTCCTTAGAAAAAGTTTTTAATTCAAAAATATATAAATTAATTGAAAAATACAGTATATAACTATTTTTCTTCTTTCTTCTGAGTATATTATGTTGTTTTTGTAATTTCGGCATATCAGGGATATAGTAGCAATATTTTATTAGTGATTCCCGAGTTACGTAAAACTTGACTTATGCAAGAAGTCCTGGAACATATCCCTTACGTATGTGGGGGACTTACTGTAATCTTCCAATTTGATCTTATGAAAAAAAATTGTTCTACCACATTTTATTTATAAATTCAAAACCCGCTGTTGTAAACTTTTGCCCTTATAAGTAACTCTGCCTTTTGAAAGTAAAATGAACAAGAATAAAATAATTGTAACATTTATGTATTTATCATAGGCAGTGGGCATGCTTTTGAATCCAAATAAACATAGCCAGTTAACTCTGCAGAAGGGCACACCTTAAGGAGACAACTGGGTATCCTTTGCATTATATGCAGCATTCAATATTTTGGTGGGGGAAAGGCTTAAAAATAGTGTATAATGGCACAGTTTATATTCTTTCTTCTGTTAGATACAATAAAAAGAAATCTTTAGCAACAGCAATCTTGTTATCCAAAAATATTATTTCTCATCCCATTTTCATCATTCAGCATCTTGGAACCAAGGAATTTGAAGCCAAAATCAAAACTGTGTGAAAAAATTGTACACAGGTGGGCAAACTACATTTTGCACAAAAATACTTCCAGATATCTATGCAGTACTCAACTCTTTATGGATTTTTTTAATGACTGCTTTTTCAGTTCAAAAATAATTGGAGATGAAGATCAAAATTGAAGACCATACTTGGAACATATTAATATTTGCATTGATGTATTGTATTTGCTGAACAGTAAGATGCATCTAGATTTTAGAATTTTGAAAAAATTCTACTTCTAAAATTATTTGAAATACAAATTCATAACGAAGTCATCATCTTCTCAGTAGGTTGTAGGAGGAATGAAATGGCTTTCAGCTCCCATTTCCATGTTCTTTGGCATAATTTAACATCTTCATTTTGAGGTCAACAGTGTATAGAAATCTCTCCTGCCTCACATCCATTTTAGTATTAGTATCAGCAGTGGCAAATGATACAAGGAAACAAGCTTATACAGTATTATCCCAAAAAAAAACAAAAAAAAAAAAACTACCCACCTTATCCATCCAACCTCTCCAATAATTTGTCTAATACTCTTTTAAATTTATTCTTACTATCTTCTTCCAGATATTTCAATATATGGAAGCCTCATTTTATCCTCTTATGGTGTTGTCTGAGAAAGAGTAAGGATGCTGTCAGCATTTAGTTTACTCAATCCATTCAAAGCTTTAATGCTTCGATGCTATCCCTTTGCAGGTGTCTAGTTTATGTTAAAGTGTACCCTTTTGTACTCTTGACTGATCTGGTTGCTCTTCTCTGCAACCCCTCCAAGAGATCCTATTCTTCATAAAATGAGGCTTCCAGATATCTATGCAGTGCTCACAAGTGTATACAAATCATTGCATTACACAATGAGATAATCATCTTGTCTTTGCTTTCTATATACCACTGACAGAATCTTGTTAGCTGCCTAGCTGTTTGTTCACACTGCTCAGAGAACTTCATATTGAACTATACAATTATTATTATTATTAGCCATATGGTGCAAGGAAGCCTGAGGCCTATGCTGCATCAGCCAAAAAAAAAAAAAATTATGAATTACCCTGAGAGAGAGAGAGAGAGAGAGAGAGAGAGAGAGAGAGAGAGAGAGAGAGAGAGAGAGAGAGAGAGAGAGAGAGAAGGAATCACCAGAAGAGAAGAATGATGATATCTAGCTCAGGACCCTGGGTGTGCCAATCCCACAGTCACCAGTTGTGAGCCCCTGGGGTTCTGACCCTAAGTCACTTTCTTTTATTCTTCACCACTGTGTGTGTGTGTGTGTGTATGTGTGATACCACCCAGATGGTATGTTATTCTGGGATTACTGCTGTCCATATGCAGTACCATCTGGGGTTATTTCTTAAATTTGATTATCATTTAATGGGTTGTGGTTGTTTCTAGGAGGGGGTAGTCACAGGCCTGATGGAGGGAATTAAATGAATGGTTAATGGGAAGTGTGCTAGGAGGTCTGCTGTTTGAAGAATGTGATTGTGGCTTTGTTATTAGTGACAAATGAGTGGGTAATAGCATAGTTGGAGCGGTCCCTATGGTTGTTGGTTGAGGAACCCAGAAGGTTGTGGGAAAGGGGAAATAAAACTAACATTATTAGTTTGAACTGGAAAGGATGAGTTGGGGAAAAAAGGATGCAGGGAGAAGAAAAGTCTTTTTAGCTTGCTGTGGTGTCCTCTTTGTAACTGAATGAAAAGGACATGGCATTTGGAAGCATCGACACTCCCAAAGGTGTTGAAGTCCCAATGTTTTAAATGCTCAAAGATATTCCTTAATCTGAGAAGGAAACAAAGCCAGCTCTAACTGATGTGATAAGAATTTTCAAGATCTGCTTTTCAGTGTCATATTACATAAGTTGAGTTTGTGGTTTGGATGGGATTGCTGAGGCATAAACCTCAGAGATCCCATCCAAGATGGAATGAATTCTTGGTCATGGCATTTAAGGTGGAATCTTAGTTGAAAGTTGGGTTTAATTGATTTTATGTCAGCCAAATCAAAATCCTTTTCAGTGCCAGGGCCATGTGTGCCCACATTTATTGCAAATAAGATGGTTGAAGGACAACACTGTGCTGCATTAAATTAATATAATTTGGGAACTTAATAAGTATATGTTACAAGAAATCTATGTTTCAGAACACTGTGGGGAATTGGTATAAATATACCAATCAGTATTGATCATTTCCCTTATTAACAGAGTAGAACAACCTATTTCAACCAACCCTGTCCCCCCTACACCTCCCCCACTCACTTGAAATTAACAATGTTAGGGAAGTTCTGGAATTAACTATAGGCAAGCTTATTTTTCTTTCACAGGAGACTTTGTTCAAAAAAGAGGCTTAAGTATGGTTAATGCTCCTTTAATGGAAATTTACATCAGCAACTTTGAACACTGGGAGATTAACACCCAATCTATCCCCCCCCCCTCCAAAAAATTTTGGCTCAGATTTGTTTATGAAATTTTTATTATATGGAACCAAGGAGCTCAACATGTTCCAAGAACACATCAGCAGTCTTGGTGAAAACATTAAAATTACAGTGGAAAAAGGCAAAGATAAAATAAAAGTTAGCATAAAAAATAATGAACTAAGAACTTTGGTTTTCTGAAACTCACTAATCTGCTATCAAGTTTTAGACTTATATTCTAACCGTCCTATCAGTAAAAGTGGCATTATAGTAAGTTGATCCTGAGAGTGCATAGAATCTGCGCAGACAAAAAGACAAAATTTACATAGCCAATACCCCTCTGTAAATATCCCTGAAACCACTATTAACTCAGCAGTGGTGGATGGGTACCTCATTGGTGCCAATCAGATATAGTCTGCCAATTAAATAATGGGGCTGATTTTTCCTGTCTGTACTGTGAACATTACATTAAAAACGAGTACACCATTTGAACTGCTAGAGTATGCACTTTTGATAAAGTGCATGTTCAAGTATCGCTTCAGTAATTCTCAAATCACAGCAGTTTATTCGTTGTTTATTTAGATTTCAGCAAATCTTTTTACTCAGTCCCACATGAGCGGTTGCTTTAATAAATAAATTTTCTGTTTATACTCCGGGACGACCAAACGGTCAGAGGAGTTCGCATGATAGATTGAATACAAGAAACAGCTTTATAAGCTGGAACAGGTTGGAATCACTGGGAAAATCCTTAGATGGATATCAGGATGGCTTTAGGGCAGGAGGCAGAGGGTTGTGATAAATGGCTATTCCTCAGATTGGATTGATGTAAGAAGTGGGGTTCCCCAAGGATCAGTATTAGGACCACTGTTGTTTTAATTTTTATAAATGATATTGATGAAGGGATAGAGGGCGTGATGTCTAAATTTGCGGATGATGTTAAAATTAGTAGAGTAGTTAATGATCACTGTCAAGCTGAGCTTCTTCAGAGAGACCTAGATAGACTTCAGGAATGGTCAGAAAAATGGCAGCTATGCTTTAATCCAACAAAGTGTAAGGTATTACACCTGGGAAACAGTAATCCCAAAATAACTTATTCACTTGGTGGAGTTCAACTAAACTCAGTACTGGAGGAAAGGGGTGTTACGATATGGTCAGACATGAAATTCTCTGAGCATTGTAAACAGGTTGCAAGAAAGGCCCATGGTGTCCTATTGATGATCTATCGAAGTTTTGCAAGTAGAGATAGGGACGTGATAATCCCATTATATAAGGCTTTTGTTAGACCACACTTGGAATACTGTGTTCAAGTATGGAGACCGCACCTAAAGAAAGACATCGAGCTTCTTGAAAGGGTGCAAAGATGGGTAACTCGCCTTGTGAGATCGGCAAAAGGGCGTCCTTATGATGAAAGACTTCGAATATGTGGGTTGCAGAGTTTGGAAACTAGACCTTAGAGGAGATTTGATTGAGGTGTTTAAGGCTCTGAGAGGCATCAGTAAAATGAATGAGGATGAAATTTTCAAGATTATAAATGATGCTAGAACTAGGGGCCATAATTTCAAGTTATGGGCAGAGATGTTTAGACTGGATTTCAGGAAGTTATTTTAGCCAGCAAGTTATGAGATATAACAAAAATGATGCCATTTCATCCACTTTGGTGATTTACTATGAACTAACGTGATGCTATGCACTAACTTAATTGATTAGTTAGTTTTTTGTAGTCTGAGGCTTTTATCCCCAAAACGTTTTTGGTGATATTCACAGCAACAATCAAGTGGTGTTGAGTTAAAGGCAGCAGCAGAAAAGTTTGCAAAGCATTTGAAGTTACACAATTTTACTTGCAGTTCAGGATGGCTGTGGTGATTTTGACAAAGCACAATATCACTAATAGAACCATTTGTGATATTGAGCCAATTAGAAAAAAATTAAATGAAATAATAATACAATCAAGACAAAACTTGACAGTTTCTTCAAACCTGCATTATTACATTCAAAAACAAGTACAACTTCTGTCTTTGATCAATGGATAAATTTATTGTCTTTTTATAGTTTTTAAATAAAGGCTTTACAGTGATTTTTTTTTTTTTTTATTTGTTTTTGTCAGCACTACCCATATCATTAAATTTTTCATTTATTTGTGTTCTAGATTTTTTCTCTTTTAGGGCTATCTTTTGCTTCACTAATCTGGATTATCACTTAATCCAGATAACCTCTCCCCCCAGTTAATCTGGATTAGTGAAGGTTTATTATATATATATATATATATATATATATATTTTTTTTTTTTTTTTTTTATAATATTTATATGCATAACAAGCAGAAATATATGCACATGTGATATTTTGCTCACTTAATGGTCTTTTAAACTGAAAAATTGGACGCGACTAAAAGGACTTTCTATTTTATGTCTAAACTGTCTTTTTTTTTTTTTTTTTTTTCAGCAGAATTACTTTTTTGTTGGTTTTTTTTGAAAATAAAGGGTATAAAACACACAGCATGTTTTAAAAATTTTATTATTTTTTAACTTAAAGTTACATACAATAGGTATCACAGTCCATTATGAAAAGGTGAACTATTGGCTTTTTTCAAGCTGAATTAAAAAAAAAAAAAATCCAAAATATCGTCCAAAAATTATAAAGAAAATTGGCACCCTGCCACCATCTTTACTACAAATGGGTCAACCACTGCAGGTTAAACAAAACCATTAGAACGACTGTTGATAACTTCTGATTCCTCCACCCCCAAGACAACTTTCTCAGACAGATCCCAGTTTGTTTCTCCCTTCTACCCAGGCTTAGGGGAAACCATTAATAAACTGTTAAAAAAACAAAGTTAATGTTAGATTTAAAAAGGTTGCAAAAATCTTAAACAAATTCTTAACTCCTTCTCACCCAATGAAAGATATAGTTTATAAATTTGACTGCAACTGTGGGAAGTATTACGTAGGGCAACTGCTCAGAAAACTACAGAAAACAATTCACAAACACATGCATCATACAAAATGAAGGAACCTAGATGAAAATGACATAGCACTTCGTTCTCTATCAGAATAGTATGCCTTCCAGACCTCTAACCCTACGATCTCTCAAATGTCACTTACCACCAAAATGGAGGTTTGCCGGAAAGGCAATCCACGTACAGAAAGACTATGGAAAAACTGTCAACAGAAACATAGGTAGAGTTACTATCCCCAATTCTGGATAACTCTCTTCAGTGGAGTATCAGTGAGAGCCGATAATTGACAACAAAATCCATACCTCTGCCAATCTCCATATAGTACTACTGCCCTTGACAGAAGTTCCAACCTTTCAAGGCTTTCAACAACTTTGTGAAATTGGTCTGTGCTATGCCTCTTCCTGTGGAATTGGTATGGCACTTCCCATAGACCAATTCAGATCACTCAGGTCTGGTGTGGGAAGTGCCTATGGAATCTGTAAAACTCACGAGGATTTGAAAATTATTGGACTTGAAGAAATATAAGGGAAAATCTTAATGATGTATCTGTTTTCAGTTATTGCTGTTGTAATGGCATAGAAAGAGTCTTCTCAGGCTCATTGTTACTTTTTCAAATATTGGAAATGATAATTTTCCGTCTCTTCTCAATATTTGGAAAAGGTTAGTATTGGTTAATATAAAAATTTAGGTTAAAAATTTTGAAGTCAACAGTACACAAGCTAATTGAATGCTGTCCACTGAAGTATAATTTTGTTTGTCTCCAACTGCTTGGTATACCACAACAGATGATTCAATCTTCAGATTTGCTTTGGTCAGTGTACAGAAGCATTAACCCAGAAACTTGAGAAAAGAATTGACCCTTTTTTTTTTTTTGTAGAAAAGGCTGGGTCAAGGTACCCATGAATAATATATAGACTGATATGAACTAAGATAAAAATTTGAACATTTTCAGTTAAAAATAGTGGACTGGATTCTTTATTTGTCTAAGTTCCTGCGCGGTGATCTGATTGAGGTCTATAAGGCCTTGAATGGGTTGAGCACGCTGAATTCTGATGGGATCCTTCCACTTGTTCAGATTACCAACCTACGGGGACATAAGTTCAAATTAAGAAAGGACAGATGTAGAATAGATGTGCGGAAATTTGCCTTTAGCCAGCGGGTGGTTAATTGCTGGAACAAACTTCCATCTGTCGTTGTGGAAGTTGATAGGTTAAATAAATTTAAGGAGGAACTGGACAGGCATTTGGAGGGAATGGTGTGATTTTTTTTTTTTTTTTTTGGCTGATGCTGCATAAGCTTCTACACTTGCTTTCTTGCATCATGTGCCACTACTACTACTACTACCCTTTCATATATATACATTTTTCATTCACAGGCTCTGTGGAGTAATCAGTGTGCATATACGAGATATGGCAATAAAAAGAACATAAAGTGAAGGAGCTCAAAAATGGTTTTATTTTTATTCAAAATAATCATCACCTGATTAAATGCACTTATTAGACTATTTCAAAAGTTTCGGAAAAGAGTCAGTGAGGTCATCCAAAGAGATGATGTTCAATTTATTGGATACATTTTACCCTCAACATCCTGAAATCTCTTTCCTTCAGGGCAGTTTTTACCTTCGGAAAGAGGGAGAAGTCTGCTGGTGTTAGATTGGGAGAGTAGGGTGGATGATTGATCTGTACAATGCTATCTTTCGTCAGATGTGTCTTCAATGTGAGCCAGCTGCCTTTCTCTCGAAATTGCAGCCTCATCCGAAAAATGCACTTCAGTGAGCCTTTGAAGCCTTTGTATATAGAACGCAACATTGGCCCTCTCCCCTTCAGGTACAGATTTCTTGTGAATCATACACTGTTTGTCAAAAAACACAATCAGCATTGTGTTGACCCTGGAATTCTGTGAATGAAGCTTTTTGGGCCTTGGTGATTATTTTGAAGTCCACTGCATTCTCTGATGCTTCGTCTCTGGGTCATACTGAAACACCCAACATTTACACCATACAGTCGAGAAAATTAGGATTGTCTGGATAAAATCTTTGCAGCATTGTTGCTCCTGCTCATCTGTGAGGCTGTACGGCACAAATTTTGCACTTTCATTTTCCTTAAATCTTCATGCAGAATTTGATGAATTGAATCCTTATTCATCACCAATCATTCTGAGGGTAAAATGATGATCTCTTCCCAGAGTTTACTGATTTTTTTACAACTCTGTCCTCGTTTTAAGAGGTTGACAAATGTCCACTTCTTGGGTTCACATTGGTGAACATCCTCACATTCATCTTTGAACTACTTATATCATTCAGGCACTGCTACAACTTGTTTCATCACCATAAACAGTTTTTAACATTTCATACATTTCTGTTGCAGATTTTCCCAGTTTAAGCAAAATTAAAATTCAATATTCATTTGTTTCTCTGTTGCAAAATCATGACATGGAACATTAATACTGCTAACGAAACTGGTTGTTACGTGCAACCACAAGGAAATTTGAGGAAATTTGAACTACAACATCCCACTTTCTTTTATTTTCAAACTCATCAAGCAAGACTGAAACAGTCTGAGAACTTTATTGCCACACCTTGTATGTTTAATATATGTGGGGCTCCCTGCAATATGAAAAAAAATATATGTTTTGAAGGTTGTTCCAAATACTGTGTCTGTTTATGTACATATTGTCTAGAAATATTCAAGCAGGTGCTGCCACATCTTATGTATGTTTCCAAGTAACTGTAGATACACAAATATTCAAACAGGTGCTGCCATATCTTTCGTGTTTTTCCAAGTAACTATAAACACAGTTTATAATAGATGATAGACAGAAAACAGCTTTGCAAATCCTAGCTTCAGCTAACCAATTTGGACTAACAAAAGCCAGAATTGAATAAACTCTGGATTTCAGATCTAGAAGTCTAGATCTGAAATCCAGAGTTTCAGATCTAGATGCTGTCAAGTCAAAATGCAAAGAAATTATCATTTAAAAGCAGTTATTTACAAAGTGCTCATTTTTACAAAACTTTAAAAATTCCACATATAAACTCACCTATCGAGTCTACCACCATCAGAAAACTTACTGCTGTAAGCCTATGTGCATTTGAAGAACTGACTGCCACAGGCTCACATCTTGTGAAACTGGTTTTCACTTTGGGCCCATAGTAGTGCATTTGTTGAAAGTGGCTTCTCTAGTACCCTCGCCCAGAAATCTAATAAAAGAATCCTTGGTAGCTTTACTTCAGGTTAATGATGCTATTACAGCTGCAGCTTTTTTGGGGGTGGGGGATGTATGTTAAATGCTGAAGTCAAAAATAGACATGATCCAAAGTGTTAACCTTACTGTTTTTGGTGTACATATTTTGTACACCAAAAAATTGAAGTAAGACTTTTAAATAAATTTAAATATCTATTAGAATTAAATCAGTATTCATTTTTATAATTTCTCTACTATTTATTATTTATTAATTTAAAAAGTATAGCCATAAAAAATTTCAGTATGGCATCGTGTTCATAAAAAAAAAACACTTTGCCGTAGTAACTTTCCACAGAATTTTGGTTTTCTTTATTTTATTATTTATTTATTTTTTTCCTGCTTTCTTACTCCAAGGTTTGGTCATAAAGTAGTTGAGTTGGGAATCTCCCCCCCCCTTCCAGTAACAAGGCTGTTGTTTCTGATGGTGTTTTTTGAACTTATTATACAATATGATGTAAATTAAGAATACATTTTATTGTTCTCATTTTAAATTAGATACAATCGTAGTCCCTGTATAATGGTTACCTCTCACGTTGTTTGAGGTGGAGCCACAATTGCGATGTACTTCAGCAGCCAGAGCATTATCCGGTTTCGAGCGCGGGGACCCCATATGTGAATTTTGTGATTGCAAATAGGTGCAATTTGGCAGGTTCTGCTCTTGGTGAGTTTTATTCCCCAAAATTGGGGAATAAAACTCACCAAGCACTGAATGTTATGGATTTTATTATGCTTGCTAGAGGGTTAAAAGGACAAGAATACTTAAGAAAAAGCAGAAAAGAAGTGCAAAGCTAAAGAAAATCATTTTTTGAGGTGGTCATAGCCTGTCCTACGAGAGGCAAACCCGAACCTTCCGAGATCCTACGTATTTACATAAGTTATAAGGGTAGCTATAGACACTTCAGTTTGCTGAATTCAAGGTTTATATCAGGACAGGCATGCCTTCCTGCAGATAGAACTTGTATGGGTAAATAAAGTGGAGTGCTTGACTGTAAAAATTAGCCTCCAAGCAGTCTTGAATGACTGGACTAGCTGGGTGGGTAAAGTACCTGCCTGGCAACCCAAAGGTTGTGGGTTCGAATCCCCCCCTCGGGCTTGGATATTACGATGATGCTGCACTGTCCGGTGGAACCTCACAGTCATGATACACGAAGGAAGCAGGAAAAAACTGGTTCCTTCGTGTATTGCTCACATCATATGATAAAAAAAAAAAAAAAAAAATGGCATGTGTCACTTTTAGTTATAGATAGCAAACATACTTTCCTCCAATCAGTATTGCCCTCTAGCTCAGAGAGAGAGAGAGAGAGACGTTATTGCCCTTCACAGCCATAAAGCCAGGGGTTTACAGCCTCCCGAAACGTCTGGTTTGCTTGAACATTTGCTGAGGGAGGAACCTGTCCGAGATATGGAGTCATACTGAATGCTAGTAGAGCTCGGGCAGGGGGAATCCTCCAGCCACAGGTATCCCAGAATGAAGGTGTTGCAATTATGCCTGTTATCATCTTGACTGTTGCTAGGAGGCGTCAACTAAGGTGGGAAGCCGTGGAATCCCGAGAGAGTCAGCAAGCTGCGTGGTGCGAATCAGAGCTGGAAGGTTGTGCTTCCTGTTGGCCCACTTTAGGAGCCAAAATTCTGCTGCAAACATGGTTTCTTTATTGACGGTGCCGCTGACACCCAAATTTCAGCATCATAGGTGGAAAGATAACTGCTCTTATGTACCTCACGGTTGTCTTTTTATCTGTGATATGTAGATGCTGTTTTGCTATCCACCAGAGTCTTGAAGCACACATGACGAGCATGTCTATGTGGGCGTTGAATCGAAGTTTTGAGTCGAATACAACGCCCAGATCACGATGGCTGGACACAATTGGGATGAGAGTGTTGCTGACCGAAGGCTGGAGAGAAGGAGTTTGCTTCAATGAATACACCATGAATTCGGACTTAGCAGGATTGATCTTGAGCCCAAACTGGTAGCGGTAAGATGTGACTGCGGTGAGTGTTGTTAATTTCCGCTTTTACCAGATCTAGATCTTGACCGGGGATGGGAGTGAGTATCTTGATATCATCCGCATAGCTCAGTAGACATCAAGAAAGTGCAACCAGTGGGAAGATAATAGATGAAAACAGAAGGCCCGAAAGGACCCCTCCTTGTGGGACTCCTGCGGTGACGGATCTAGTAAGGGTGCAATCTCCTCTATGAAGCTTTATAACTCTGTTATTCAGAAGAGAGGAGAGAAAGCATAATATGTTCCCTGTGATCTGGAAGTGGCATTCCAGGAGAGTGAGGAGTTGGTTTACTTGGACGGCATCAAATGCAGCCTCAATGTCTAAGTAAGTCACAGCTAGTTCGTGCCTTTTCTCGAATGCTGACAAGATAGTATTCGTGGTTGCTAGCAGATTGGTGATTGTTGATCTGTTTGGAAGGGAGTAGTGAATTTCGGCTGGATTACTGGGCAAGATCTGCTTAGTGAGGATGGGGAGTAAGGCCTTCTCCAGGAGCTTCAGCAGGCTGGAGGAATTGGAGATGGGTCGGAAGTGTTTTGGTTTCAATGGCAACTGAACTTTGGCTAAAGGTTTGATGAGATAGTTTTTCCCACTGCTGTGGGAAAATCTGGTTCGAGAGTAACTGGTTGAAGATAAAAGTGGCTGAATAATGTATGGACCTAGGCATTTGAGCATGAATTGGGGAACTCCATCATCACCAGTGATTGACGAGGCAGGTAGAGAATTGATGGCTACAATCAACTGTTGTTTTGTGATCTGAATGATGTTCAACACTTCTTGCTGGGTGGGCTCTGTTAGTAGAGCCAGATCTGAGTTTGGCATAGGATTACGATTAAATCTTGTGATGAAATCGAGCCACAATTCAGGATCAAGTTGCAAAGGAAAATGAAAGTTCACTTTCTTCTATGGAATTTTTCCTCTAGCCAGATTACGGTTAACGTGTAATTTGATTGCCTCAGATTTCAGGCGATTAAATTGAGCCCGTGGCCTTGAATAAACGATGCGATCATTGACATTTTGCGACTGTTTCCATGTGCAATGGAGCTGTTGCTTCAGCTGGAAACTCATTTTCAGTTCAGAATTCCACCAAAGTCTTGTATATGGACTGATTGTGATTTTTTTAGAGGCAGCATATTTGACAACTGTGTTGATCCAGTTTGTGAGAATGTTCACAGCTAGTTCTGGGTCACAAGTTTCTAAGGCCACCCAGGGAATGAGAGAGGCCGCTCTGATGCACTTATCTACATCAAGTAAGTTGGGGCTAGTGATGTCAACCTTTTTTGTTGTCCTTCTGGCTTCTAATTTGGGGGCTGGCAGATATGCAGTCACATGTATTGGGACATGATCAGAGTCAAATGATGTTTCTGTAATGTAATCAAGGGTGCAAGTGGTAGAGGCTAGAACTAGATCTAAGAGGTTATTCCCCCTGGTTGGAGCTTCATTAATAAGTTGTAGGTCAGCACATCTCAAGTGTGCCAGAAGATCCTTTTTAGCTGAGGAGGTAAATTGAAATCACCACAAACTAAGTGAGAAGCTGTGGGATGCAGCTGATTGATTAACCAGTTGGCAACTTCAAGGATGATTTGCTGGGAAGGCGTTGGGGGTATATACACCACACAGACGTCAAACGTCACGAAGTGGTATCCTAACGTAACGAGCATTGCTTCATAATTGGGGGAGTTACTGGATTTATTATCCAATAGCTTGAAAGCGGATTTCTTGTAAAATATTGCGACACCTCCACCCTTGCATGCAATCCGAGATGTGAATACAACCCCATAATCAGCTGGAGCAGCTGCCGCTAGGAACTCTTGATCATCATTGAGCCAGGTTTTGGTGATGGCGAGCAAGTCAAAATATCTGGGGAGCAGAATTTGCTCCATAGTGTCAAGCTTGTTTCTAAGGCTACACACATTCTGATAAAAGATGGTGCAGGCAGGTACTCTAGGTACTTTGATGCGGACGGGTGGTCTCTGACATAGCACTACTCGATTCAGCGGGGTGTGTCTAGGATTGACGAGCACAGGGATCGGCATATTGGTGTTCTGTGTCTGTGGTTCTGGTTGCGGTAATGAGATCTGGGATTGCTATGAATCAGGGTACCATTTGTGGGAGTCTTTTCCATTACTTCTATATCGCTGCCCTTTATGCCCGAGATATGGCATAACAAGAGCTCCAGCAGGCCAGATTTCAGGATTGAAGAGTGCTTCAAAATCTGCATCAGCTACGTCGATCTTAAAGGAGGCATAGGTGGGATATTTCGTGGATAGCTTGGTGACTCTCCCATTCATTTTGAATGCAGCAAGGTTTTCCACATCATCAGCTGTGGTAGCAGGGGACAGCCTACTAATGAAGACATTACGCATCCGCTTGTCTGTCGTTCCAGTGTTCGCAATTTGCATCTTGCTGAAGTGCAGATTGGTTCCAATAACTTTAAGATTGGGGATCAGTTCCTTAAGAGTTGGATTACGGGTCAGTGTTCTTTGTTCTTTTGTTCCTTGGCTTGCAATCATTGCATACATTGTAGTGTCTCTATGGGTCTTTACATTAGATACAATCGTAGTCCCTGTATAATGGTTACCTCTCACGTTGTTTGAGGTGGAGCCACAATTGCGATGTACTTCAGCAGCCAGAGCATTATCCGGTTTCGAGCGCGGGGACCCCATATGTGAATTTTGTGATTGCAAATAGGTGCAGTTTGGCAGGTTCTGCTCCTGATGACTTCTTTGGATCTTCTGGGAGGCAGTATTTCCTGAGTATCCATTGCCATTTGCTGTGATTTCAGCATATACTGGTCTAGTGCTACGTTCAGGGCACACAACTTCAGACTCACATATTGTAAGATTGGGGGGTGGAGAGGGGTCATGGGGTAATAAAGATGGGGTGGTTTGGGTAGGAGCTCTCGTTTTCGCATGAAAGTGTCCGTCAGGAGGATGCTGCTCATGATGGTTAGTTTGAACAGCAAGATCACAAACAGATTGCTTCAGGTCATCAAAGTATGCATTCATTGTATTCTCGTAGTTGCTTGTTTTCAAGCAGTAGGTCTGCGAGGATATTATGGATTGGGGATAGCTTCATAAATACAGTTGTCTCGATATTTGTGAGGAACGAGACAAAGAGTGGACTGTGTTCGAGTGATGCTTGATTAACTATTGCGGAGATCTCTGTTGATAGGATGTTATCCTGTTGGGAACTACTAGATTTTTGCATGATGAGATCTGAAAGGCCGTTTTGTTCTGCCAGTAATGAGTCAGGGGTCAATTCCTCATTTGAATCTGGCGATCTCAGTTTTTCCGTGTCTACCTCAGGTTCGGGTTGGGTCCTGTGCTCAGGTGAATTCCCGAGCCTTTTTAGGTCCAAAGTGAGACATTCGCTTCCGTATGTCTTGAGACAGGAAGTACATTTTATGTTTTATTTTATATTTGTGACATTGAAGCATTATTTGGAATAAAGCTGTTAGTATATGCACTTCACATTTCATGTAGTGGGAGCTCCTTTTAGTGATAGGCTGGCCATCGTCCAATTGCAGGCATCTGTTGAAGCACATTTCTAAATTTGCATTTTGCTCACCAACAGGTCTAAAGAGAGTTTTAATTTCAAAATTAATTAAAAATATATGCTTTTAATATAAAAAAAGTGGAATTTTCACAGTTGTGTTTGGAAAAGACTTAAAATAAAGACGGCATCAAAAAAGTGAACAATTTTAAATTATTTTTTGCTAATTTTTCAAATGTGGGAACACAGGGGTCTAAATGACCCTGCGCAATTAGAGAAACGATCCTTTTCACACCTGTGAATGGTTATTGAATACAGTAAAAAAAAATACTATCTTATAACCCATCGTAAAATAACATGGAAAAATTGTCCCAAAAAAAAAAAAAAAAAAAACCAAGTTGAATTATTATAATTAATTTTATATCTTTAGAGTGTTTAAAAAGTAGGTTAATAGATGTTTTAGAAGAAAAACTTCTGTCCCAATAGTGAAACAGCACATGAATAAAAGGCGCAATTTTTTCTTGGAATTTTTGGTAGAGTCATAAATAAAGATTAGCTGTCAAATTTTGTATGAATATAAGTTATAAACCAGGGAAATTTCTTGAATAATTCGAACTGGTATTAAAATCATTAGATAAATGGTTGCTATCCATGAGGGTTTTTTAAAAATAATGATTTCCTGTTAATCAAGGTATTATTGTAAGAAATGAATTTTTCCATTCCATATTTCCTCAGAGCTGCATGCAGTTTACAAACATCTGGCCATGTCTGTTT
Organism: Mastigoproctus giganteus; assembly: GCF_048544385.1. Classification (NCBI taxonomy): domain Eukaryota; kingdom Metazoa; phylum Arthropoda; class Arachnida; order Uropygi; family Thelyphonidae; genus Mastigoproctus; species Mastigoproctus giganteus. Next base: position 220,044,443 of record NC_143579.1, on the reverse strand, counting down.
TTCATAAAATCATTTTTAATATTTAATAAGTTGTATACATCGATATTTATAAGAAGTGCTTAAGATTGGGCTCTGAGCTGGATATTCCAGTGGCAATACGTTTTCTGTTAAAAGCAGGTCGTCAACTTTTTTTTTGAATATCAGTTGCTTTTTCTTACAAGATCATTGAGATACAGTAATACCCCGAAGTTACGCGATAGGTGGGTCCGACGAAAATCGCGTAAGTCGAATTCGCGTAAGTCGGGGTACAACTTTGCATATAAATACATATAAATTTTGCTAAATTGGGACCAAGGACTAACAAAAACACTAGTTTAGAAGAAAAATATTAATAAAATTGCAGTTATTTATACATATTAATACAAAATATGTATTAAAAAACAAATGACTTACGTTAAAAAGTTATTTCGATGTCGATGGCTTCATAAAATCTAACAAATTCGTCTGACGACACAGCGCCTTCTTTTTTTCACGCAGAATTTCTTCGTAGCAAGCTAATAATTTTTTTATTCCTTGCTTTGTAGCTATAACGCGTTCTTCGTTGGAGTCTATGTTTTCTAAAATTTTTAAGCCCTTTACAATTGAGCCCTTTTCAATTTTCAACCTGTCAAGTTTGCAATTGTCATGTGCTTTTCGCCGTTGCTTCACTTAGGCCTGTAGCACGTGCAATATCACATGGTCTTTCATTTCGCTCAAAGCGTTTCACAATTTCATGTTTTTTCTCTATCGACAGAGGCGGATTGGCCATAAGCCTTACCGGGGAAACCTCCGTGGGCCAGTGTGATTTTGGCCATAAACCATAGTATGAGGCCACTATAAATTTTCCCGGGTAAGAATTTTTGATCCAGTCCGCCTCTGTTTATCGATAATTGCTTTTCTTTTTCTCTCTGAATCTGCAGTGTCTTCACCAGGACGCTTCCTTTTCACACCTTTTAATTAAGTATTTTACTCATTTTTAGGGAATAAAGCACAATTACAAAACGAGGAGGCACGCTTGATACGCATAAACAAAGCTGCGCGCATGTAGCAACTGAATAAACAACACCATAAAGGCAGAGATACACAATTAACACCTCACATTTCTAGGGGTTACTACCATAAAACAATAAAAATCCAGTTGCGTTTCTGCTAGTGAAATCTGTTATAAACTGGTAGTAAACTCGATCTAATTGCATTTGCGATTATACCGATAGCTGGAATTGTGTTGGTTTTTACGTTATTATGGTGAAATGTGTTTCCCCTTCACTGATATAAAAAACATAAAAGCAGCAAAGTTGAATTTTGTTCATCTTTCGCTCTCATTCTCCGCCGTCGCACCGTATATCGATAACATATGAAAAACGACCTTGAAGATAGTGGGCGGCAGCGTTGCCAAACGAAAAAATCAAGAACCGCGTAACTCCGAGTTCGCGTAAGTCGGGGTAGCGTAAGTCGGGGTATTACTGTATACCATGTTAGCAAAAGTATTGGGACACTGGTAAACATTTGCTGACAAGAAATATCATTGTATGTAGTTTGTGTGGATCGCATCTATAAACCTTGAATAATTCATGCTTTTTTTGGGGTGGGAGCAGTTTTAATTGTTGTTGTTGTTGTTTGGTTTTTAGGAGCATTAGCAACTAAGGCCATATTGCTCCGGGGATATGCCATGGTCATTCCCTGACCTTTCCGCATCCTCCGTATTTGGTGGTCACTGGCTCGAACCCCGGTCTGATCAAGAAGCGTGTGCTACGCATTGCTGCTCCTGCCCACCTGGCTACGGAGGCGCCGCAGTTTTAATTAACCACTAAGAAAGTTATATGGAAATTAAGAAATTTGTCTATATCAGCGAACACTTAATACACCTAATTCTGTTTTTACACAATAGATACGTTCCTGAAAAATACGTGTAAAAAAAGACATTGTATTTATGGAAGAAAAGAAGATTGGTTCTGGATCTAAAAAATCAGTAAAAATAATTAAAAAAAAACACATAAAAATATTTATTTTAAGCTTATTATTTTATTTCAACAAAATATACATGTAATAATATGTAATGAAAATGTATTAAAGTAAATCTGTATGCATATGAAATGAAAAAAATTCTTCATAAACAAAAAAAATCTGTTTTACCCATAACAAGATTTTATTCATTTTCACTTTCTGATAATAAATGGCACATACGTTTGCATATGACTGGAATATCACTGCTATCACTAGAAATGTTGTGGACATCGTCTTCTTCCTCTATTAATGAAATTCTTTCTGTGATCTCTTGAGAAAAATCAGCATGAGTCTCCTCTGGTGCTGATGTTTCACCGGTTTTACGAACAAATTCAGTTATTAATTGTTGTGTTCGTGTTTTGGTTAGGCCGTTATATAATTCTCTGTAAGAGGCTGTCAACAACTCCAGTTCCGTTGAAACTTCCCACGCGTTCCTCATTAGGGTCATGTTTGACAAAATTATTACCTAATTTTCTGGCCAGTTCCAGACCTTCTTTTATTAAATCTGCATTTAAAACAGGATCATTTTCTTCGTTATCACTACGTTCTGTGGGATAAGGAGTCCCAAGAACAACCTCTAATATTTCATCTTCGTTTAGGGCTTTGTCGGTTAACAATTCATCAGTATCTTCAAATGATAGATCATCGAATCCTTCTCCACCAATTTTGTGTGCCATTGTAATGATGATGGGATCTTTGCTTTTTACACATTGTGGTCAAACCGCTTTCCAACACGCATTTAAAGTTGCTGGTTTTAATTCAGGTAACGCTAATCCAACTTGATTGGTACAGTCCATAATTGAGAATTTCTTCCACACATCAATGACTGTTAGTGTTTCATCATTCAGTTTGTCCAAAACGTGTTGGAATGTTCGTTTTACGTAGTATGTTTCTAGCGGTTGTATCAAAGATGTAGTATTAGGTGGCAGATATAAAATTTGTACGTTTGGGTGTTCCAAGACAGGATGGCTGGGTGCATTGTCAAGAATCAGAAGAACTTTAAATTCGAGACCTTTCAAATTCATATAACGTCTGACTTCTGGGACGAAACATTTGTTGAACCATTCTGTAAAGAAAGCAGTGGTCACCTAGGCCTTCTTGTTTGCCATCCAGTGAACAGGCAGTTTATTGATATCTACACCTTTTATTGAATGTGGGTTTAGGGCTGGATTTACCAGCAGTGGTTTCAACATATGATCTCCTGAAGCATTGGAGGAAAATAATAAGGTCACATGATCCTTAGCTACCTTAAAACCACCAGCAGTTTTCTGCAATTTGGCTACATACGTTCTGTTCGGCATTCATTTCCAGAAGAAACCAGTTTCATCTGCATTCCACACGTGATCAGGAGTGTATCCTCCATCTTCAGTAATTTTTGCAAGTTCCTGCGGGAATACTTTAGCAGCCGATTCATCTGCAGCAGTTTCACCTTTAATTTTTATATTATGAAGAGCATTCCTTTTAACAAACCCTGTCATCCAACCTGTACTTGCAGAAAATTCATACATTCTGTTTAACTGAGATGAAGTGCTTAACTCCTTTTCTTTAATCTGTCTGTAAATTCTTAGTGTTGTTTGCTTGATGGCATTTCCATCTACTGGTACTCTTTTTTGTCACTGATCTTTTATTCATATTACCAGAGCCTTTTTCATTTTTTCCTTGACAATATCTCTTGTGTATGATGATGAATTAACACTTACTTTTGTTCCAGAACATACCGACTTCCTAATTGCAGCTTCATTTTTCTTAATAGTTCTTACGGTAGCTTCATGTACACCAAAATGGTTTCCTACAGACATAGCCCCTTGTCCAGTTGCAAGACGATCTAAAATTTGAATTTTAAGTTCCAAAGAAATCGCTTTCCTTTTCATTTTGGTAATAGGCAAATTATTCAACATCATATAAGGGCTACTGAAAAATATCTCAGTTATAATTAATAAAAAAAGGTATGAAAAATTTGTCAACTTACAATTTATTGACTATTGGCAAAATTAATAAATTTATATGTGCACAAATTTCACTAAAGATTCTTTCACTTTGAAATAGAGCTTACTACTAAATGTCTTCTGAAGATACAATGCACGAATACCGTGCACCAAATTCAATAAAAACATTGATGATTCATAGATACCTAGATGTACACATTGGTAAACAAAAGCACGCGTTTCAAAATGCATATACTAGCTGTTATCCAATCTATTGTTGCGTGTAATATAGAAATGATAACTAATATGCCACAAAAAAAAATTTTTTTCTTAGAATTTAGGCAAAAAAAAATTTAGAAATCATGTTAAATCAAAATGACTCGCTTAAAAAGAGAATGAAATATTTATTTTGAATTCGTGTTAAATCAAATTCGTGTAAAAAAAGTTCATGCAAAAACAGAATTAGGTGTATAATGTTTTGATCACTACCCCTATTATGGATGAACTCTTTTATGCTGGAGGATTCCCTTAAGGGGTAACAACTTATTTAATGTGGTGGTTAAAGATCATGTGGGAGACCCCCGATCAGCAATTGGTGGGGGTGACATTTAAAATTTTTTTTCTTGAGTCTCCAAATTCATTGCAGTATTTTTCCATTCAAATGTGCACTATCCTGTTGAGAGTATTTGAGTATCCTCCTGACAGTGGGATGGTTTCTGTTTGCACTGCTATTAGGGATTTCTGGGTAATGTTATGAGAGATATATGCAAAGCATGAATGGTTTAAAAGTGTGTAGGCAGTAGAGACTATCTTACTTAGCTGCAATAAAGTTTATTTAGGCAGCTAAAAAGAATTCTTAATATGATGTAAGCCATCCTTGGCCTTGAATACAGCAGATAGTGTATATTTGTTCACCACCCAGTTCACATGTTGTTCAGATAAAAAACTGCAGTAACTTACAGGAAAAGCCCACCCTCTCCACCTGAAATCAGTTAACTACAGCCCAGTTTGAAGAGACCTTTAAAGAATCTCTCCGGTTTCTGACAGGACTTGAAACAACACATGATTATTCTATGGTGTTTCAGTACTTTTGCTAACATCATGCATGCATAAATTTGGCTGCTCAGGCTTATTATTTGCTGTTTTTCCTAATAAACCATTTGATTTTCTGTGTTACCTTTCTGTTAATTTCAGCGAGGTCAGACAGCGTCAAATGTATTATAGTTTTGAAGGTCTAAAATTATTTTGATTTTGAGTCAAGGAGGTGGAGAGTTTGGCTTCTGACTGCCTTGAAACCTGCTACCATTAATATGGTTGCAGGTTTTTCCATCAAAAATGATTTTGTGAACCTCTTAATAAATGGTATTATTTATTTTATTTTTTTTTAACGTTTTTATCGTCCCCTATATTGTCACCCATATCCATGCTGTTTTTAGTGTAGAAGTATGTGTTCGCAGACTGATTTGTATGTTCTGTGAGGCTGCAAACTTTGGGATAACTCATGGGAAAATCCCTCATCCTGAGATCAGCTAACGACAACCTAAACGAAAAGGACTTCTGAAATTGCTCCAGTGGATTTCAGAAGTCATTGATGGGAATCAACCTAGACTTCTCTAAATGAATGGCAGACAGTGATGTATAGTCTGATGCTAAACCTTGGGAATAGAGTGGCTGGAGCATGTTTTTTTCCCAGCCAAACACCTTAGTTTTGGAAATATCATGTGTTATACAGATGAAATAAAACACTCTTTTAACCAACATTCAAGGCATAATGGAATTTTTCGAAGTGATAAAAGTACTAACTGGTCGTAATGTTTACACGGAGCAAGAAAAAGGGGAAGATTTGTTCTGTGTGTGTGAAACCATGATAGGACTTGAACTGCTCTGAATAAAATTTATGGGGGTGGGATGACAACAGATGAATTGCCAAATATGATTAGAAAGAAAACAGTTTTGATTGATAGAATTAGATGAGAAGTGAACAAACAGAATCCAGAATATTACATGGAACTTCATTGCATCATTCATCAATAGTCACTTTGCGGGAAAACTCTGAAGTTTGAGCATGTTATGGAATCAGTTGTGAATATTATTTGTCCCCCCCCCCCAATATTATACTGAATATGGGAATATTTTGTGTGTACAGAAGTCGAATGGCTGAATTGTGGAACAATGTTCAAATTTTTTTAGATTTGAGGCTACAAACAGAATTGTTATCATTATTGTCATTATTAGCCATATGGTGCAAGGAAGCCTGAGGCTTTTGCTGCACCAGCAAAAAAAAAAAAAAAAAAAATTCATGTGTGTGAGAGAGAGAGAGAGAGAGAGAGAGAGAGAGAGAGAGAGAGAGAGAGAGAGAGTTGTTATTGTTATTTGGTTTTTTTTAGGAGCATTAGCAACTAAGGCCATATTGCTCCGGTGCGGTGGTCATTCCCTGACCTTTCCGCATGTTCCGTATTTGGTGGTGATGGGCTCGAACCCCGGTCTAATCAAGAAGCGTGTGCTACGCACTGCTGCTCCTTCCCACCTGGCTACGGAGGCGCAGAGAGAGAGAGAGAGAGAGAGAGAGAGAGAGAGAGAGAGAGAGAACAAGAGTCAGAAGTAGAAGGGAATCACCAAGAAAGAGGATGATGATATCCAGCTGAGGACCCTGGGTGTGCCAAGCCCATACTCACCAGATGTGAGCCACTAAGGTTTGTTCATAAATTCGAAAGGTAAAATTGTGGCTGAACTTAATGATGAAAAGGGGGTTTGTATATCTTCAAGATCAAGATCCCCAAATATATCAAAAACGCATTTCTGATATATTTGGAGATATCACAGCTTTTTAAATGAATCTGAAATTATCTGTGCTGTAGAAATTATTGATTCTTTGGCTGAGAATTTTAAAATGTGGTTCAGTAACTTTTCATAGCCATGCTATGAAGGAAATATTGTTGGAATTTCGGGCTAGGAGCAAGAAATTTGAGGGGACAATGACTGATTTCTGTAGTCAAGAAAGATTTGTAGTAGCCAACACTTGGTTTCAGGCACCACTACGACGTAGGTATATGTGGAAAAATCCCGGAGATTCTTGTAGATATCAGTTAGACTACATTCTGGTGAAACAAAGATACCGCAATCAGGTAAAAAAAAGCCATGTCTTTTCCAGGAGCAGATGTGGACAGTGACCATTCAATGGGGAAAATGATAACAGAACTAAAGCTAAAGAAAATTAATGGAAAGAAAATAAACAATAAATATGGAACCTAGAAAAACTAAAGAATGAAGAAATAAGAATACTGTTCCAGAATACTATAAACAGCTATAATGAGGTAAATAAGGAAAGTAAGATAAACAATATTGACCAGATGTGGAAGAACATTAAAAAAACTATAAACAAAGCAGCTCATAAATTTCTAGGAAATTAGCATTAGCATTAGCATTAGTAGAGGCATATGATGCAAGAAAGCAAGCTTATTCAGCATCAGCCAAAAAAAAAAAAAAAAACCCTCTCCCATTTCACCCCTCCGTTCGTTCGAAATACCTGTCCAGTTGAGCTTTAAATTTGTTTAGGCTATCAACTTCAACAACAAGTGATGGAAGTCGGTTCCACCAACCAACCACCCGCTGGCCAGAGGCAAATTTCCGCACATCTATCCGACATCCGTCCTTCCTCAATTTGAATTTATGCCCTCTGAGGTGATTATTCTGAGAAAGATGAAGAATCCCATTGGCATTGAGCATGCTCAAACCATTCAAAGCCTTATACACCTCTATCAGATCACCTCGCCGGTGCCTAGTCTCCAGACTCTGTAATTTGCAAAACTTAAGCCTTTCTTCGTAAGAGCAACCCTTTGTTCCATTTACTAATCTTGTTGCCCTTCTCTGTACCCGTTCCAGCAGCTCTACATCCTTCTTGAAATGAGGCCTCCAGACCTGTATACAGTACTCAAGATGTGGCCTAACCATTGCCTTATACAAGGGAATAATCACCTCCTTATCCCTGCTAGAAAAATTCCTGTATATCATTGACAAGACACCATGAGCTACTCTTGCAGCTCGTCTGCACTGCTCAGAGAACTTCATATCTGCCTGCACAATTACCCCCAGGTCCTTTTCATTCTCCACCACTGTCAGTGTAGTACCGCAGAGTTGATACATTGCTCTGGGGTTACTGTTACCCATATGTAGTACTTTACATTTGTCAATGTTAAACTTCATTTGCCACCTCTCAGCCCATCTGTTCAACCGTTCCAGATCCTGTTGCAGCAGCATAGCGTCAGTAGTGTCCTTAACGACCCTGCCAACCTTTGTATCATCTGCAAACTTAGACATTAAACTTGATATCCCATCATCAATATCATTCATAAACACCGAAAACAACAATGGACCCAACACTGAACCTTGAGGAACTCCACTAATAACATTAGTCCACGTTGAGCAGTGTCCATTGATTACCACTCTCTGTCTTCTGCCACTCAACCATCCCCTTATCCATAGCAGCAATTTGCCTCCAATGCCAGACTGCTCCAATTTGTGCAGCAGTCTTCCATGTGCAACAGTATCAAAAGCCTTTCTAAGATCCAAATATATAATATCAAAGTTATTCCCTGCATCCAGTTCTTTTGTCACTACATCATAGTATCCAATCAAATTGGTCAGGCAAGACCTGCCCTTAACAAAACCATGCTGCGTCTGAGCTATAACTGAATTCTTGTCTAGATGATCCTGCAGTGCTTCTTTAACCAGTGCCTCCATTAATTTACCTGGAACAGAAGTTAAACTAACAGGTCTATAATTACTTGTGTCAGCCTTTGATCCTCCTTTGTGAATTGGGGTTACATTTGCACATCTCCAGTCTATGGGTACCTCCCCTGAGTCCAAAGAAGCTCTCATAATTATGGCTAGGGGTTTGCATACTTCCTTTGCTGCCTCCTTTAATATAACTGGATAGATCCCATCCACCCCAGGTGCCTTTTTTATGTTTATCCTCAACAATCTCTCCTCCACTTTCCTCTCAGTTATTACAAAATCATCCAGCTCACTGCCAATGTTTACTTTACCTACATCATTCTCCTTCCTGAATAACTCCTCATGCGTGAATGTAGATGCAAAATACTCGTTTAGATTGTTAGCCACCTGAGCAGGATCCTCAACTGTTGAACCATCAATATCCAGTGGACCAATCTGATTCATCCCTTTCCTTCTCGAGTTCACGTATGTAAAGAACTCCTTTCTGTTTTTCTTTGCATCCTTTGCCAAGGATTTTTCGTAGTCTGCCTTTGCCTGCCTAATCTCCTTTGTGACTTGGTTACAGACCAACTTATATCTATCATAGGCTTCCATGTCACCCATTAATTTGTATGTATCCCATGCATTTTTCTTCTCTGCCACATGTCTCATTAGTCCATCTGACAACCATTTAGGCCTAAACCTTGAACAATATTTCTTAGTTGGTATGTAAAGCCTGGTAGCCACCAAGATTACATCCTTGAATGCTTCCCATTTTGAGTTTGCTGTTGGTAACATCATCAGTTGGTCCCACTGTATAGAATTTAAATACTGTCTCAGACCATCATAGTCGCCTTTACGAAAACAAAAACCCTTCCCTTTACCTCTGATGGTAGTTACCTCCTTGAGTAAATCCCACTTCAACACACTGTGATCACTGCCACCTAGTGGTTCATTTATCTGCAGGTTCTTAATGCATGAAGAATCACTACTGATAATCAGATCAAGAGTATTGCTCCCTCTTGTTGCCTCACGAACATGCTGATGTAGAAAACAATCATCCAATAAATCCACAAAAACCTTGCTAGTGTGCGAGTGACCAACCCACAAATTCCAGTCAATATCTGGGAAATTAAAATCCCCCATTATAAGACTCTCTGATTTACTGGCCCACTCTATTTCCCTGTACAATATATTATTATACTCATCAGAGTCATTAGGCCTATAGCACACTCCTACTCTCAATTTTGATTTCCCTATGCTTATGTCACACCAAACTGACTCGACACTGCCCTGCCCTGTCCATCGATGTCAACTGGCTTCACTTCCTTGGACTTTATGTGTTTCTTAATTAATAGCATAACCCCTCCTCCCCTCCTGTCCTGTCTATCCTTTCTATATACATTGTATTCCCCAAATTCCAGTTCCGCATTACTTATATCTGTGTGACACCACGTCTCTGATATCCCAACAATATCTGCCTTTGATGTTTTGAGCAATACCTCAAATTCATCAAATTTATTTACCAAACTCCTAGCATTGGTGTACACGCAGGTATACATGCACCTGTTTCTATTCTTAGCTACCCTAACACATCCCATGTGTTTACTTGTAACGCAATGACTACCAGCAGTCTCTGAAATATCCTGCATCTTGTTTTTCAGACTTCTGCTCATTTGAATAGAAGCAGTGCAAGAATCACTTCCACCTCTGCCAGTGGCTACTGTTAATCTATTAGTCCTTGTATCCCCCCCAACTAGCAGTTTTCCGACCCACCTAACACTGCCTCGACAGCATCAGCAAAAATTCTTGCACCCTTTCTATTTAAGTGTATCCCATCCCTGTAGAAGCAATCTCTCCTGTTAACAAGTACAGTCCAGGCTGAAAAAAATTCTACCCCTTGAGCCTTGCACAATCCCTCCAGGGCCGAATTGATCGACAAGGCTCTCATCATATACTCCCTCCTATCGTGTCTGGGCAGAATTGCAGACACTTTCAAGTTCAACCCTAATTCATGGCTTTTTTTCAACAGTGACCTGTACTTGCTAAGTAATTCCGCCGGTCTCCTACTCTTAATATCATTAGTGCCAACGTGTACAACTATATCACCTTTTGTGCCCTTAAAAGATGATATCCGCTCTACAACGTCATCAACCTTTGTCCCTGGCAGACATACCCTGGTCCTATTCCACCTATCCTTTTTACAAAGCATGTTCCCCGTTTCCCTGACAATAGAGTCACCAACAACTACTAGTTCCTGTGGGACCAGCGCATTCTGCCTAGGGGGCTGCCCCTGTGTTGCCTGATGACCAAGTGTAAGCTCTGGCGTTGATGTGGGCAGCTGAGAGCTTGATGGGCCCCTCAATTTATTTCCTTCGAGGGCATCCACCCTGTCCTTCAAGGTCTCATAAAGGCCCATAACAACGCTGAGTTGTCGCCTGATTTCCTTGCACTCCTTACATCGTGCACACACAAAGACATCCCCCTTGGCAGTATCATGTCCCGTACCCGACTGCTCCGCAAACATCAAGCAAACAGTGCATTTTAATAGACTGTGATTCAGAGGGCAACTGCCCCCCTCAGTTCTCCCCTGAACCACAGCACTCCCATTAGCTTGAGCCTTTTGCTTTGCTGCTCTGGTCAGAGTCATGATTCCAATTTAATTCAATAAAATTTAAAACAAAAATTAAATCCTTAAGTTATATCCCAAAACAGTTATGTTATATATATATATATATATATATATTTTTTTTTTCGGTATCTAGTGTTCCCTTTATACAACTTCCGTATCACGTGTACCACTATAGTTATGTATTAATTATTTGTTACGAATAAGTCGTTATATATATTTATAGAGTTAAAAATACAATTTAATTGACAATAAAGTTTATCAAGATTAATAGATTTACTGATTAATTGACAATATTATATTATGCAGTATACTACACTAAGCTTATGCTATCGTGTAAAAATGGCGGGAATTCACGAACGGTATTTCTACGGACTCGTAAGTATTGATTAGCTTCAAAATCTCGCTATCTCAATTTAGAATAAACTAAGGATCCTGACTAGGTCTATAATCTACTTATAGAAGATAATTTGATATAACAATTGGTTAATAAATCGACTAAATTTGGTTAAAAGACCTCTCGTTCAATTTGTGACACGTGGATTTGATACCGTTACCGATACTAAGTAATATCTACGAAATCTCTGTCTAAGTTAAACTTTAAACTAAGTATCGTAACTAGGAATATAGAGCTACTCTAGAAAATAAGTTAATATGACAGTTTAAACTAATAAAGCAGAAAATAAATCAGGAAAAACTTCTCTGTTTGAAGAGCTTTAAGGAGCAATGTCTGCACAGGCTAACCTCGCACCCATGGATAACAGAAGACATCCTTCAAATCATGGATCAACAAAGAATCTTAAAAAATATGAAAACAAAATATGGGAAAAATAATTACCATGCTCTCAAGAATGAAATTAAAATGAGAATGGCAAAAGATAAATGGTGGACAGAACAATGCCAGGAAATCGAAACCTTAATGCAGTATGGATGAACAGATAGGGCCTACAAGAAAATTTAAGAAATCACAAGAAAATGTAATGGAATTCGCTCCAGAGCAATCAGGAATGAAAAAGATAATATTAGCATTAGCATTAGTAGAGGCATATGATGCAAGAAAGCAAGCTTATGCAACATCAGCCAAAAAAAAAAAAAAAAAACTTCCACTTCACCCCTCTTTTCGTTCGAAATACCTGTCCAGCTGAGTCTTAAATTTATTTAGGCTATCAACTTCCACAACAAGGGATGGAAGGGATGGAAGTCGGTATCACCAACCACTGCCTGCTGGCTAAAGGCAAATTTCTGCACATCTATCCTACATCTGTCTTTCCTCAATCTGAATTTATGTCCTCTCAGGTGATTATTCTGAGCAAGAGGCAGAATCCCATCAGCTTTGAGCCTGTTCAAACCATTCAAGGCTTTATATCAGATCACCTTGCCGGTGCCTAGTCTCCAGACACTGTAATTTGCAAAACTTAAGCCTTTCTTCATAAGAACAACCCTTTGTTCCATTCACTAATCGTGTTGCCCTTCTCTATACTCGTCCCAGCAGCTCTACATCCTTCTTGAAATGAGGCCTCCAGACCTGTATACAGTACTCAAGGTATGGCCTGACCATTGCCTTATACAAGGGAATAATCACCTCCTTATTCCTGCTAGAAAAATTCCTGTATATCATTGATAAGACACATACTCTTGCTACTCTTTAGCCCTTCTGCACTGCTCAGAGAACTTCATATCTGCCTGCACAATTACCCCCAGGTCCTTTTCATTCTCTACCACTGTCAGTGTAGTACCACAGAGTTGATATGTTGCTCTGGGGTTGCTGTTTCCCATATGTAGTACTTTACATTTGTCAATGTTAAACTTCATTTGCCACCTTTCAGCCCATCTGCTCAACCTTTCCAGATCCTGTTGCAGCAGCATAGTGTCAGTAGTGTCCTTAACAACCCTGCCAACCTTTGTATCGTCTGAAAACTTGGACATTAAGCTTGATATACCATCATCAATATTATTTATAAATACAGAAAACAATAATGGACCCAACACTGAACCCTGAGGGACTCCACTAATAACATTAGTTCACGATGAGCAGAGTCCATTCATTACCACTCTCTTTCTTCTCCCCCTCAACCATCCCTTTATCCATAGCAGCGATTTGCCTCCAATGCCACACTGCTCCAATTTGTGCAGCAGTCTTCCATGTGCAACAGTATCAAAAGCCTTTCTAAGATCCAAGTATATAATATCAAAGTTATTCCCTGCATCCAGTTCTTTTGTGACTGCATCATAGTATCCAGTCCACTTGGTCAGGCAAGACTTCCCCTTAACAAAACCATGCTGTGTCCGAGCTATAACTGAAGTCTTGTCTAGATTATCCTGCAGTGCTTCTTTAACCAGTGCCTCCATTAATTTTCCTGAAACAGAAGTTAAACTCACAGGTCTATAATTACTTGTATCAGCCTTTGATCCTGCTTTGTGAATTGGGGTCACATTTGCACATCTCCAGTCTATGGGTACCTCCCCTGAGTCCAAGGAAGCTCTCATAATTATGGCTAAGTGTTTGCTTACTTCCTTTGCTGCCTCCTTTAATATAACTGGATAGATCCCATCTACCCCAAGTGCCTTTCTTGTGTTTATCTTCAACAATTTCTCCTCCACTTTACTCTCAGTTATTACAAGATTATCTAGCTTACTGCCAGAGTTGAATACACCTCTGGCATTCCCCTCGCTGAATAACTCCTCATGTGTGAATGTTGATGCAAAATATTCATTTAGTTTGTTAGCTACCTGAGCAGGATTATCAACAGTTGAACCATCGATATCAAGTGGACCAATCTGATTCATCCCTTTCCTTCTAGAGTTTACATAAGTAAAGAACTCTTTGCTGTTTTTCTTTGCATCCCTTGCCAAAGATTTCTCTTAATCTGTCTTTGCCTGCCTAACCTCCTTTTTAACTTAGTTACAGATCAACTTATATCTGTCATAGGCTTCTGTGTCACGTGTTAATTTATATGTATCCCGTGCATTTTTCTTCTCTGCCATGTGTCATTAGTTCATCTGACATCCATTTAGGCCTAAACCTTGAACAATATTTCTTAGTTGGTATATAAAGCGTAGTAGCTTCCAAGATAAGTTCTTTGAATGCCTCCCATTTTGAATTTGCTGTTGGTAACTTCATCAGTTGGTCCCACTGTATAGAATTTAAATACTGTCTCAGACCATCGTAGTCACCTTTACGAAAGCAGTAACCCTTCCCTTTACCCCTGATGGTAGTTATATTTTTGAGTAAATCCCACTTCAGCACACTGTGATCACTGCCTATCTGCAGATTCTTAATGCATGGAGAATCACTACTGATAATCAAATCAAGAGTATTTCTCCCTCTAGTTGCCTCCCGAACATGCTGATGTAGAAAACAATTATCCAATAAATCCACAAAAGCCTTGCTAGTGTGTGAGTGACCAACCCACAAATTCCAGTCAGTATCTGTTAAATTAAAATCCCCCATTATAAGACTCTCTGATTTACTGGCCCACTCTATTTCCCTGTACAATATATTATTATACTCATCAGAGTCATTAGGCCTATAACACACTTCTACTCTCAATTTTTATCTCCCAATGCTTACGTCACACCAAACTGACTCGACACTGCACTGTCCAGCGATGTCGACTGGCTTTACTTCCTTGGATTTTATGTGTTTCTTAACTAATAGCATAGCCCTTCCTCCCTGTCTATCCTTTCTGTACACATTGTACTCCCCAAATTCCAGTTCTGCATTCCTTATATCTGTGTGAAACCATCTCTGATATCCCAACAATATCTGCCTTTGATGTTTTGAGCAATACCTCAAATTCATCAAATTTATTTATCAAACTCCTAGTATTGGTGTACATGCAAGTATACATGCACCTGTTCCTATTCTTAGCTACGCTAACATAATCCATGTGTTTACTTGTACAGCAATGACTCCCAGCAGTCTCTGAAATATCCTGCATCCCTTTTTCCAGGCCGCTGCTCATTACAGTAGAAGCAGTGCAAGAATCACTTTCACCTCTGCCAGTGGCTACTGTTAATATATTAGTCCTTGTATCCCCCCAAGCTAGCAGTTTTCCGGACCACCTAACACTGTCTCGATAGTATCAGCAAATATTCTTGCACCCTTTCTATTTAAGTGTATCCCATCCCTGTAGAAGCAGTCCCTTCTGTTAACAAGTACAGACCAGGCTGAAAAAAATTCTACCCCTTGAGCCTTGCACAATCTTTCCAGGGCCGAATTGATCGACAAGGCTCTCATCATATACTTCCTCCTATCGTGTCTGGGCAGGATTGCAGATACTTTCAAATTCAACCCTAATCATGGCTTTTTTTCAACAGTGACCTGTACTTGTTAAGTAATTCTGCCGGTCTCCTACTTATATGATGAGAAAGGAGAACAATAAAACTTAAAACAAGATCAAACGTTAAAAGAAGAATTCGAGGTAGCTTTAAAGTTATTTCCTAACAACAAAGCTCCTGGTATAGATAATATTACAGCAGAATTAATAAAAACAGTGGAGATCAAGTCAAGTAATCACTATTTGAAAGCATATAGTGAAGGAAAATGGCCAGAAGAACATTGTACAACCGTCATAGTACCAATATCAAAAAAATCTGCACCAGCGAAATGCAAAGACTACAGAACCATCAGCCTCTATCACATGCATCAAATATTCTCTTAAAAATCATAAAAATATGAATAGAATCCTACATCAAACACCTTTTAGAGGTGTTTGATGTAGAGGTGGGTTCAGAAAGAATGTATCTACAAGAGAAGCAATAGGAACTTTAAGATTCTTAGGCAAAAGAATGATAAACAATGGCAGGAATCTGTATATGTGCTTTATTGACTATGCAAAAGCATTTGACATGGTAATTTGGAATGAGCTTTTTCCTCTACTAGAAAACATGGGATGTCCACAAAGATTAATTAGGCTAATATTTGACTTGTATAAAAGACAAAAGACCATCATCAGGTTAAACAGAGAATTGACGGAAACAGCAAAAGTAGAGAGAGGAGTGAGACAATATATTAATATATTTGCAGAATTAATAGTCAAAGAAGCATTTGATGGTATAAAGATAGGCAGAAGAACACTTAACACAATCAAGTTTGCAGATGATCAGGTAATCCTTGCAGGTAGCTCAAGAATGTTATCCAATATGCTAAAACAGTTAACTAAGAAAGTGAGGAAATATGGAATGAAGATTAACACTAATAAAATAAAGATTATGATGATAAGTAAAAAGCCAAAACAATTTCACATTGAAACTGATGGAGAAAAAATAGAACAGGTAACAAAATTCAAATATCTAGGACAGATTATAACACAAGATTCATCTTGCCACAGTGAAATCGGTTCAAGAATTTCGATGGCAAAAGAAGCATTTAGCGGTAAAATCTCTTTACTAAGCCAAAGAAATATGTTACTAGACCTAAGAAAAATAATTATGAAAACATACATTTGGTCAATTGCTTTGTATTCAACAGAGACATAGACATTAAACAAAACCAACTTGAAAGAACTGGAGGCTGTTGAGATGTGGTGCTGGTGAAGAATGGAAAAGATTAGCTGGACAGAAAAAATGAGTAATAACATGGTTTTACAATGTGTAGGAGAAGAAAGAGAATTGCTAAGAAGAATCAGAAGACAACGTAGCCTAAATAAATAAATTTATTTAGGCCACAATGGATCAGACACACCATGAGGCATAGAGGGATGTTACTGGATGTGCTGGAAGGTAAAATACCGGGAAAAAGAAAAAAAGAAGACCAAGAAACACCATCATAAATACGATTCTGAATGAAACTGGACTTCAAATCTATGCAGAAATGAAACACCTAGCACAAAACTGGGAGAAATGGAGACGGCTTATCAAAGGGGCAAACCAGTTGATACACTGAAGAAGAGAAGAAGCTATGAAAGCCCATTCACTGTTGAGTCCAGCAGGTTCTTTTGGTTTAATTATTTGTAAAAGAAAGAAATATAAGCAGTGACTGGATTATCTTAATTGTAACTTAATTATCTTAACTTTATTGTATCTTAATTATCTTAACTGGATTAATTGTAACCCTAACTTTGCCTTTTGATAGCTTATGTTTTAATTTATGTTTTAATTGATAGTCACAAATATAACAAAAAAAAAAAAGAAATTTTTTTGAAAATATCTGTAAATCAGATGTCAACATTCTCTCTTCAGTCTTATTGTCTTTTTGGAAGAAACACTGGAAATTTTTTTTTTTTTTTTTGAGTAAAGTTATAATGTCATTTCATAATGTTCTTGATTTCTCTTTATTGTGCAGGAATATTTTTTGACTTCATCAGAATTATCAAATTTAATAAGCATATCTGGGCAGTTTCTTCCTGTGAAATAAAGAAAATGTAATTTAACATTTTCTTCACTTCCCACTTCACCTACAGATTTTATTCCTTGAAATTCTATTGATATTCTTCTAATGTTACCATTGCAATATTCAGTTGCATTTTCTGTTCATGCTTTCATCTCTCAAATTAATATCCTTTTTTGCTATTATTATATAATCACATTGTTTAATATTGGTATTGGCATTATGATGCAAGGAAGCAGAACATTTTGTTGCCCGTTCTCTTTGATACCATCTGAATCAATGAGAACATTGTTATGTTTAATATTTCATACTTACTATTGTGTGTTCTGCTTTACTTCATTGCAGTTTGCAATCCTATTGTTAATAGCATGGCCTATGTTATAATTTAATATTGGCTGGTGTCTTTTCCCATCTTGTTTTCTGTCCACTGTCAGAGTTATCAAAAAAATAAATAAAAAAATGTCAAATGTTTATGGCTGAGTGACTTCCTGCTTCCATAGGTTGTGTGAGGGCTGTGGTATTGGAAACTAAGGCACATGATATTGCCATCATTTTTTGATAAAATTTCATTAGATGGTTGGGCACATGCACTGTGTAACAATGCCTTCATGTTTTTATTTGCATTTAATTTTTACTTTTCAATAATTTTTTTTACATTGTGATTGCATTATAATCAAAGTGACACCATCCTAAAAAAAAATTGCATTATTAAATTTTCTTTTAAGAAAAATCTCTGTTCTGCATAAATAAAATACATGCATTTCAAAAAAAAAAAAAAAGTCAGTCAGTTATAAAGGGTCTGAAAATTACTGGGGCCTTATTATAAAGCCTCCCTTCATTTTATTATGTACTTTATATCCTATAGACATATCTAACTGTACCAAGAGAGTATTGGCATTAGTACAGGCATACAATGCAAGAAAGCAAGCTTATGCAGCATCAGCCAAAAAAAAAAAAACCTCCCACTTCACCCCTCCATTTGTTCCAAATGCCTGTCCAGCTCAGCTTTAAATTTATTTAGGCTATCAATTTCCACAACAAAAGATGAAAGTCTGTTCCACCAATCAACTACCCGCTGGCTAAAGGCAAATTTCCGCACATCTATTCTACAACTGTCTGTCCTAAATTTGAATCTGTGCCCCCTCAGGTTCTTAATCTGAGCAGGAGGAAGAATCCCATCAGCATTCAGCTTGCTCAACCCATTCAAGGCCTTATACACCTCAATCTGATCACCTCGCAAGTGCCTAATCTCCAGGCACTGCAATGTGCAGAACTTAAGCCTTTCTTTGTAAGAGGACCCCTTTGTTCACCCCATTCAAGGCTTTATACACCTCTATCAGATCACCTCGCTGGTGCCTAGTTTCCAGACACTGTAATTTGCAAAATTTTAATCCTTTCTTCGTAAGAGCACCCCTTTGTTCCATTCACTAATCTTGTTGCCCTTCTCTGTACTCGTTCCAGCAGCTCTATATCCTTCTTGAAATGAGGCCTCCAGGCCTGTATACAGTACTCTAGGTGTGGCCTGACCATTGCCTTATACAAGGGAATGATCACCTCCTTATCCCTGCTAGAAAAATTCCTATATATCATTGACAATACACCATGAGCTACTCTTGTAGCTCGTCTGCAATGCTTAGAGAACTTCATATCTGCCTGCACAACCACCCCCAAGTCCCTTTCATTCTCTACCACTGTCAGTGTAGTACCACAGATTTGATACGTTTCTCTGGGGTTGCTGTTTCCCATATGTAGTACTTTACATTTGTCAATGATAAACTTCATTTGCCACCTCTCAGCCCATCTGCTCAACCTTTCCAGATCCTGTTGCAGCAGCAGCATAGTGTCAGTAGTGTCCTTGACAACCCTGCCAACCTTCGTATCGTCTGCAAACTCGGACATTAAGCTTGATATACCATCATCAATATCATTTATAAATACAGAAAACAATAAAGGACCCAATACTGAACCCTGAGGGACTCCACTAATAACATTAGTCCACGATGAGCAGTGTCCATTGATTACCACTCTCTATCTTCTCCCCCTTAACCACCCCTTTATCCATAGCAGCAATTTGCCTCCAATGCCACACTGCTCCAATTTGTGCAGCAGTCTTCCATGTGCAACAGTATCAAAAGCCTTTCTAAGATCCAAGTATATAATATCAAAGTTATTCCCTGCATCCAGTTCTTTTGTGACTGCATCATAGTATCCAATCAAATTGGTCAGGCAAGACTTCCCCTTAACAAAACCATGCTGTGTCCGAGCTATAACTGAAGTCTTGTCTAGATGATCCTGCAGTGCCTCCATTAATTTTCCGGGAACAGAAGTTAAACTCACAGGTCTATAATTACTTGTGTCAGCCTTTGATCCTCCCTTGTGAATTGGGGTCACATTTTCACATCTACAGTCCATGGGTACCTCCCCTGAGTCCAAGGAAGCTCTCATAATTATGGCTAAGGGTTTGCTTACTTCCTTTGCTGCCTCCTTTAATATAACTGGATAGATCCCATCCACCCCGGGTGCCTTTCTTGTGTTTATCTTCAACAATTTCTCCTCCACTTTACTCTCAGTTATTACAAGATTCTCTAGCTTACTGCTAGAGTTGAATACACCTCTGGCATTCCCCTCGCTGAATAACTCCTCATGTGTGAATGTCGATGCAAAATATTCATTTAGTTTGTTTGCTACCTGAGCAGGGTCATCAACAGTTGACCCATCGATATCAAGTGGACCAATCTCATTCATCCCCTTCCTTCTAGAGTTTACATAAGTAAAGAACTCTTTGCTGTTTTTCTTCGCATCCCTTGCCAAGGATCTCTCGTAATCTGCCTTCGCCTGCCTAACCTCCTTTGGAACTTGGTTACAGATCAGCTTGTATCTATCATAGGCTTCTGTGTCACGTGATAATTTGTATGTATCCCATGCATTTTTCTTTTCTGCCATATGCCTCATTAATTCATCTGACATCCATTTAGGCCTAAACCTTGAACAATATTTCTTAGTTGGTATGTAAAGCCTAGTAGCTTCCAAGATAAGTTCTTTGAATGCTTCCCATTTTGAATTTGCTGTTGGTAACATCATCAGTTGATCCCACTGTATAGAATTTAAATACTGTCTCAGTCCATCGTAGTCGCCTTTATGAAAGCAATACCCCTTCCCTTTACCCCTAATGGTAGTTACCTCTTTGAGTAACTCCCACTTTGAGTAACAGAACACTGTGATCACTGCCAACTAGTGGTTCATTTATCTGCAGATTCTTAATGCATGAAGAATCACTACTGATAATCAAATCAAGAGTATTACTCCCTCTAGTTGCCTCCCGAACATGCTGATGTAGAAAACAATCATCCAATAAATCCACAAAAGTCTTGCTAGTGTGCGAGTGACCAGCCCCCAAATTCCAGTCAATATCTGGGAAATTAAAATCCCCCATTATAAGACTCTCTGATTTACTGGCCCACTCTATTTCTCTGTACAGTTTCTTATTATACTCATCAGAGTCATTAGGCCTATAGCACACTCCTACTCTCAATTTTGATCTCCCAATGCTTATGTCACACCAAACTGACTCGACACTGCACTGTCCAGCGATGTCGACTGGCTTCACTTCCTTGGATTTTATGTGTTTCTTAACTAATACATAACCCCTCCTCCCTTCCTATCCTGTCTATCCTTTCTGTAGACATTGTACTCCCCAAATTCCAGTTCTGCATTCCTTATATCTGTGTGACACCACGTCTCTGAAATCCCAACAATATCTGCCTTTGATGTTTTGAGCAATACCTCAAATTCATCAAATTTATTTACTAAACTCCTAGCATTGGTGTACACGCAAGTATACATGCACCTGCTCTTCCTCTTAGCCACCCTAACACAACACATGTGTTCACTTGTACCCCCATGATTCCCAGCAGTCTCTGAAATATCCTGCATCTGATTTTCCAGGCTGCTGCTCATTCCAATAGAAGCAGTGCAAGAATCACTTTCTCCTCTGCCAGTGGCTACTGTTAATCTATTAGTCCTTGTATCCTCCCAATCTAGCAGTTTTCCGACCCACCTAACACTGCCTCGATAGCATCAGCAAACATTCTTGCACCCTTTCTATTTAAGTGTATCCCATCCCTGTAGAAGCAGTCTCTCCTGTTAACAAGTACAGACCAGGCTGAAAAAAATTCTACCCCTTGAGCCCTGCACAATCTTTCCAGGGCCAAATTGATCGACAGGGCTCTCATCATATACTCCCTCCTATCATGTTTGGGCAGAATTGCAGACACTTTCAAATTCAACCCTAATTCACGGCTTTTTTCATCAGTGACCTGTACTTGTTAAGTAATTCCGCCAGAATTTATTAACTATACTACTAGCATTGGTGTACATGCAAGTATACATGCACCTGTTTCTACTCTTAGTTATCCTTACACAGCCCATGTAGGCACTAGACTATGCAAATTATATTATATTGTTGCTAAAGCAATAGTTTAATGAAAATGGAAATATTTACTTGTTTTCATTCTCAGTGTGACTGCTAGCATGTTGTGGAGTAAGCAGTAATTTATTATCACTGATCATTTTAGAAATGCATGTATCTTATTTTCCAGATTATATGACACTCATTTCTTTCTAGAAAATTTGCCTAAATGTCTTATGGTTATATTTAGGTGCATGAAGTGGTAATTTTTTTTTTTGATCAACACCTATATTTTTCTTGCCTAGCACACGAGAGGAAATTTATGTATGTTTCACAAGAACTTGCCATTTATTTCCAAGAAAAGATCAATAAAATCCTACTCTGTACTAAAACTCCAAAATCTTACAAGATATGTAGAATCAAGATGATGTTAGTAGTGAAAATGATGCCCTTGGTTGAAAAAAAGTAAAAGTTCAAATCATAGAATCAATAATGAAGAGTGTAATAGCAGTGAATTTTTGGGATTTTGTGGCTAGTAGTAGTAGTAGTAGCAGTGGCATGTGTTGCAAGAAAGCAAATGTATGAGCTTATGCAGCATCAGTCAAAAAAAAAAAAAAAAAAAAAAATCACACCATTCCCTCCAAATGCCTGTCCAGTTTCTCCTTAAATTTATTCAAGCTATCAACTTCCACAACGACAGATGGAAGTTTGTTCCAGCAATTAACCACCCGCTGGCTAAAGGCAAATTTCCGCACATCTATTCTACATCTGTCTTTTCTTAATTTGAATTTATGCCCCCTTAGGTTCGTAATCTGAACAAGTGGAAGGATCCCATCAGAATTCAGCGTGCTCAATCCATTCAAGGCCTTATATACCTCAATCAGATCACCGCGCAGGTGCCTAGTAAGTGTATCCAGCCACTGCAGTTTGCAGAACTTAAGCCTCTCTTGGTAAGAGGATCGCTTTATTCCCCTCACCAATCTTGTTGCCCTTCTCTGTACCCGCTCAAGTAAATCTACATCCTTCCTAAAATGAGGCCTACAGACCTGTACGCAGTACTCAAGGCGTGGCCTGACCATTGCCTTATACAGAGGGATAATCACCTCCTTTTCCCTGCTAGCAAAATTCCTATATATCATTGACAAAACCCCATGACCTGCCCTGGCAGCCTGTCTGCATTGCTCAGAGAACTTCATATCTGACTGCACAATTACTCCCAGGTCTTTTTCATTTTCTACCACCTTAAGTAAATTTGTTCTTCACCAGTATTTTGTTTAGTAAGCACTTGCGAATTTTGTTTTTGATATATGCAATAAAAAAAATATATATATATATATTTATTTATTATATATATATTTTTTTATTATTTTTTTTTAAAAATTCATCTTCTGAAACATGCTTGCTTCTCATAGTATGGAAAATATGGTGATTCAGAATATGAATACCATTCCAAAAATGTCAGTGATGATAAATTATCTTATACCATAACAAAGTTGGGTTATATCCCCCTTCCCCCTCTTGCTAATGCTTACCCTATGGGTGATTGAAATGAGCACTATCCTACTGAAAATGGCAAACATTAAATGTACATTTCTAAACACATTGAAGCAAAGGAAAATAGCATATGTGCTATTTTCCATAAAAAAATGACAGTCAGAAACTGCCAATGGAAGGTAAAATAGAAGGCAAAAGAGGAAGAGGATGTTCCAGACAATCATGATAGGATAGGGACCGTAAAATAATGAACCATAAAAGTGGTCTCCAAACTTTTTTGGTCTTGCACCCATAATTTACTTAAAAGGACTAGCATGCATCCCGGAAAAAAAAAATTTAATATATTTTTAAAATTTATAAATCATTTTACATGGAAGGCATTATATCTAAAATCACATATAATTTTAAAAGATCACAAGTAAAAAAATACAAAACAAAATTAAATTGAAGTTCAAGTACAAAATGATAAGAAATCATTAATATAACAAGTATAGTAAATGTAATGCAATAATGTTTTATTTATAAATAATTTACATAGTATGCATTATATCTGGCACTTCCGTAGCCAGGTGGGAAGGAGCAGCAGTGCGTAGCACACGCTTCTTGATTAGACCGGGGTTTGAACCCGTCACCACCAAATACGGAGGATGCGGAAAGGTCAGGGAATGACCACCACATATTCCCAGAGCAATATGGCCTTAGTTGCTAATGCTCCTAAAATCCAAATAACAACAACTAACAACAAGTATTATATCTAGATTATATATCAGTGTGGAAAACAGCCCTCAAGATTTTATTGAGGATTATCTTGCGCACCCCACTTTGGAGACCACTTCCATAGAAGACTGGAGCAGGTATGTGTCGTAAAACTCAACAACAACTGGAGCTGACTCAATACAAAAAATTTCTAAGAGTAGTTGAGAAGAGGGAGGAATGACGATCCTTGACAGTCAACCTCCTGGAAGGAAATGATGGAATGGCTTTACTGGGTGTAAGCTCTAGTGCAGTGCTACTCAAAGTGTGGATCATCACTGGTTTGTTACCAGGCCACAACGAATTGGAAATTGGTCACGGATGTTACCAGTCCACAAGATTTGTATGTTATAAAAGTACCGGTCCACGATGAATTGGAAATAAAAGAAACTGGTCCGTCACCACATATGGTTTGAGAAGAACTGCTCTAGTGCATTATTCCTGCTTGATAATAGCGTTAATGGAGATGTGGGTGTTACTATGTTGGGATAAGTCCTGGTGTGCAGTGATGTTTATTAGGCTTTTTCCCGTCCAGATGTTGACCTTGGGATCCAGTTGTCTCTGTAAAACATACCTTACATCATAACATTAGTAGTCTGTAGAGTTTCCACTAAGGATGACATCAGGGCTGGCACCAGTGTTTGTGGCAACTGAGGCAAAACCTTGTAATGGTGCCTAATTCATATCATTAACATGCATATATATATATATGTATTGTGTTATTATTATTATTATTAATGTCTAATTGATTATTTTTAATTTATCGTTTGCTACGTTAATGCCATTGCCCTGTGGCAATTGGACTATTATACGTGCTTGATGTATATTTTTTATTTTGATTGCTTAGATTACTTAAATTTTTCTGGTATCTATTTTCTATAGGGTATTAAGGTGTATAATGAACAGGAGATTTAGTTAGCATTTTTATTCTAACCTATTCCTGGGGGTCTGTAATGGTATTAAATTATATAATATATAATGAATTTAGTTTTAATTATAATTATTTTAACATTAATTAATCATCATACAATACTAACTAAGGAGATAACAGAAACGGGTAATTATGAGACATTCCTTTAAAACTGGCTATCGATCTGCTCAAAGCCCCCGATGAAGTAGCGGGTAGATGACCAGGTGAGGGAATGTTAGTTAGTATTGTATGATGATTAATTAATGTTAAAATAATTATAATTAAAACTAAATTCATTATATATTATATAATTTAACCATTACAGACCCCCAGGAATAGGTTAGAATAAAAACGCTAACTAAATCTCCTGTTCATTATATACCTTAATACCCTATAGAAAATAGATACCGGAAAAATTTAAGTAATCTAAGCAATCAAAATAAAAAAAAAAATAAAAAATATATATATATATATATATATATATATATGCAGTAGTGCATCTAGTAGCACCTGTGCCTCACTTGTGCACCCCTAGTGCCGGCCTTGGCTGACATATCTGTGGCCCTATCTTCTGCATTATATAACTGAAATTGGGTTTCAGCAGACCAGATGATCCTTTTCAAGACTCTTTATTGATTTCATGCTTTTTTTTTAAGTGCATACAGTAATGGTATGCAATTAACACATTGTACATTGTGATGTCCATCCATGTCTATACAGAATTCTGACTACCCTCCAGTGTGAGCTACTCATTTCTACCACAAGTTTTGTATTAACTGCTCATTTACTTGCCTCTGAGTTCATGGTATGCTCTTTGTAAGGGTCATGCTTAGCTAATATAGCACCCGAGACAGTTCATACCGCATCCCTAGCCAAAATGCTCACAGGTCAAATTCCTTGGTCACACCTACTTTGGCATGGCCCTGCCCTTGATAATGTTTTCTATAAATATTCCACTATATTAACTGTTATTTTGTATTCAGAATTGGTGAGGCCACATTACTAGCTTATTTTATCATTGCAAATATGAGGTGCTACCCAAATGTTCCCGAGATTTGAATGTTGTGCGGGAACTATGTCTATTATGGACTTGTGGTGCTAGGTAACACTGCATGCATCCTTTGTGAATCAGTGTGCCACGTGGCACACTGATTCACAAAGAGCAAGCTGGCTTTAGGACAGGATTCTCAACTATGGATCACCTTCACGTAATATCACAGCTAATGGAGAAAGCAAATGAATATAAAACACCATTATGCCTGGCATTTGTGGATTATGAAAAGGCATTTGACTCCATACAGCATAAGGCATTGTTTCGGGCACTGGAAAGACAAGGCATAGATATCCCATATATTATAATTTTGAAGAAAATATATGAGTGTGCTACCTCCTTTATTAGACTAGACAAAGACAGTAGGAAATTTAAAATTGAGAAAGGAGTTCGACAAGGAGACACAATATCTCCGAAGCTGTTTACTGCTGCCCTTGAGGAAGCTTTCAGAAAATTAGACTGGTCGCAGAAAGGAGTCAATGTGAACGGAGAGTACCTAAACCATTTACGATTTGCAGATGACATTGTGGTCATAAGTCACGATCCCAAAGAATTAGAGGAAAATCTTAACCAGTTATGCACAGTTAGTAAGGATTTTGGACTAAAGATGAATATGGCTAAAACAAAAGTAATGATGAACAAGTATGCCATGGAAAGGGAAATAATGATTGAAGGAGCAGTAATTGAAAAGGTGGAGTCATATACTTATCTGGGACAAGTTATTAGCTGTAATAATGATAAATGGATGGAAGTCAAGGGAAGAATAAATTTTGGATGGATAGCATTCAGGAAATATAGTCACATACTGAAGAGCAATATCCCAGTTTGTCTGAAACGTAAAATAATGAACCAATGTATACTCCCACCATGACTTATGGAAGTGAAACTTGGGCACTCACCAAAAGAATGGAAGAGAAGCTGAGAACTACACAGCGAAGAATGGAACGAATCGTATTGGGAATCAGACTGTTAGATAAGAAGAGAAACACATGGATTAGGCAGCAAACTCAAGTAAAGGACATTCTTATCAAAACTAAAGAACTAAAATGGTCTTGGGCAGGACACATAGCTCGAAGACATTTTGACAGATGGACTAAGAAAATAACAGAATGGTATCCAAGAGGAGCTATAAGAAAACTTGGAAGACAAAGGCGGAGATGGATAGATGAAATTCACGAGTTTGTTGGTAGTAAATGGGTGGCCAGTGCTCAAAACAGAAGGAACTGGAAAGTTGCTGGAGAGGCCTTCATCCTGCAGTGGATTGAAAATGGCTGATGATGATGATGATGTGCCACGTGGCATTGGGCTGGATAGAGTCATTGAATATTTATGTGCAGTTCTTTGGTAGTGTGGTTCGCTTAGTTTGCAATTGTTACAATGGCTGATGTGAGAGAGCAACTTGCTTTCATCAAGCTTTATTTCCTTCTTAACGATACAGTAGCAAAAGCAAAAACCCATAAGAAGTTGAAACAAGTTTTTGGTGAATGCTTTAGGCCAGCACAGACCTACTACTGGTTTAACCATTTTAAAAATGGTCAAATGTTGGTTGATGATGACGGTTGCTCTGGGCATCCATCATCGAGCAATCAACCAACCGCTGGCTAAAGGCAAACTTTTGCACATCTATTCTACAACTGGCTTTTCTCAGTTTGAATCTATACCCCCTTAGGTTTGTAATCTGAGCAAGAGGAAGAATCCCATCAGCATTTGAGCCTGCTCAATCCATTCAAGGCTTTATACACCTCAATTAGATTGCCTCGCAGGTGCCTAGTCTCCAGAAGCTGCAATTTGCAGAACTTAAGCCTTTCATCATAACAGTACCCCTTTGTTCCCCTCACCAGTCTTGTTGCCCTTCTCTGTACTCATTCTAGCAACTCTACATCCTTTCTGAAATTAGGTTTCAGACCTGTATGCAGTACTCAAGGTGTGGCCTGTCCATTGCCTTATACAAAGTTATAATCATCTTCTTGTCATTGCTTGCAAAATTCCTGTATATCATTGACAAGACCCCATGACCTACAATGGCAGCCTGTCTGCACTGCTCAGAAAATTTCATATTTGCCTGCACAATTACCCCCAGGTCTCTTTCATTCTCCACTACCCTGAGTGTAACACCACCCAGTTGGTACATTTCTCTGGGGTTACTGCTACCTATATGCAGTACTTTTCATTTGTCAATTTTAAACTTCAGTTGCCACTTCTCAGCCCATCTGCCCAACTTCTCCAGATTCTGTTGCAGCAGCATACTGTCATTACTGTTATTAACAATCCTGTCAACCTTTGTGTCGTCTGCAAACTTTGACATTAAGATTGATATATGTTCATCAATATCATTGATAAATATACAAAACAGCAATGGCCCCACCAAACCCTGAGGGACACCACTAATAACATTAGTCCACATAGAACAGTATCCGTTGATTACCACTCTCTGGTAATCAACTCCCACTCACCATCCTTTTATCCATTGCAACAACTTGCCCATAATTTCATACTGCTCCAATTTGTACAGTAGTCTTCCATGTGCAACAGTATCAAAAGCTTTCCTGAAATCAAAGTATATGATATCAAAATTATTTTTTGCATCCAGTTCCTTTGTGATCACATCATAGTATCTAATCAAATTGGTCAGACAAGACTTCCCCTTGACAATCCCATGCTGTGTCTGAATTATTACTGCTGTCTTGTCGAGATTATCCTGCAATGCTTCTTTAACCAGTGACTCCATTATTTTACCCAGAACAGAAATTAAATTAACTGGTCTGTAATTACTTGTGTCATCCTTCGGTCCCCCTTTTTGAATTGGAGATACATTTGCACATCTCCAGTGTGTGGGGAATTCCCTGAGTCCAAGGATGTCTCATAATTATGGCTAAGGGTTTGCTTACTTCCTTTGCTGCCTCCTTTAATATAACTTTGCTCTCAGTTATTACAAAATCATTTAACTCCCTGTTAGAGTTTAATAAATGTCTGGCCCGCTCCTTCTTGAATAACTCCTCGTGTGAATGTAGATGCAAAATACTTATTTAGTTCAGCAGCTATCTGATAATGATCATCTACAGTCAAATCATTGATATCAAGTGGACCAATCTGATTCATCATTCCTTAAAGTAGCAGAATGTTTAATTTCTTTGCAAATATTAGGGGTTATAATAATAATTATTAATTGTGTGAATGATTATATCATGTGTCAATGGCATATATTTATCATAGTGCTTTGCAAATGAATCAGTCATTTCAAAGGCATATTTTACCAAAATGAAGTTAGTGTACTTTTGGGTTTCAGATGGTTGTTACAAAAGCAGAATGGGATTAATGCTGCATTTTTGAAAAATGCAGCATTAATCCCATTTAAATGTAATATATGAAACAGACCCTTTAATCCTAGAGTGATTGCAAAAAACATGACTTAAATGGTTTTTGTAGGCAATCTAAGAGAAGCAATACTATTAGTTCTTTCAAGGGCCAGTACCTTATGCAGTTATTCAAAAATGTTTTTGGGGGAATTCAATGTGTTACTATCAGAATGTGCACTGGTTTAGGTATTACAGTGAAACAAATTGTTTCACTGTTATACTTAAAGGGACATAGAATAACGTCTGTGGCATTGAATTGTTGAAAGAAAAAATGTAGATTTGTAGGTTACAAATTGATACCTGAATAATATATAAATTAGTATATTTTGGAATTCTGATATTTGTTAACAACTTGTAAACTATAGTATTATTTAAAAAAATGTCCATATTTTCTGTTCGACAAATAAGACATGAAAATGGCATTCCATTATTAATTTTAGTTTCTTCTACCTGTCTGTCATAACTAAATTATATACAATGCAGAGCCTTCTTAAATTACTTTAATATTGTTTAACATTGCATTAATACCAATTATATAAATTCTTATAAACTAAATGTGTGAGACTTTTGGAAAGGACCATAGTTGTCAATTATTTATCGACAGCTCTTTCCATAATTCTAAATAGACTGTCTCCCATCAACAACACCAGACATATTTTACTTATCTGTAATGTTTTTGATTATGTAATTTTAATGTAGATAAAGAAAAAAATATCTGTACTATTGAATGCCCCATTCTTTTTATATCTCCAAATTTTATTTAAATATATTAATTTCTTATTTCACATCTAAAGTTGCTTATTTTTTTCTGTTAATATAAACATATCACATTCCTGACACTGGTAAGGGAAAGAAAACAACAATGATGTTATCTTTGCCTTCCTGAATCTTTTGCTGCTGTGCTACATTTTCTTGTGCCAAAAATAGTACAGGGACAAGCCATTACATCTCATCATTAAGTATACACCTTGTCCCTATTCTTGGTTACAGACAACTTTTCTTGTTGTGTACTTACTAATCAGTGATTCTTATTGTTTTACTTTCAGCATTTTAATATTTAATGGATGTATAGGATGTATTTTTCTCATAAGTAAATTTTATTATCAGTGGAATTTAAAATTTGCTTTAATATTATATTTTTATAAGTAATGTTCAAGTGGGTTATTTATGATATCAGTTAGTGTAATTTTTTAAAATTAATTGCAACTGATTTCAGAATAAAGCATTTATAATGTAGAAAAATCAAGGGCTGAAAAATCTTTTGTAATTCATTGTTGGAAATTTAAATATTACTGGATGGTACCAGTAATTAAAGATATACCTATTATTTTATAAATACTCAGATTTTCAAAATAACAGGTGTTGTATACAAATGTGCAAAGTAGTATGAATAACAAATATCATACTAAAATTTGTTTAGAAGCAGTACAGTGGGGTGGGTTTCACACTCTTCATTTTGCCTATGTATACTGTTGCATGTTTGCAATAGTCTCTCTCTCTCTCTCTCTCTCTCTCTCTCTCTCTCTCTCTCTCTCTCTCTCTCTCTCTGTGTGTGTTCTCTGAGATGTAATCATATCCTTTAGAATTTTGGTTTCATATTTGTATTATGAAATCCAAAAATCTGAATTTGAAATTATTGTAATCTCAAGTAATTGCTTTTTGTGGGAAGCTAGATTATTTTTTTACATCATAGTTCCCTGTCTGTGGTATTGACTGCATCCCACGTAATGTGTATCAGTATAAACAATTCATAAGAATTATCAGATTCTTTCAGGGTTGGCTGATAATTTTTTCAAATGGGTAACAGCAGTTAAGTGTATATTGCTCTCAA
This sequence comes from Mastigoproctus giganteus, assembly GCF_048544385.1. NCBI lineage: Eukaryota > Metazoa > Arthropoda > Arachnida > Uropygi > Thelyphonidae > Mastigoproctus > Mastigoproctus giganteus. Next base: position 220,013,059 of record NC_143579.1, on the reverse strand, counting down.
TATACTTGATTCATTCCAGCTGAAATCAACCAAGTTCAGTTGTTGTTGTTGTTATTTGGTTTTTAGGAGCATTAGCAACTAAGGCCATACTGCTCCGGGGATATGCGGTCGTCATTCCCTGACCTTTCCGCATCCTCTGTATTTGGTGACTCATGGGCTCAAACCCCAGTCTAATCAAGAAGCGTGTGCTACACACTGCTGCTCCTGCCCACCTGGCTATGGAGGCACCAACCACCAATTTCAGTGTCACCTCCAGTTGATTTCAGGTTTAATCATCATTTTCATTTGTCCTCAATGCAACAGTTTAAAAAATAAAACAGTAAATTTAGAAGAGTTGAATTTGTGCTGGTCATAATTTTTTCCCCACAAGCACAGTGTTATAAAGGGAATCTGTGTACTTGACAAAAACCTTGAAAAAGCACATTTTTAACTAATTAAGTAATTAAGTTTTATTTTTTCCAGTTGAATCACTTTTACTTATTCTGTAGTTTACAGGTTTTATAAATAAATTACAAAAATTTATTTTGTTAACAGAAGCGATGAATTTCATGATTTCTTGTAATTTTTGGGAATATCACAAAAAATTAATTTTATTCAATGATAAATGTTTACATCATTAATATTTTTCAATATAATCTCCTTCTGCAACAATATACTTGTTCCATTGTGCTTGCCAATGATTAAAACATTTTTGGAATGCTTTTGATTTAAATTCTTGAATTGACTCAAAATATTTATCCTTTCATATCCTAATTTAATTTTGGAAATAGCCAAAAGTTGCTTTGCACCAAATAAGGAAAATAAGCAGGTGGCATGACAAAAATGTGCATGTCTATCAAAACTTTTCAGATGGTGGGCAATGTGCAACATAGTAAATTGTTGTGGGGAAGAAGGCAACCATTTCATTATTTTTTAGGTCATTCATGGCAGATTGTGTCTCTCAGCTTTTTTTAAAACTGCTCAGTAGTAGGCTGTATTAATAGTGACATCACAGAATGAATTCTGCTAATATCATACCCTTGTCAAAAAAAAAATGCATTCATCACCCTTGTCAAAAAAATTGCATTCATCATGAACTTCATACACAAATTTGGCATGTTTTTTTTTTCTCTTGGTGACAACACTGTTTTCCATTGGGAGTTTGAAGCATGGTGTCTGGTCATATCCATACATTCAAAACTCATTGTCTTGGTGCATAATAGCATAATAATGTTGCTAATTGGCAAAAAAATCACAAACCTAACCTATACAATTAAAACTCATCACCTGTTATAAATTTTGGTAAAAATGTAGAGTTTTTCAGCTTGCTCGAGCAACTTAGATGAAATGAGGGATCAATGCTGTCTTTGATCTCAAGTGTGTGGGAATCAAACTTGTTGCCTGCTTGCTTTATGCCCTAATCTTTGGTCAAAATGACCTGAACCAAAACCAATGAAAGGGATATTACCATTAACAATTGTGTGAATGGCCGATTTGAATGAATGATGGTACAGACTTCATTGATGAAGTATGCACACATTAATTAGTGTTCTCTCATTAATGTTTTCTATGAAATTTCTGTAGAAATTCATATTGTTTGTTCCAATTTATTAATAACTGGTTCACTTGATTACTTTGAGACAATAAAATACAATAGCAATAGCTTTTTCAAAATTTTTAATGACTGGCCAAGTAACATCATTGAATTTGCATAGCCCTTGCAGCCATCGGACTTCAGGCTGCGAAATGCTGCCCTAACCTATACTTGTAAAGTTTATGTTTTTAATTCATTTAGCTTTCACGCAATAATACATATATATCATAACTTAAATCTTATTTAAGTTATGATATATATGTATTATTGCGTGAAAGCTAAATGAATTAAAAACATAACCATTTTCACTCAGTCAGTTCCATTGATAGCATGTTGCAGGCACAGCCAATGTTATCAATGGACATATGTTAGTTTTATGAAATATTGCACTGCCAAATGAATGCATTATCTTCTTTTAATTGTAAATTAAAAATATACATTTATTAACCGAACCCTGATTTTCTTAAATAACCAGATGTAACAGTTTCATTAAAAGTAGCTAGTTGAGAGAAAGTAAGAAATGCCACATTTAATATTAAAGTGTATCAGCAAACATACTGATTTTTGGCAACATATGTCATTGCTGTTGCTGTTGGTAAACGTGGAATATCGAATCTTCGTTTTCATATGAGAGTTCAACTTTTTTATTATTATTTTTATCTAATATTAAAGTCATCGTTTTTGCTAAGAGTTCTGAAAAAAGTTCTAAAAGCTGCTCAGTAAATTTTTTATTTTATCCTCTCTTTAAAAGGCGCCTCCGTAGCCAGGTGGGAAGGAGCAGCAGTGCGTAGCACACGCTTCTTGATTAGACCGGGGTTCGAGCCCGTCACCACCAAATACGAAGGATGCGGAAAGGTCAGGGAATGACCACCGCATATCCCGGAGCAATATGGCCTTAGTTGCTAATGCTCCTAAAAACCAATAACAAACAAACAAACCTCTCTTTAAAATTCATGGCAAGAGCACTGATATTAAAAAATATATATATTATACAGATCATGTTCTTCTTAATCATTCAGTCTGAGCAGGAGACACCCTTTTGTCAATCATAATTAGTGAATGCTAACAAGAGTGGAGTGGGGGGAGCCACCCAGCTGTCAGTTGTGATTAGGGAAAGCCAGCAAAATCTGATATCAGCTACAAAACCCCAGGGGCTCATATCTGGTGAGTATGGGCTTGGCACACCCAGGGTCCTGAGCTGGATATCATCATTCTTCTCTTTCTTGGTGATTCCTCTCTCTCTCTCTCTCTCTCTCTCTCTCTCTCTCTCTCTCTCTCTCTCTCTCTCTCTCAGGGCAACTCAGGAATTTTTTTTTTTTTCGCTCGTGCAGCATAAGCCTCAGGCTTCCTTGCACCATATGGCTAATAATAATAATAATAATAACATCAATAATATCGGCAGCAAGAGTGATGCAGCATTAAAAAAAAAAAAATCCTTATTATTGCCATATCTGAGTATAGTCCACAAAAGATCTTTGCTTGATTACAGCTTGAAGAAGTAATACATCAGTCTGAGACTTTGCATGATTGCTGTTCCTGTTTAGTTTTGCATTCAATGAATAAAATAGAATTATCCACACGTCGTTATTAAAGTGGAAAACTCGATTAGCCTGAAATATATTTGGTCCTCTGACTTATGAGATGTTCTGCAGACTGTTGCCAATGCTGTATTTGCAGTCGTTGAAATCAAGTTAAATTTAAGAATAGATATATATTAGCATTAGCATTAGTAGAGGCATTTGATGCAAGAAAGCAAGCTTATGCAGCATCAGCCAAAAAAAAAAAAAAAAAAAAAAAAAAAGTAACATAAATAAATAAAAATAACCACTTCCACTTCACCCCTCTGTTCGTTCGAAATACCTGTCCAGCTGAGCCTTAAACTTATTTAGGCTATCAACTTCCACGACAAGGGATGGAAGTCTGTTCCACCCACCAACCACCCGCTGGCTAAAGGCAAATTTCCGCACATCTATCCTACATCTGTCTTTCCTCAATTTGAATTTATGCCCTCTCAGGTGATTTTTCTGAGCTAGAGGAAGAATCCCATCAGCATTGAGCATGCTCAAACCATTCAAGGCTTTGTACACCTCTATCAGATCACCCCGCTGGTGCCTAGTTTCCAGACACTGTAATTTGCAAAACTTAAGCCTTTCTTCGTAAGAGAACCCCTTTGTCCCATTCACCAATCTAGTTGCCCTTCTCTGTACTCGTTCCAGCAGCTCTACATCCTTCCTGAAATGAGGCCTCCAGGCCTGTATACAGTACTCTAGGTGTGGCCTGACCATTGCCTTATACAAGGGAATAATCACCTCCTTATCCCTGCTAGAAAAATTCCTATATATCATTGACAATACACCATGAGCTACTCTTGCAGCTCGTCTGCACTGCTCAGAGAACTTCATATCTGCCTGCACCACCACCCCCAGGTCCCTTTCATTCTCTACCACTGTCAGTGTAGTACCACAGAGTTGATACGTTGCTCTGGGGTTGCTGTTTCCCATATGTAGTACTTTACATTTGTCAATGTTAAACTTCATTTGCCACCTCGAAGCCCATCTGCTCAACCTTTCCAAATCCTGTTGCAGCAGCATAGTGTCAGTAGTGTCCTTGACAACCCTGCCAACCTTCGTATCGTCTGCAAACTTGGACATTAAGCCTGATATACCATCATCAATATCATTTATAAATACAGAAAACAATAAAGGCCCCAATACTGAACCCTGAGGGACTCCACTAATAACATTAGTCCACGATGAGCAGTGTCCATTGATTACCACTCTCTGTCTTCTCCCCCCTCAACCACCCCTTTATCCATAGCAGCAACTTGCCTCCAATGCCACACTGCTCCAATTTGTGCAGCAGTCTTCCATGTGCAACAGTATCAAAAGCCTTTCTAAGATCCAAGTATATAATATCAAAGTTGTTCCCTGCATCCAGTTCTTTTGTGACTGCATCATAGTATCCAATCAAATTGGTCAGGCAAGACTTCCCCTTAACAAAACCATGCTGTGTCCTAGCTATAACTGAAGTCTTGTCTAGATGATCCTGCAGTGCTTCTTTCACCAGTGCCTCCATTAATTTTCCGGGAACAGAAGTTAAACTCACAGGTCTATAATTACTTGTGTCAGCCTTTGATCCCCCTTTGTGAATTGGGGTCACATTTGCACATCTCCAGTTAATGGGTACCTCCCCTGAGTCCAAGGAAGCTCTCATAATTATGGCTAAGGGTTTGCTTACCTCCTTTGCTGCCTCCTTTAATATAACTGGATAGATCCCATCCACCCCAGGTGCCTTTCTTGTGTTTATCTTCAACAATTTCTCCTCCACTTTGCTCTCAGTTATTACAAGATTCTCTAGCTTACTGCTAGAGTTGAATACACCTCTGGCATTCCCCTCGCTGAATAACTCCTCATGTGTGAATGTCGATGCAAAATATTCATTTAGTTTGTTAGCTACCCGAGCAGGGTCATCAACAGTTGACCCATCGATCTCAAGTGGACCAATCTGATTCATCCCCTTCCTTCTAGAGTTTACATAAGTAAAGAACTCTTTGCTGTTTTTCTTCGCATCCCTTGCCAAGGATCTCTCGTAATCTGCCTTCGCCTGCCTAACCTCCTTTGTAACTTGGTTACAGATCAACTTGTATCTATCATAGGCGTCCGTTTCACGTGTTAATTTGTATGTATCCCATGCATTTTTCTTCTCTGCCATATGCCTCATTAGTTCATCTGACAACCATTTAGGCCTAAACCGTGAACAATATTTCTTAGTTGGTATGTAAAGCCTAGTAGCTTCCACGATAAGTTCTTTGAATGCTTCCCATTTTGAATTTGCTGTTGGCAATATCATCAGTTGATCCCACTGTATAGAATTTAAATACTGTCTCAGTCCATTGTAGTCGCCTTTACGAAAGCAATACCCCTTCCCTTTACCCCTAATGGTAGTTACCTCTTTGAGTAACTCCCACTTCAGCACACTGTGATCACTGCCACCAAGTGGTTCATTTATCTGCAGATTCTTAATGCATGAAGAATCACTACTGATAATCAAATCAAGAGTATTACTCCCTCTAGTTGCCTCCCGAACATGCTGATGTAGAAAACAATCATCCAATAAATCCACAAAAGCCTTGCTACTGTGTGAGTGACCAGCCCCCAAATTCCAGTCAATATCTGGGAAATTAAAATCCCCCATTATAAGACTCTCTGATTTACTGGCCCACTCTATTTCTCCGAACAGTTTCTTATTATACTCATTGTCTTATTATACTCTTATTATATTATATTGTTTATTAATTTGTCTAGTTATTCCTTAGTCTACAGTCATGTTCACATAACCAACCAAATGTATTCCTCTTTTCAGTATTGGTAGGAAGTTTCACCATGGTGTGCATGGAATAACGTTTTGGCATATTATAATTTAAATACATATTTTAACTTAAATTCTAATACAGTTGATGATGGTTGTTAGATATATGTTCAATTTTTTGCATACATTTAATGCATTTGCAGAAAAGGCAAACATGAAAGAAACATATTTCCAACAAAATTCAAGACCATATATGGCAAATGGAGTTAATTTCTTAAAGAAACAATTTAATAATGGGATCATCTATAGTCAGTACTAAACTTGCAGATTTATAGGGCTTTAAAGCCTCAAAACTATGAAAAATTTCAAGTGCCATAATAAATTCTTTTATATCATTTCAACAAGTTCTGTATGTAGTTGAAACAAAAACTGTAGTTTATATAGGAGGTATCATCATACAGTATCTCATATTGTTAAAAGGGGTGTCATATCAGCCCTGACTTATTTTAAAATTTTTAAAGAAAGGAGGAAGAAATCCAGGCAATCAGCACTTGCTTCTTTCTTCAAAAAAAGGCAACCTTCTCAACCAGAGCCGTCAACAGAAGATCCTCAACCAGGACCTTCAAAAGCCAACTAAAACTTCGGCATTACACCACTGTCAAAATTTTTTATGTATTAATTTATTTTTTATTTATTATATTTATGTAGGTTAAAAATAAAACATTTTTTAATTAAAAAAGTTTATTTCTGAGCTTTAAATACTCCAGTATTGAAAAGAGTAGGTAAAATTGTTGGTGCCCAGAACAAAACCCTGTGATTTCCCATTAACTCCATTATATAAAGGGTTCCTTTGCACCTGTCCTCCCCCAGGAACCCAACCCTGGCATAAATCAAGAGCTACCTGTAGTTTAAATCTTACCTGGCAATATGCCAGTTTGTTGATTTATAACTCCACTGCTTTGTGCAAATTTCTTTTGCATCTGGGTCTAGCATAACAAACTTCAGGGTTTCAAATATTTTCCGTATATCCCCTAAGTGTTGTCAACTTTTGACAGGTTAACAGCATTTATTCCATTTAAGTATCCCCTATCGTTATTTTCATACAATATAGGTATATAGAAATAAACCTATATTATATGAAAATAATGATAAAAAATCATGAATTATATGAACCCTCATAAATGCTGCTGATTGTGAAATAATTTTTGTGCAAAGAACGATATGTAAAATATTTAATGTATTTTTTTCAGTAATGCATCCGTGTATTATGTATATACTTATGTATCCCACAAGAACCTAAGAGCTGCAATGTGGTCCATAAACACTTTGAGTTTTGAAATTGGATTCTTGATGCCACAGCTGCCCCTCTTGTACATTGTTAATATGGGGGACTTTATTTTTTAAATCAGAATTTGATTATCAGCTTACAATCCTCCTTGCAGTTGAATATTTCTGTTGTTAGCTTGTTTATAGTAAAAACATCTTATAAGGGCAAAAGATTGTAAATGTTTAAATTTTATTTATTAAATTGGTATTTTTATTATGATAAATTATTTTTTATAACTTATGTTTATTAAATTTATTTGTCTTTATTAAATTAAATAATAAAAAATGAGAAAATAATTGCTTCTTACTATAGAGTAATTTTTGTCAGGTTTTTTAAATATATATATATGTTGTATAGGTGCTCACATGTTTTCAAGGAAGCATCCATTAGCTTGTTGGGCATCATGTATGTTATCCATTTATGGAGGAGTTATGTTGGCTAACTTTCTTTTGGGTGAACCTGTTTTAGGAGCCTTTAAAAATGTTAACTCCTTACTTTTGGCTACAGGATCCTGGTAAGTAAGAAATTAAATTGACTATAAATTATATTTTTTTGCCATAAATTTGTAATTATTTGAAGTTAATTTTCAAATTTAAAAATTTAAACTAGATATTTATATTTTGGGCAGATCATTTACTGATCTTGACATACAGTTTGCTGCCACTTTATTAGGTACACATACCTAGTAGTGTGTTGAGCCTCCTTTAGCCTTCAAGACAGCTTTAATTCGTCCAGGCATGGATTGAACAAGATGCCGAAAACGTTGAGCAGGACTGGGGAACCATGCAGATATGAGTGTGTCACGCAGTTCCTTGAGATTTGACGGAGGTGTAGGCCTGCAGCGAACAGCCCTTTCCATCTCATCCCAAAGATGTTCAATAGGATTGAGATCCATGGATTGAATGGGCCACTGCAGCATGTTCATGCTGCAGTGATTCAGGCTTTGTACACCAGCGCATTATCCTGCTGGAGGTAACCATCTAACTGAGGATAAACTGTCAACATGAACAGATGCACTTGGTCAGCAACAATGTTTAGGTACGATGTGGCATTCAAACGTGAATATATGGGTATCAAATGGACCCAACGTGTGCCAAGAAAACATTCCCCACACCATAACACTGCTCCCACCACCTTGCACAGTAGTCATCAGACATCACGGGTCCATGGATTCATGTTGTTTTCCGCCAAATTGTGAGCCTTCCATCAACATGATGCACCAGGAACTTCGACTTGTCAGACCAAGCAACTGTTTTCCAATCCTCGATAGTCCAGTGCTGGTGTTGCTGTGTGTGCCCACAGGAGGCGTGCTCTCTTGTTCTTCATTGATAAAAAAGGTACATGATGTGGCCGTTGGCTGTTGTAGCCCATTCGCGACAAAGTGTAACTAGTGGTCCATTGCGATATTTTGTTCTGCGCACCAAGGTTGTATTCTGACGTGATGTGCAACATTGTGGCCCATCTGTTTGCTTGCAAAATTCTAGCCATCCTCCTCTGACTTCTCTCTCTCATCAACAAGCTATTTTCTTCCACAGGAGTGCCGTTGCACCATTCTCGATACATCCTTGAAACTGTGGTGCGTGAAATGTTCAGGAGAACTGCCGTTTCAGAGATGCCTTGTCCAGCACGTCTTGCGTCCATGCCACATTTGAAGTCCGTTAGATCATTCCTTTTCCCCATTCTTGCTACGGTTTGTATGCTTAACTGGATACTAGAAAGGTTGTTCTGCTGCATTTATATCCACAGCTGTGGTCATGTGACTTACAACGTTGTGGGACAAACCATTTGTGTGCACAGAGGGGTGTACCTAATAAAGTGGCAGCACAGTGTACATATGAAATCTTTGTTTTGTGGATATAAAGGTATCATAATTGTTTGTTATTAGTGGATATATAACTGGACACCACCATCTCAGTCACTAAATAAGTGTATACCAAATTTCTTGTCTTTATACCAAAAGTAAATTTAAGTACAAAGGCAAAACACACATGGTGATTCACAAAGATATGGTATAATTTCAGGAGCTGATTTCTGAGGCAGTTCTGAGTAAAAAAAGTTCACATGAACATAGGTCTCATTCTGAATAATTATAGACTTATTATATGGAATGCTAATGTGTGGTGTGTACCTATAATCGGTTGATTGGCCCATTTATTTTTGAGAGTTTTACTGGATAACTATCTACAATTTCAGAAAAATGAATTTCTGCAACTGTTAGATGTACCTTTGGCTACACAGTTGAGCTTCTCCTTGTTGTTCCCATGCAGTGGTTTACAAAATTGGCCATTTGGGTCACCAGACCTAAACCTTTTAGATTTTTGCCTGTTGGGCTGAATGATCTTGTATTCCACACAAAGATGCAAACTCGAGATGCATTTCTTAATTGATATTGAATGCTGTGGCCCCGCAAAAAAGACAAGCATGATGAGCTTAGGCAAGTAGTGAATGCAATTCACACAAGCGGTAAAATGCATTGAAATTGAAGGTGATGTTTTTGAGAATCTACTCTAACCATATGTGTATCTATAAAGACAGACCATAACTTTTATAAATAAATAAATCAAACAGCCCCAGGTCTGTAACCTTTCAGAAATGACCCATATTTATGTGCACTTTTTAACTCAATTTGCCTCAGAAATCAGCTCTTGAAGTTATGCTATATCTTTATAAATCATGCTTGTGTGTGTGTGTGTGTGTGTGTGTGTGTGTGTGTGTGTGTGTGTGTGTGTGTGTGTGTGTGTGTGTGTGTGTGTGTGTGTGTGTGTGTGTGTGTGTGTGTGCAGGCCAAAAGCTTCAAGAAAGTCAGGGTTTCTGCTGCTTTACAAAAATAAACATCTTCAGATGTTCATGAAATGTTAACAAAGCACATATAACAGTAAATTCTCAAATACTAACTGACAGAGAAATCTCTCTTTCTCTTTAATTTCTGGATGAGAAGTGCATGTAGTTTGTGAAGTGGTGGTATGTTAACTGATGGTTCTGTGTTAACACCTTGTCTATTCTCTTCTCTTGTAAAACAAAATTCATAAGCAGAGAAGAACATGAGTAGCTATTTGCAGGGAACAGTTGAGATGTAAATTACAGTAAATTGTTGAAGATAATGTTAACAAGAAAGGCACCTGGGGTGGATGGGATCTATCCAGTTATATTAAAGGAGGCAGCAAAGGAAGTAAGCAAACCCTTAGCCATAATTATGAGAGCTTCCTTGGACTCAGGGGAGGTACCCATAGACTGGAGATGTGCAAATGTCACCCCAATTCACAAAGGAGGATCAAAGGCTGACGCAAGTAATTATAGACCTGTGAGTTTAACTTCTGTTCCAGGAAAATTAATGTAGGCACTGGATGAAGAAGCACTGCAGGATCATCTGGACAAGACTTCAGTTATAGCTCGGACACAGCATGGTTTTGTAAAGGGAATGACTTGCCTCAACAATTTGATTGGATACTATGATGCAGTCACAAAAGAACTGGATGCAGGGAACAACTTTGATATTATATATTTGGATCTTAGAAAGGCTTTTGATACTGTTGCACATGGAAGACTGCTGCACAAATTGGAGCAGTGTGGCATTGGAGGCAAATTGCTGCTATGGATAAAGGGACGGTTGAGTGGGAGAAGACAGAGAGTGGTAATCAATGGACACTGCTCATCGTGGACTAATGTTATTAGTGGAGTCCCACAGGGTTCGGTGTTAGGTCCACTGTTGTTTTGTATATTTATCAATGATATTGAAGGTATATCAGGCTTAATGTCGAAGTTTGCAGATGATACAAAGGTTGGCAGGGTTGTTAAGGACACTACTGATGCTATGCTGCTGCAACAGGATCTGGAAAGGTTGAGCAGATGGGCTGAGAGGTGGCAAATGAAGTTTAACATTGACAAATGTAAAGTACTACATATGGGAAACAGCAACCCCAGAGCAACGTATCAACTCTGTGGTAGTACACTGACAGTGGTAGAGAATGAAAAGGACCTGGGGGTAATTGTGCAGGCAGATATGAAGTTCTCTGAGCAGTGCAGATGGGCTGTAAGAGTAGCTCATGGTGTCTTGTCAATGATATACAGGAATTTTTCTAGCAGGGATAAGGAGGTGATTATTCCCTTGTATAAGGCAATGGTGAGGCCACACCTTGAGTACTGTATACAGGTCTGGAGGCCTCATTTCAAGAAGGATGTAGAGCTGCTGGAACGAGTACAGAGAAATGCAACAAGATTAGTGAAGGGAATAAAGGGTTGCTCTTACAAAGAAAGGCTTAAGTTTTGCAAATTACAGTGTCTGGAGACTAGGCACCGGCAAGGTGATCTGATAGAGGTGTATAATGCCTTGAATGGTTTGCGCATGCTCAATGCCGATGGAATTAGCATTAGCATTAGTAGAGGCATATGATGCAAGAAAGCAAGCTTATTCAGCATCAGCCAAAAAAAAAAAAAAAAAAAAAAAAAACAACCACTACTCGAATTTCACCCCTCCGTTCGTTCGAAATACCTGTTCGAAATACCGTTCGAAATTTGTTTAGGCTATCAACTTCAACAACAAGCGATGGGAGTCTATTCCACAAACCAACTGCCCGCTGGCTAAAGGCAAATTTCCGCACATCTATCCGACATCCGTCCTTCCTCAATTTGAATTTATGCCCTCTCAGGTGATTATTCTGAGCAAGAGGAAGAATCCCATCGGCATTGAGCATGCTCAAGCCATTCAAAACCTTATACACCTCTATCAGATCACCTCGCCGATGCCTAGTCTCCAGGCTCTGTAATTTGCAAAACTTAAGCCTTTCTTCGTAAGAGCAACCCTTTGTTCCATTCACTAATCTTGTTGCCCTTCTCTGTACTCGTTCCAGCAGCTCTACATCCTTCTTGAAATGAGGCCTCCAGACCTGTATACAGTACTCAAGGTGTGGCCTGACCAATGCCTTATACAAGGGAATAATCACATCCCTGTCCCTGCTAGAAAAATTCCTGTATATCATTGACAAGACACCATGAGCTACTCTTGCAGCTCGTCTGCACTGCTCAGAGAACTTCATATCTGCCTGCACAATTACCCCCAGGTCCTTTTCATTCTCTACCACTGTCAGCGTAGTACCACAGAGTTGATACGTTGATCTGGGGTTACTGTTTCCCATATGTAGTACTTTACATTTGTCAATGTTAAACTTCATTTGCCACCTCTCAGCCCATCTGCTCAACCTTTCCAGATCCTGTTGCAGCAGCATAGTATCTGTAGTGTCCTTAACAACCCTGCCAACCTTGGTATCGTCTGCAAACTTGGACATTAAGCCTGATACACCATCATCAATATCATTTATAAATACAGAAAACAACAATGGACCCAACACTGGAACCCTGAGGAACTCCACTAATAACATTAGTCCACGTTGAGCAGTGTCCATTGATTACCACTCTCTGTCTTCTGCCACTCAACCTTCCCTTTATCCATAGCAGCAATTTGCCTCCAATGCCACACTTCTCCAATTTGTGCTGCAGTCTTCCATGCGCAACAGTATCAAAAGCCTTTCTAAGATCCAAATATATAATATCAAAGTTATTCCCTGCATCCAGTTCTTTTGTGACTACATCATAGTATCCAATCAAATTGGTCAGACAAGACCTGCCCTTAACAAAACCATGCTGTGTCTGAGCTATAACTGAATTCTTGTCCAGATGATCCTGCAGTGCTTCTTTAACCAGTGCCTGCCTCCATTAATTTTCCTGGAACCGAAGTTAAACTAACAGGTCTATAATTACTTGTGTCAGCCTTTGATCCTCCTTTGTGAATTGGGGTTACATTTGCACATCTCCAGTCCATGGGTACCTCCCCTGAATCCAAAGAAGCTCTCATAATTATGGCTAGGGGTTTGCTTACTTCCTTTGCTGCCTCCTTTAATATAACTGGATAGATCCCATCCACCCCGGGTGCCTTTTTTATGTTTATCCTCAACAATTTCTCCTCCACTTTCCTCTCAGTTATTAGAAAATAATCTAGCTCACTGCCAATGTTTTCTTCACCTATGACATTCCCCTTCCTGAATAACTCCTCATGTATGAATGTAGATGCAAAATACTCGTTTAGATTGTTAGCCACCTGAGCTGGATCCTCAACTGTTGAACCATCAACATCCAGTGGACCAATCTGATTCATCCCTTTCCTTCTTGAGTTTAAATAGGTAAAGAACTCTTTTCTGTTTTTCTTTGCATCCTTTGCCAAGGATTTCTCATAATCTGCCTTTGCCTGCCTAATCTCCTTTGTGACTTGGTTACAGACCAACTTATATCTATCATAGGCTTCCATGTCACCCATTAATTTGTATGTATCCCATGCATTTTTCTTCTCTGCCATATGTCTCATTAGTTCATCTGACAACCATTTAGGCCTGAACCTTGAACAATATTTCTTGGTTGGTATGTAAAGCCTGGTAGCTTCCAAGATTATTTCCTTGAATGCTTCCCATTTTGAATTTGCTGTTGGTAACATCATCAGTTGGTCCCACTGTATAGAATTTAAATACTGTCTCAGACCATCATAGTCGCCTTTACTAAAGCAAAAACCCTTCCCTTTACCTCTGATGGTAGTTACCTCCTTGAGTAAATCCCACTTCAACACACTGTGATCACTGCCACCCAGTGGTTCCTTTATCTGCAGATTCCTAATGCATGAAGAATCACTACTGATAATCAGATCAAGAGTATTACTCCCTCTAGTTGCCTCCCGAACATGCTGGTGTAGAAAACAATCATCCAATAAATCCACAAAAGCCTTGCTAGTGTGTGAGTGACCAACCCACAATTCTTCCTCTTGCTCAGAATAATCACCTGAGAGGGCATAAATTCAGATTGAGGAAAGACAGATGTAGGATAGATGTGCAGAAATTTGCCTTTAGCCAGCAGGTAGTTGGTTGGTGGAACAGACTTCCATCCCTTGTTGTGGAAGGCTCAGCTGGACAGGTATTTCGAACGAACGGAGGGGTGAAATGGGAGTGGTTTTTTTATTTATTTTTAATTTTTTTGGCTGATGCTGCATAAGCTTGCTTTCTTGCATCATATGCCTCTACTAATGCTAATGCTAATTCCAGCAAGTGATTGTGCACTTAAATCTAAGTAACCATTTAAGTATATATTTGTGTTTTAAAAAAAGATGTTCTACACATTTATCAACTATAACTTGATTTCAGACCTGTCAAACACAGGTCAGAAACTCAAGTTACATTTTTGTATCCTTCAAAACAGTTGCTATACAAGAGCCATTAAATGATTTAGATAAAAATTCATCTTATTAAAAAAATATAAAAAGTTCTTTAGTTTGTTTTCTTGGTTATAAGGTATGTTCGTGTCAGACAGCACCTGGGATTTCTCCCATCTCCGCGTGTGTTTCACTGTATCGAGGACAGTACACTGTCATGCCAGAGACTTGAAAGTGTGTGGGCCGTGTCTGTGCAGTGTGATTTGTTGTGCCCATTGTTTATCCGGCTTATTGGCCACCAGGCCCCTAGTGGGGCCCTACGTTGCCCATACCCTGCCACGTGGAGGCTAGCCGGGTGTATCCAGTATCACAACAAATTGCTCTGGCAGGTCCTGCCACCTAGTTTCCTGGGATTTCAGTGGCTAGGACCTATTTAAAAAAAAAAAAAAAAAAAAAATTGCTTTTGACATTAATGCTTAATGGGATTGCTGTTAGGAAATCGCTGGTTGGGGTTGAACGCTAAAGAGATGTGTTAAAGGCCAAATTTTGATGTTATTAAATTTAGACATGTGAGGCTATATGCTAGATAAAAGCTAATAGTGTTCGTTGTCTTAGAGATTTACAGGAAACCGGTAGAATTTAGACGTTGATTAGAATTTGGCAGCATTGTTAAGGGTGTACTCGGTCGATTTAGTGAGGGGGGGACTGAAGACTGGGGGGAAAACAGATAGAAGAATAGGGAAGATAGAGTAGGCATCCCTAAAGAGGTCAGTGGAGACGAGCCCCACCAGGCAAAGTATGGGGGGGTAGGCAGGGAGGAGAGGAGACAGAGATCTGTCTCCTCCCTCCCCTGCCTGGGGTTTTCTTGGTAATATAGAACCTCACAAATTAGCTTTAAATTTAGCATAATCTAATCAGTTTTTAACTTAACTATAAATGCTAATAAATTACTATGTTGGCCAAGGCAAATACTTAAAACCAAAAAGACTAGCATGACTATTACAGCAGTTAAACAGCATTTTTATAACCTTGACACTTTGTATACAAATTAAACTTCAATATTAACAAGCACTATTGACAGAAAAATTGTTCTTGAATTTTATTTGGGTCTGGAATTCTTGTTTGCAAAAGAAATAACTAACATTGGCCATCTAATATTCTCTTCTATAATTATGACACTTGGTAGTTTGACCATCTTTTTTATATTAAAGTTTCTGATCTTTTATTTCCTGTGGTATGCTGTTGTTAATTTTCAAAGTAATAAAAAGTATTACATAAATTAAAGGTACCTTAAATTCTTGATAAATTTGACTCTTTTATGTGAATCATGATTTTTTACTACCTCAGCATACTTAAACATTTTATAATTGCTGCACCACGAAAACGGAAGTTGAAATCTGTTCCTTTGAATGCATCAAACTAACTGTTTATGAATTTTGAAGAGTGGTGATGAAACTGTAACATATTCCAAATTATATATTTCAACCCACTTTGCTAAGCTGATGGAAGCTCATTTAAAGTTATAAAACTACAGTAAGTGCTGGATATAGTGATCATTTTCAAATTGAATTTTGATTCTAATAAACTGCAATTCTAATAACTGAAAATCGACAAATATTATCCACAAGCTATAAAAAATAAAGATATAAATCGCAAATTTTTGGTATTATCCACAGGTTATAAAAATAAAAATAAATTTATACTTACGTATATAGCGTAATTAATATACATATTAATTAAACATAACACTTTGTAATATGATTATAATTTAAAATAGTCATTTATTTTAGCTTAAATTGAAATATAATTCTTGACGAAATGTCAAAGAGTATGAAAAGGCTGTTAAAGCATGGGTAATGCATCTCCATCATTTCTACTACCCAGGTTTTGAATTATCAAACTAATAGAGTAAGCTTATGCGAAAAGATCTAAATTTCCCAAACACTTCCTAGTTAATTTCACATATATATATGTGGTCTCAATTCTAATCTCAGTGATGTCCATTTCCACTTACAGTCTGCCAAGCCCCATGTACTTTTTCTGACAGAATCTCAATCATCGATTGATTTAACTACTGCTCATCTCAGTTGCCCCAATTATTCGCTGTATGATTCCTTTGCCTCAAAGGTGGTACTTGTGCATATGTCTCTTACGATATTCCCTGTCAGAGACTTGGTAATTTGGAATCTCCTCTCTTTGATCTTCTCTGGCTTAAAATCTCTCTACTTCATTGTGTCAGATTCATCTGTTGTCTCTGCCGTTCTCTCAACTCCACTAATCACTTGGAGCTCTTTGACTTTCTCTCTTTGCAACTTGACTTTCTCCAGTCAAACTTTCCTAACAGTGAAATAATTTTCCTTGGTGATTTTAATGTTCACAACTCCAGCTGGTTTCCATTTTCTAGTCACGCTGACCCAGCTGGTCGAGATGCTGAGGCTTTCGCAATTACTAATGACCTAGCACAGATTGTTCATTTACCTACAAGAATACCGGACAATCCTAACCATACAGAAAACATGCTTGATCTTTTTCTCACAAACAACCTTTCTAAGTACATGGTCGAAGTGAGTGGTCCTTTAGGCAC
Organism: Mastigoproctus giganteus; assembly: GCF_048544385.1. Lineage (NCBI taxonomy): Eukaryota > Metazoa > Arthropoda > Arachnida > Uropygi > Thelyphonidae > Mastigoproctus > Mastigoproctus giganteus. The sequence goes on along the minus strand of NC_143579.1, from coordinate 219,996,081 downwards.
CTCAGATCACAACTTGGTGATTGTCTTTTCTCTAATGGAGCCTTTATCTCATGACTATTCTCAACCTCGTATTGATTGGCATTACAAGAATGCAAAATGGGATGACCTGCGAGATTTCTTTTCTTCTTTTCCTTGGTCTCATTACTGTTTCAAAACTTCTGATGTCAACGTTTGCTCAGATCGTGTCAGTGAAATTATTCTTGTAGGAATGCAATCCTTTTTCCCACACTCCACTTTAAAATCTCGTCCTTTATCTAATGGTTTTCACCTTGGTTTTCCAATAAATGTGTTAAGGCTGTTCAAGAGAAGAACATTGCATATCATAATAGGCTTGTTTCCAATTCTTCAGTTCCATTTTCTGCCTACTCGAAAGCTCGCAACAATTGTAAAACAGTTATTAACCAATCCAAACTAGATTTTGAACAGGCTAAGAGTAGAAAACTTGTTTGTTGCCCTATTGGTAGCCGAGCATTCTGCTCTCTTGCCAAAGCTATTGGCCGCAACTTTTGCCCATCTTTGATCCCATCTCTGTCAAAACCAGTTGGTTCTGTTGTCACTTCAGCCAAGGATAAAGCTGACCTGCTAGCATCCCATTTTTCTTCCAACTCATATATTAATGATTTTGGTAAAACACCTCCCGCCATTCCCAACACACTCCATTAAATGCCTCCTTAGTCTTTCGCCAAGAGAATGTCATAAGGATTTTGACGAATCTTGATGCAAAAAGCTCCTGGTCCTGATGGTATTTCTCCACTTGTTCTCAAAACCAGTGCTCCTGAACTTGCTCCTGTTCTTTGCCACCTTTTTTCACTTTCTTATTCCAAAGGTTTTTTTCTCTTCTGCTTGGAAATTTGCTCATATCTAGCCAGTTCCTAAAAAGGGTGACAAATTCCTCCCATCCAATTATCGTCCCATTTCAATTACTTCTACTCTTTCTAAAGTAATTGAGAAATCAATTAACTGCCAACTCTTAAATTACCTAGAAACCTTCCGTCTGATCAATGATTGCCAGTATGGATTCCATCAGTGTTGATCTGGTGATATTTTGGCTTATGTTACCCATTTATGAATTAGTTCAATGGAAAAGTTCAGTGAAACACAAGCAGTCGCTCTTGACATCTCAAAGGCTTTCGATCGTGTTTGGCATAAAGGTCTTCTAAAAAAGCTTCCATCTTATGGTTTGCCAACTGTTTTTTGTAATTGGTTACCCAGTTTTTTCTCTGATCACTCACTGAGGGTGATGGTAGATGGCTCTCTGTCTTCTAACTTCTCCACTAATACCGGTGTCCCCCAAGGTTCAGTTCTTTCCCCCCACTCTTTTCCTCTTCTATATTAGTGACCTTCTTCCATTGACTGGAAATCCTATCCATAGTTTTGCCAATGATAGCACATTGCATTCCACTTTCCATTTTGAGAAATCTTGCCCTGCTCAATCAGCTTCAACATCTTGAATATCTGCTTTCAATTCCTTAAATGCCGATCTCCAGGTAATTCTCCAGTGGGGCAAAGTCAACTTAGTTGATTTCGATCCTTCTAAAACTCAGGCTTGTTCTATATCTCACAAAAAGGATTCTTCTGCTCCTATGCTTACCTTTGATTGACACTCCGATTTCTAGGCAAGTTGATATATCTCTTTTGGGGATTACTCTGACTTTTAACCTCTCTTGTCACAAGCACATTGCAAATATTGCTTCCTTTGCATCTAAAAAACTTGGTTTTCTCTTTCGCTCTCGGCATTACTTTTCTTCCAAACAGCTGTTCACTCTGTACAAATCGAAAATCTGCCCTACCATGTAATATTGTTCCCACATCTGTGGCGGTGCCCCCAAAACCTCTCTCAGGCTTCTAGATTCCATTCAGAAGAGGGCAGTTAGGTTAATTAATGACTCCTCTCTAACAGAGTCTCTCCACTCGCTTTCTCATAGACGTACTGTTTCTGCTGCATGCCTCTTCTACAGATACTTCCATGGGCACTGTTCTTCTGAATTGGCTTCTATTATTCCTGCTCTCTTTTTCAAAACAGTCCGAACACGTGCCGCCACCAGCCAACATCCATTTACTATCCAACTTCAAACTCATAGAACTAACTTTTCATCTTCCTCGTTTATTCATTCAACTGCTGTTTTCTGGAACAACCCTCCTTTGTACGTATTTCCTGAAAATTACAGTCCACAGAAGTTCAAGTCTAATGTCAACAAATATCTTCTTTCGTATTCTCAACCTCCAACCCAAGCACAGTACCAAGTACTATAGGTTCTAATACCTCTCATGTTTGGGATTTTCTTTTTTTAAAAAAAAAAAAAAAAAAAAAGGTAGTATGCATGAATGATGATGAAGCCAACCAGCTTCAAAACGGTGCTGTCTGGGTGGTGGTGCCCATCTGAGAATAAGTAACAGTAGTTTTCTCTACCAGAGAAGCATTACTTATTCGAAGTAGTGCAATGCCTATGCAACTTGTTGTAAAAGTATTCACAATATGAGATATAATAAAACGATGCATGCATACTACCTGGAAGTAGAAATGATGGAAATGCATTACCCGTGCTTAAACAGCCTTTTTATTTTAGATTGCTTTAAATTATCACGATTTTAATTACTTGCACTAGTTTCTTCCAACGTTCTCCTCAGGCTGGCTATAGCTTCACTTGTTTGCCATTTTGTAACTGGAATTCGTTTGTGTTCATTTTCAATTTTCCTCCTCCTTGGCAAAATTATCAGTAACAGACTGAACAATTTCTTCATCTGTTAAAGCTGTGGGAACTTGCAGATCACAATCTATGTCCACCTAATCATTAAACTTCTGTTCACCCATGTCTTCAGGCTTTTCAACTTGATCAGTATCGTGACTTATTTGACCATCATGAATAATTAATCCACATTTTTTGAAACAGTTGCTAATGCAGGTTTCGGAAACTTCATTCCAAGCACTCGTGATATGAAGTGTATCTAGAACAGTTATCTGCTTTGCGATATTGGATGACATTTCCAAACTATCATCTCTAGACTGGATGATTCTTTGCCCCATATCCGATCTATAAAAGGTATTAAAAGTTTTTATTATTCCCTGGTCAAGAGCAGAGGTGTATTTTTAAAGAAATTACTAATTTTAAAGATTACTATTAATATATATTTTTAGTACAGTGCATAAAATAGATATTATTTCTCCCTCCCCTTTGATTATGCCATTGTTTCATAATATTAAGTATATAAATTTAATGATTTTCTATTTTATGACATTTAGAAAAAAGTACTGGAATGTCGTTCCGGTGCGTTCTGGCCCGAATACACCACTGGTTGAGAGGTTGAATTAGTGATGTGGTATTCGAAGGTAGAAAAACTAATTCAATGTTTTTGAAAGTCAACTTTGGATCTGCTGGGCAGTTGTCCAAAACAATGCAATTTTTTTTGTTTTTCGTATCCAATTGCAAATCCCATTTACAAAGATAATCTTCAAATAGAGAAGCTGTCATCCAAGCACTGGCATTATTGATATATTCAACAGGCAGCTGTTTTACTCCTTTAAAACATCTAGGTGATTTACTCTTGCCTATAACTAACAGCTTCATCTTGATTGTTCCAGTCATGTTGCATGTTAAAAGAATTGTAATTTTGTCTTTGATCTTCTTTCCTGCAGATGCAGAGGAATTTTTAAAAATCATGCAATAATCTATGGTAGCCCTGTAGTGCAACCCTGTTTCATCTGTATTGAAAATGTCTTCAGGATTATAAGTACTTAACATAGTTTGCCAAGACATTTTCGACCAGTTGTCAGCTGCAGAACCATTAGAATCCTGTTTTTTTCTATGTTTTTTGTAAACATTATTATGCCTCTCCTTCCATCTTGTCAGCCATCCATCTGTCGTCTTAAATGCTTCATGTAGTTTTTCAGTGAAATCATTAGCTTTTTAAAGAAGAATGCTATGATTGAATGAGCTGGCCTGTTTGAACCAAACGAACAGAACTTCATCTACTGTTTGGCATTTCCCTTCACGCTTCCTTTTTCTGGTTTCACTAATCACATTAGTGCTTAATGTGTGACATGATTTTAATAATTTTGATAAAGATGATTGAGGCACTCCTAATTTTACTGCTGCTTTCCTTTGAAACATTGTTTAAGTTTAATTTGTTGTATGTTTCTATAATTCATATCTTATATTTTACACTCAAATTCACTCTCTTTCTGTTCACTGACATTTTTTTTTGGTAGTGAAATTTAAAACACAGAAAAAAAGATAAGCATCAATCAATAACACGGCACACATAAATCGGAATTAACATGACATGTGCAAGTGAGATACAGAGTGTACAAAGTTTAGAGCAGTTTCTGAAAATTTATTTACAGTACTGTGTTTTTACGATTTGAAGATTTCAGTGAAGGTGAAAGATATTTCACCATAATAATGTAAAAACTGCAGAATTCCAGCTATCGGTATTATTGCAATTGCAATAAGATCGAGTTTACTACCCATTTGTAATAGATTGCACTAACAGGAAAGCCCAATAAACTGGGAACTGCAAATTGTTTTTATTGTTTTATGTGGTTGTGACCTCCAGAAATGTGCTTTAGAAAAATATCACAGAGGTGTTCAAAAGTGATTCTTATAACTGAAGATGTGATTCTAATAAACAATGAAAGTGCAGTGCAATTTATTGATTTGAATTGGTTCTTTGAAATTTGATTCTATAAAGCGGCTGTTTCTGATAATCAGTGATCATTATAACCGGCGTTTATTGTATATCTTACTAACTTTCTGTTACTAACTCTTACTAAATTAAATAAAATTTAATTAAATTAAATAATTAAGTTATGGAATCTTAATAGTCTCTTTCTTTCCCCCCACTACTCTGTACGTTCCCTTTCTTTTTTTTTACTCTCTGTTTATATTGTTGTGTAGTCACATTCTTGCTTGTTATTGCTAACAACATATTGACAAAATTGAGAAATTTGAAATATTACTGGCTTGAGAGTAATGATAGCAATGAAAAAGTGAGTGATATTTTTAAGTATAGGAATATATGCATTTAGTAAATTCTGAAGACAAGTGAGTATAAATATATATAAATAAACTAAAATTAATTAAACCAGTGAATGTTTTTAGTGGTAACAAAGTAGTTACATGAAGAAATAAGTGAAATAATTCAGTAATTTAATTAAATGTAGGTTTAGTTCATTATTATGTCTTTCTAAACTTGGATTAACAGTTCATTAGCATTAAATAATATTAATTGTTTTTATTATCTTGAATGTTATTAATCTTGAATGTTTTTATCTTGAATATTAATTGTTTTTAAACAGTCACAGTATTTAGTGTAATTACTGTAAAGTAATTTTATTCTTGAATAAACCAAAGTTGTAAGCTTTTATCTTCTCTTATTTCAGATACGTATATACAGCAAGCCTTCATTATAATGCAGTTTGCTTTACACTGATTCGCTATAATGCTATTCTTATATTATAACCCATATCTCACTATAACACTCTTTTACTAGCGTACAGATTGAATTTTTGAATTGAATTCTTTTACAGATTGGATTTTTTGCCTGTACAGAGAACTGTGACGCAATGCCGAAGTGTTCACGGCCCAACGTAAATGTAACTTTCTTTTATAAACAGAGTTGTGCACTCACTAAAATAACAAATGAATGGAGTATCACCTTTCATGAGCGCTAGGTTAGTTAGGGCAAGGATGAAAAAATAACTGAAAAGGCTTTAAAAATGCATCCTTGATGGTAAATTTTTGTCATTTGCATGATAATCAATAGAAAATTTTGAAATTTGAAGTGGGAAAATCTAAGAAAACAGTTCTGGCTCCAGCTGTAGTGAGTTTCAGCTCTGTGGATAGAGTAAAAATTATAGAATTTATTAGTTGAAACTTGAACTGGGTAAACAACATTAAAACGTTTCCCACACTCAGTGAAATTCTCTCCCACGCTAATTTAATTGCAGTCTAGTGACTTGTTACGTAGTTCTTAGATCAACAGTGGAAAAAAATTATCAAGTTAAGGAATATGCAGTATTGCTTGTAATATTTGCATTATATGTATTTATCCAAAGTCTAGTCATCACTCAGTACAGTATTAGACATTGACCGTAACAGACAGTTTACCCGAACATTGTATCATAATTAATGCAACACAGCTACATTTTTAAAGAGTAGACAGTTAGGAAATATCCCATGCCACAGACTGCAACTCACAAATACATATGTTACCTTATGGGAATATGGCACTCGCTTAGTGCTGATTCACTTAGCGCTCTGTTTTTTTCGGAACGAATTATCAGCGTTAAGCGGGTGTCACCTGTATAGGTATTTTAATGTTCGAGTTAATTTTAATATAACTCAATAAAAGAATATTTCTATACATGTTTATCTCTAATCTTTTGTAAAAAAAAAACAATGGTTTTATGTATTATGTTTTTGCACAGGTATTTAATATTCTACACTCCTTTTGATGTCGGTTACAAAGTATGCAAATTTTTGCCTATCAAATTGGTTCTTGCGGTGATGAAGGAAGTCATCAGGTGTAAAAAAGTCCATGATGGAGTTCTTCATGCTGGTAAAATTTATCCAAATGGCTATCTTATTATGGTTATTATTGGAACTTGTAAAGGTAAGTATCAGCATGATACGAATATTTACGGAATAAGAGGTAATTATGTTTGAAATAAGTTAGTGTAGCCCCATCGTTCAATAACACAGTCACTGGTATTATTTTTAATTTTATGACATCTTGCATCCCAAAATAACTAATAATGTAAACTGCTGTAATATTTTAAATTGGCTATACTGCTGTTTCAATATTTTTCCAAAGTACTTTCATTCCCTAGAATATCTTTGTTTTTAAATTAACATTCATAATTAATTGAAGTAAGTTCATATTGTAATACTGTGCAGTATGAATTTACTATATGCAGATACTGCTACCCTTTTATTAGGACAGTGAAAACCTTTTATGAACTAAAAAGTAAAATTTAGTTTCAAAGATATCGTACAAGAATAAGTACATAGCTTCCTATTAAGTTGGTTGAAATGCAAGTATTCTTTGACATATTTTAAAATTTTATTGGTAGAACAACAGAAGGAAAGACAAAAAAAAAAAAAAAAGCCCATCCAAATCACCATAAAAGTGTGGTCTCTGATTTTAACTACACTAAAACATAGATATCTAGTTATACTGCTTTGTCTGGTAGTGAATCACTTCTTGCTGTAGTAGATTCAAGAGTCATGAAAGGTCATGAAATACTACGACTAAAATCTACTTGTTACCAACCCAGATCTTCTCACTTACAAATTTTTTTTCATGAAATAAACAATTTAAACAAGTGATTCTTAACCTTCAGGTTGTTATTGTGATTTGCTAATAACAACCTGAATTTGCTAAGAGTAGCTGTATAATGGTACATTATGAGGTGTAATCAAAAAGGTTCAGGAACTGACTAGGTATCTTGAAATTGTGGCACCTTACTAAGTTGTGGCTTGTCTGAACATGTTTGATTAGCCATCTAGATATAGTAATGCATTTATCTGCAGTCAGTCTGAATTAGCACATGCTGAATGGAAGGTGTTTTAATGTGTTTCATTGCTAAAAGGAGTAATTTTACTGAGTAGAAAATTTGCATCTTTTTTTATTTTTATTTATTTATTTTTTTCAAATTAGGGAATATTGCAATATAAACCTACAAAATGTTAAAAACACCTTGCAGAGAAGATTCTGTGTATCATTTAAAGACTTCAGTGGTTCACAGAATTTAAAGAGAGTTGCTTGTCCTTAATCCTTGCTGTGGTTGCCCTTCACCTTTAAAAACCAGTGCTTTCAGTTGCTTGTGATCTGAAATGGAGTGAATGATAATGGCACATCTTATGTGATGTGTTTCGGCCAGATTACCTCATATCACACTGATAATTGCAGAGAGCAGTCAGGTATTGCATGTCAGGATCTTCGTTAGAGTATGACTGTAGACCCACAATTTGTTTCTTCCATCATTACTAATGACAAATCATGGGAGTATAACTATGACCTGGAAGTAAAAGCCCAGCCCTCTGAAGAGGATTCTCCAAAGCTCAGAAAGCAAGATCTTTATCATATTTTTTTCTTATTTTGAAAAAAATATGATAAGCATCTTGAAAGCAAGATGCTTATCATATTTTTTGATTCACAGGCATTGTTCATTATGAACTTGTTATGCTGTTTGGAAAAAATGGCTTGTAAAGCAGGCTTTGTGGAATTTGCTGCTTATACCGTGAGAATATCACTGCATACTTGGCACTTTCTATTTGAGAATTTTTTTTGCGAAGCACTTCGTCACTGTGGCTTCCCCATCTGCCACACTCGAATTATATCTTAGTAATCCACTCCCAAGCGGCCTCCATAGCTGAGTGGTCAGAAGCGGGAGCGCAGTAGCACATGCTCCTTGAGTAGACCAGGGTGCAATCCCCTGACTGCCAAATACAGTCGATCTGCCAACCCATACTGGACCAGCATGGCAAATTATGGTTCATTTCCCTCAACATAAATCGTTGAGGAGGCTTCCATCCTGCAGTGGATTCGTAATGGCTGCAGTTTACCTAATCCCCCTAAGCAGATGGAAAGCTTGCAACAACTGGGGAAATTATTCAGGACACTAAACAGGAACTATTAACAGAACCCTCACAGCCTTTCTAGGAGAAAGCATAAATTTACGTTAATATTATCAGGACCCAATTTTTCTGGGAATTTGTTTTGAGAAATTGTATTTCTATTTCCAGTGATGGACATAGATGAATTGGGCTTCTTTCCATCTGCTTACAGTTAAAAATAAATAAATATGATGTGCACTTGTTACAAAACCAAAATGCAAGAGTTGACAAAGCAAATGTATGCTAACCAGCCAGTTCAGTAGAAAATTAAATTCAGGAAAAACTTATTCTGTTTTTACAAATAACAAAATTTACTTGTTTTCTGGATATATATTATTTCTTTTTATTAATTTTGTGACACTTATGAATAAACTTTTTAGAATACAGTAAACCCTTGATTTATCGGAGCCCGATATAATGGATTTTGGATTTAACGGACCGTACAAATAATAATACAGTAATATACATATTAATCTGAACCATATTATTTTTTTTAGGTTATACAAAACTTCAGTGTTATTATTAATTAAAAATTAATAATAATTACCCATTTCCATTATTGTTTTAATAATTACCTACTTTTATATTTATAATCAAATTCAGGAATTTCTGAAAATGTGTTCAAATAGCTGTTTTCCCAGATTACAGATAACAGATAAGAGCAGGCAGTGGCTTGTGAGCTGAACATAACTCGGGTCACTAAACTGCAGGTCTACTGACTCGCTTTGTTTTGGTCTCAATCTGCCTCGAGCTATTGTGCGGTCAGGTTGTATACAGAGTGTTTCTGTGATTTCTGAATTGTGGCTTTATTTATTAAATAATTTTGCAATCCTTACAAATTAAAATGGCATCAAGTGATAGAGGAGTTAAAAGAAAGCGTGTGAACTTAATTTTGGCACAGAAATTATAGCTAATTGAGAAATTAGGTGTCTCAGTAGCACGTGTTTTTGAAATTTACAATGTAAAAAAACAAACTGTTTCTGATACCTGTAAATCAAAGGCCAAATTGCGACATAGTTTTATATTGTACAGTACTCTATATTGTATCAAAGCTTTTTTTTTTTTTTTTACATTAAGAACAATAAAAAATGCCCCCTCAGGTTACATTCGATTTAATGGACTTTTGGCATTAACAGATACCCCCTTCTACCCTATTAGTCCGTTAAATCAAGGGTTTACTGTATGTATTAATTGTTTACTTTCAGTGATATGAATTTTATGTCTATCTCCTATTGAATACATTTAAGTATGGGTGTACATTGATAATTATATCTGGAGTGGATTTGCAACAGTGCATCACATACATGGAATTCTTTTCATTGAATTTCTGAAACTATATGAATTACAATACTATAAAATACTAAATGCAGTCAATTTAAGAAGTGGGATGTGTATTGTTTTAATTTGGTATAACTTGAAAATATCCTTTGTGTGGTGGTGGGTGCTCTCGGTTTTGAATTGACTTAGATCGAAAAACCTTACTGAATTGGCAAAATTAATCACATTCTTGAAAGGGTTGAAAACTAAACGGGTCACATTCTTGAAAAGGTGGAAAACCAAATAAATAGATGATATTAAGGGCATCGGTGCATTAGTCCGATTACAAAGAACTTTTTTTTCCTACTAAGGATCAATTAAGCTTGCTCTTATGCCCACATTAGCCAGCAGGCAACTCTATTGCCCAAAACCTATGCTGAATGTGTGAACAACTGCACTTAATTAAGTGAACACCAAGTGGTTTCTGGATGAAAAAATTCCATTTAAACAAATAACAACCATTATGTGTGCATTCTCCCAATAACTTGAGATTGCACTAAACCTATGCAGTATTATTATATGTAGGATTGCAAAGGATATTTAAAGCAGTAATTAAATGAATCACTGCATTAGTCCAGTCACTGGGATTATTCTGTTCCCACTAAAGCTCGATTAAGCATGGTCTTATATCCACCTTAGACAAATACCATTTTCCATTGTTCAGCCTATGTTGCCAATATCTATTTAAATCACAGCATCACCCAATAGGCAAATCTGATGTGCATTTAAAAATCAGAGGAACTGCCGGTACAGTTATTTGAAGCTTACTGGCTTTTCATCAGGTGACTTTTATATTAGCAAACCTATGCTGAACATGTGAACAATTGTACTTAGATTAAGTACAATTGTTAACATGGATAGCTAAGTGGTTTTTGGAAGAAAACTTCTATTTAAACACATAACAACCATTGTGTGTGCACGTGCGCATGCGCGCATCCCCTCTCCCTTCCCCAATAGCTGAGTTGCAGTAACCCTATGCAGTGATATTATATATATAGTGTATATATATATATATTATATAGATAACAAGGTATATTTAACACAGAAATTAAATAAATAAATTCAAGATGATGTTAAGCTTTAGTAGGAATGGAATGTTCCCTGTGATCAGACTCTGATCACGGGGAACATTCTATTCTCTCTAAAGATGAATTAAGCTTGATCTTATGTCTACTTTAGACAAGTATCATTATCCAAATACAGTAATGCTTATGTGCTTACAATCCGCTTGTATTTTTTTATTTAATTTTTGCATTAAATATCTCCTGCAATCCTATATATAATATTGCATAGGGTTAGTACAAACCATTTATTGGGGGGTATGCACACATAATGGTTGTATGTTTAAATGGAAGTTTTTCATATAGAAACTGTTTGGCTGTTCACTTAAATTAAGTAAAATTTTTCACATTTTCAGCATAAGTTCATCAATGGAGGCCACCTGCCAGCTTACAGGCTTTGATTTACATCAAAGCCTGTAAGCATTGATGTAAACTTTTTAAATGCTGTAAAATATTAATACAGCCACCCCCGATTAATGTAAGGGTTGTGTTCCTTGGAATGCTACTAAGTCGAATTTTACATAAGTCAGGATTTCCCTAAATAAGCATTTAGGGAAATTCCACACTTGAAACTATGCACTGAATTAGATAGAAGCAAAAAAGAAATGTTCAATGAACATGTAAATAGAATTATTCAGTTTTTTTTTTATCTCACGTGCAGGAAACATTACAAAAGTATACAAAATGACAAAAATTTCAAAATTATAAAATTACAAAAAAAGAGGAGACAGGCATAACGTCAGCAAGTTTTACCTTTCGAGCATTGTTGCCAGAATTAACTCTCCAGCTGATAAGCACACCGCTGCGGAAGTTGAGGGCGGTGGAGATTTAGAAGGGGGTTTTTCCAACACATCAAAAAAATTTTTCTGCAGTTGCAGAATTAGCACTGGCGACTTCACTGCATACTTTAATGTTTTGGAAACCAGCGGGATGCTTGAACCTATTAAACCATCCGTTACTTGCCACAAACTTGGCTTGGGGTTTGCCGTAGTTATCCTTAATATCTTCATAAATACTTCTTGCTTTTGCTTGAATGGCCATTGGACTCAGGGGCACTTGCTTCTGAATCTGATTTTCCTTCCATTTTATTAATAGTTTTTCCATCTTTGATATATATAGCACCTGAATGCTGTTTTTCAGTCTCTGTTGATCTTAAATGCCTTGATCCTTTAACATGTTCTTTTATATGTGCACTGTCCCTTAAAATAGTATTCACTGTTGAAGCAGTGAGACCTAATTCCGTGCAATAGATGACAAACTTTATCCTGCTTTATACTTCTAAATTAATCATCTTCATTTCTAAATCAATTTTGTTTCGTTTCCTAGCACTGCCAGCACTTGCACTTTCCATTGGTCCCTTTCCCCTCATCATTGTAATAAGTAAATAGGAATGAAGAGAAGATTCTGAAAATTTATTTATGTTTTTTATATGATTGAGGATTTCAGTTAAGGGGAACTCATTTCACCATAATACCATAATGTAAAAACCCACAGAATTCCAGGTATCGGCATTATCGCAAATGCAATAAGATCGAATTTACTACCTGTTTATAATAGATTGCACTAACAGAAAAGCCTAATAAACCGGAAAGTGCATATTGTTTTTATTGTTTTATGGTAGTGACCTCCAGAAATCTGTTTTAGAAAAATATCACAATGGTGTTCAAAATTGATTCTTATAACGGAACATATGATAACGATGAAAGTGTAGTGCAATTTCCATTATAAAAATGACCTTTTAGAGAGATAAATAGCTCAGTTATATAGCAAAAATTTCAACTTCTGAGGTCTTGGACAAATTACCAAAAAAAAAAGCAATGTGTTATTGGGTTCACATTATGATATTTTCACAATACCTCCATTTATTCCTACAGGATGCAAAATACTTTTCCATGATTTTTAGTTTGCACCAGCTGGCAAAAACTTACATAAAGTCGAATTTACGTAAGCCAGGGAGTGCCTATATTCTGTCTTATTGAAAATTATTGTCAAATCCCATTCTCTATATTGTTCCAATAGCTTTCTGCACATACAGGTGACCCCCGCTTAACGCTGATAATTCGTTCCGGAAAAACAGAGCGCTAAGTGAATCCGCGCTAAACGAGCGCTGCATTCCCATAAGGTAACATATGTATTTGTGAGTTGCTGTCGGTGCCATAGGATATTTCCTAATCAATAATAAACGGTAGTGAAAAGATGTACAAATGTCGGTCAAAATATTTAATATTCAAATATTTGTACATATAAAATATTCTGCGTTACATGGGTATATAATTATGTGGTAACTACTTACGTATCAAAATTAAACTTAATTCCAATTAAAATCATGAATTTAATTGATCTAAATTGATTTAATTTAATTGATGAATTTAATCATGAAAAATGTGTCGATTTTGGGTTGAACTTTGGCCTTCTTCCAAATAAACTAAAAGGGTATTAACTTTAAATCCCCCGCAGCGTTACCACCCAACAATAAAGTCAACCGATCTTCGCCGCTTTGAAACCTAGCATGTTTTTTTTTTCTTCTTTCAATATGAAACTTCTTTTAGGCATTCGTTTCCACAAAAGTCCTGCTTCACCTATGTTAAAAACTTGTTGAGAAGTATAACACATAATACCCCTCTTAAATAGTTTTAACAAATTCTTTTTTGAAAGTTTCGGCTCCTTAATCTGCACTTGCAGCTTCTCCCTAAATTTTAAATCTATTCAACCAGCCCTTACCAGTTTTAAATGGTTCCACATTTTTTTTTTTTTTAGGTGAGTTTTCTTCAAATAATCATATTGGCTAATCTCTCTCTCTCTCTCTCTCTCTCTCTCTCTCTCTCTCTCTCTCTCTCTCTCTCTCTCTTTTAATAATATTTAACTTAACTGAATTCTGCATTGGATATTATCTTCAATAAAATTAGTAAAAGTCTTTCAATTTCAATCCTAATAACCGGCCTAGCCCTAGTTGCTTGCAGTGGAACAGTTATCTTTCCCGCTGCTAAAATTAATTCTTTATTTTTTTTATAATTGTGCTTACAGTTAAAGTTGCAAGTCCTAAATTATGGCACACATCCGCTTGTCGTTGACCGGAATCGATTTGCTTCAAAACGTCTGTTTTAATTTTCAAATTCAATAGTATTTTTCTTACATTTATAGTCTTCGTACTGCGCCCAGACGTTGTTGCTTTTTCATTCTTATTGGCCATTATTAACTCTTCGAAAATGTAACTGCGTTGGTTACAATACAATGTTCAAGTAAACTGTCCGTTACGCACGATGTCTAATACTGTACTCAGTGATGACTAGACTTCGGATAAATGCATATAACGCAAATATTACAAGCAATATACTTGATCATTTTTTAAAATGTTGATCTCGGAACTACGTAACAAGTCACTGTACTGCAATTAAATTAGAGTGCGAGAAAATTTCTCAAGTCGGCGTGGGAAACGTTTTAATGCTGTTTTGATATTCATTTTCAAGCTATCGACTCCATCAAATGAAACGATTTCGTTAAATATGCCAAAAATTCAATCTGTAAAAGAGCGTTATAGTGATCTGTGACAGCGTTATAGTCAGATACGGGTTATAATATAAGAACAGCGTTATAGCGAATCAGGGTAAACCGAACCGCGTTATAACGGGGGCCTGCTGTATAGTCAGCATCCACTGCAATCAATATCTGGTCATCTGCAAACAAAATGTTTGAAAAGTAGATGTTTTGAGTCATACATAATCCCATTGGTCTGCATATTTGGGACCAAGCCTCCAGAGTCACTTCCAGGTACAACTTGAATAACGTGGGGGAATAAATAGCACTCCTTCAGCAAGCCTTTTGATGTTTTGAATTTCCTTGATATTTCTGACCCAATTTTTAATGCAGCAAGTGTTTTATTTTTGTATATTTTTCTAATTATGTCAATCAGTGGTTGTCTTATTGATATTTTTTCCATGACACTCCACAGCATTTTTCTTGGAACACTATCATAAGCTTTTTCCAAGTCAATAAACACTAACCCTAGGGGCTCACATCTGTTGAGTATGGGCTTGGCACACCCAGGATCCTGAGCTGGATTCTCTCTCTCTCTCTCTCTCTCTCTCTCTCTCTCTCTCTCTCTCTCTCTCTCTCTCTCTCTCTCTCTCAGGGTAACGCAGAAATTTCTTTTAGCTGGTGCAGCATAAGCCTCAGGCTTCCTTGCACTATATGGCTAGTAATAATAATAATAATAATAATCCTGTCCAGTAGCTTGGCATTTTTCCAGAATCTGCTTGACTGTGAATAAATGGTCAATACAGGACCGTCCAGTTGTAAATCCACACTGCTCCTCTGAAATCTTTATTTCTTTCTCTAGTTTAGTTTTCAGTATCCCTCTAAAAAGCTTTGCAGTTTGTTTTAAAACACAGATTCCTCTATGCTGTTTCTTAAACACAGAAGTGATGTATCCCAGTGTCATCTCTGATGGTATTTCTTTTCCTCTACATTGTTTGTAAAATAATCTTGTGAGCAGTGAGATGGTGACCAGGAATGAACATGGAGCTACTAAAATACACCTTTCCATTTTTTCCTTTTTTTACTTCTATTTCTACTTCCTCAAAACTAATCCATACTTCTCCTGTCCAGGAAGTTTCAACTTCATTATCTCTAAATTCCTTTCTGTTTTCCCTCAGTAGTTCTTCATAATATCTATACTATTTTTCTAATTTTATTACACCCAGATTAGCCTTATGTTTATGCGACTGCTGCAAGCTTTTCAGCAACTTCCACATTGCAGCAGATCTCTCATGTCCTATCTTGCTGTTTACTTCCGCACAGGTTCAGTCCCATGCCTCATTTTTTTCTTTGTCGGTTTTAGTCCTTTATTTTTCTCCTTATAGATGCTTCTATGTTCATCACTTTTAGAGCTAACCCATCTGAGATATGCATATTTTTTTCCCTTTATTAATTCTTTTAACTGAATTCATCCAATTACTTGGTGTCTTTTTATCCATTCTTCCCAATACTTCTCCTGCAATCTTCATTACTGTTGTTTTTAAGTGCTCATAAATATTATTTGTATTCTCTCTATAACTGTCATCTAATTTGTGGTTTAGTCTTCTTCTGTAGAGATCCGCAGTACTCTCCTCCTTTAGGGATTCAATATTAAACCTATTATCATCGACTTGTTTATTTTTGAATTCGTAATTATTTCTTTCTTTTCCTTTTTGGTAGATCCATGGAAATGCTAATGCGGCCTTCACCAGAAAGTGATCAGACTCCAAGTTTGCTCCTCTTTGGACTCTAATATTTTTAACCTGGATTGTACTGTACTGTGCTGTTTAAAAATTACAAAGTCGGTTATTGATTTCAGTTTCCTTGTTTCTTGTATCTATATATATTTATATATTTTTCAGTGTTTGAAAAAAAGTATTACCAATCTTCAGTTTGAGCTGTTCACACAATTCAATTAATCTCTCTCCATTGTCATTCTTTTCATTTTCTCCAAATATTTCTACGACCTTACTGTCTTCAGCTTGTCCAGTTCTTCATTTCAGGTCTCCCATCAAAAAGATTCCTCTAGAGCTTGATATTTCTTCCATTACTTCTCTCAGTTCTTTCCAAAATCCTTCTTTACACTCTGTAGGAGTGTCATTGGTAGGCACATAAACTCCAACTATTGTGATTCCTCTTCCAAATATCTTGAATTCCGCAGTTAAATTCATTCATTCAGAAGATCCCACTTTGTCATAAATTTTCTTATTCTTTTGTATATGAGTATGGAAACTTCTGCCTTGGTTCTCCTATGTCCATCAACCCCACTCCACAGATGGACATACTCTCCAATTGTTTCCTCGCCATTTCCTTTCTTCTTTATTTCCGAAAAAAACAATCACATCCATTCCTAATTCATTTGATTCTGATAAAACTTGGATCTTGTCTTGTATATAAAACCTGTACATTCCAGCATCCAATATTCAAAATCCGTTTTCCTTTTCTAGTTCATCTCCGAGTTTTCTGTCTGGTTTTCTTTGTTAGTTTCTTTGATAATGTGTCTTTTAGCCTTGCTAAGTTTTTACGACGAATGGGGAGCTAGTCCATCGCATCAACCCTCAACCTGGAGGGCCAGGGTACCTCTCTTAGTCTGGCTCCTTGCTATAGATCTGCCCATCTTGGGTGACCCTACCAGTAGCATGCTACTGCCGATATAGCTCTATAGTTCATTGAAGCACACAAGCCCCACCAACGAAAAGGTGGAGATACCTGTAGGGGAGATTTTTTCCCCCATAACAATAATATAAATGGAGGGGAGGGATTTGAAGAAACAACTATGTATGTGTAACTCAAAGCAGAAAATTTTCTCCCATAAGAAACAATGATTGATTAGAGATAGGGACTGAGGTTGTGTTCCCTTCATAGCAACTGAAATACATGTATGGTAATGTATGCCACATACATTCATATAGTACAGGGTGTCCCAAAAAGGTGTAACCAATTTTAAATGTGTGTAACAAATGTAATTTTAATGATAGAAACACAAAACCTGCACTAAATGTGAGAAAAACAGTTGAAGTTTTTACTGACATTCAACATGTCCACCAATTGTCCACGAACAATATCTAATCGGTAATAAATTTCATCCCACGTTTTTTCAAGGATGTCACGCTTAATCATGGTAATTGCATTTGTAATCCTGCGCTTTAAGTTTGCGATGTCTGCAACAGGGGTCTTGCAGACTGTGTCTTTGATGAATCCCCATAAGAAGGAATCACAAGGGGATAAATCTGGTGAACGTGGTGGCCACGCAACCAATCCAACGGCCAGGAAACTTGTCATCAAGAGATCTCCTCACACTCAAAGCCCAATGTAGCGGCACTCCATCCTGTTGGAAAATAACCCTATTTGGCAGTTCATCCAATTGAGGATACACATAAAGCTCAAGCATGTCCTGATAATTATCCGCTCTCACAGTCGCTTCTTGAAAGAAAAAGGGTCCAATAACATGATCAACCATGATGCCACACCACACATTCACCTTTGGGCTATCTCGCTTATACTCCTGTGTGCAGTGTGGGTTTTCAGTCCCCCAAATTCTGACATTTTGCTTATTCACCTTTCCTGAAGCATGAAATGTGCACTTGTCCGTGAAACAAATCCATGTCATTACACGTTCATCTTGTTCCATTTTCTCCAACATTTTTGTATTGCTCATTTAAAATTGGTTACACCTTTTTGTTCATGTGACAAGTGGTGCACGCTGAATGTCAGTAAAAACTTCAACTGTTTTTCTCTCATTTAGTGCAGGTTTTGTGTTTCTATCATTAAAATTACATTTTTTACAAACAGTTAAAATTGGTTACACATTTTTACCTACTTACCTACCAAACGCTTAATTGGAACTCATTTTTAATATAAAACCATATATGTGCTACATTTTACTATAGCCTATTTGCAAAACATTTTAGACAGCATTTTTAAAAGAATATATTTTAACCTCTTGGTCATTGTTATGATCTTTCCTTGAGTTGATAGCTGTACTTGATTGAAGGTGTTGAGAGAGAGAGAGAGAGAGAGAGAGAGAGAGAGAGAGAGAGAGAGAGAGAGAGAGAGAGAGAGAGAGAGAGAAATTGTAATGGTACATCAAATGCCCACTAGGCATAAATTATGAATTTCACATATATTTTTACAGATTTCAGTGGTTTTTTTTTTTTTTTTTTTGATAAGCATGTAATTATTATTATTGTTATTTTTATTTTTGTTTAGGAAATGGCACTGCCTTTTTGAAACTCCTAGAAAGACTACTGAGAGGTGTATGGACTCCAAATGCTGTTGAATTTATGCAACTGGGCTTGTGAGTAATTCTTGGATTTTGCATAAGAAAACTTTTTGTACAATGGTGAATCTTATTAAATTAGTAATTTAAAAAGATTCACTATATGTATAAAAAATTGATGTGCAGTACCTAGTAGTAAGATTGTGCATAAAACTTCCTCTTATTATTTTATTATTGTAAATTTTGCATCCATGAAATGTTTAGTAATTATGATATTGATATACAGTAAACCTCAATATGTGTAAGAGTTGTGTTAAAGAGAAGCCGGTGCCTCCGTAGCCAGGTGGGCAAGAGCAACAGTGCGTAGCACACGCTTCTTGATTAGACCGGGGTTCAAGCCCGTGACCACCAAATACAGAGGATGTGGAAAGGTCAGGGAATGACCACCGCATATCCCCGGAGCAATATGGCCTTAGTTGCTAATGCTCCAAAAAACCAAATAACAAACGAACAAAGAGAAGCCCAGTTTGTGTATTCCAGATCTATAAATATTAATTCCTTGAGCCTTTGGCAAAAGGACAGTTAGTTTTATCATTTGCAAATACATAGCTTAATTTAACACTTTCTCTGTCACCTAAATGTAAGAGAACTCATTCAATGTGTCATAATTTTTGGAATGTTGGAAAAAATTAGTGTTCCAACATCCCCATCATTCCAAAAAAAAAATTTATGCTGACCGGGCTAGCCGAGTGGGTAAAGTACCTGCCCGGCAACTCAAAGGTCGCGGGTTCGATTCCCGCCTCGGGCTTGGATCAAAGTACTGCAAAAACCTTGGGAGGTGCAATATGGCCACAGAAGCTGATGCGCCAACAACTACCAAATCAATCAAATCAAAAAATCCAAAAATTTATACATAAAAATTGAAAATTAAAAGTTTGGAATATTCATTGCTAAAAGCAAACACTTATTTTTGCACCAAGCTGTAAATCAGAACAAATCTTAAAATTTTATAAAAAGTTTATTCACGTACATAAACTAACATTAACACTAGCAAAAAACAAACAAACTCTATGCCAAGTCTATAAACAAATGCAAAGTATTACTACAAAGTGTTCAGTCAGTGTGCCAATACTGAGTAGGTGTTAATTTCGTTTGCCTTTATCTTTACAGCACTCGTTGCTTGACTGCTTGAGAATGACTACTTGTGTGTGTGTATTATGGCACACCACTTGGGTGCATTTTGAACACATTCATGCATTGCAACACAACACAACACTCCTAGTAATATTTTACACATATATGCATTGAGACTTGTGGTACAGTGAACATTAGATACAAGTTACATGTAGAAATATTTTTAGTAAGTGAAAAGTCAGATGTTAGCAAAAACTAAACTAAAACATGGACTTGCCTTTAATAGTTTATTTTGAAGCGGTTTATTTGATATTTATAAGCTAAATTGCTTGGCGGTAGTTTAGCATTAGCATTAGTAAAGACATATGATGCAAGAAAGCAAGCTTATGCAGCATCAGCAAAAAAAAAACCATTCCAATTTAAACCCCTCTGTTCATTTCAAATACCTGTCCAGCTCAGTCTTAAATTTATTTAGGCTATCAACTTCCACAACAAGGGATGGAAGTCTGTTCCACCAACCAACTATCTGCTGGCTAAAGGCAAACTTCCGCACATCTATCCTGCATCTGTCTTTCCCCAATTTGAATTTATGCCCTTTCAGTTGATTATTCTGAGCAAGAGAAAGAATCCCATCAGCATTGAGCATGTTCAAACCATTCAAGGCTTTATACACCTCAATCAGATCACCTCGCAGGTGCCTAGTCTCCAGACACTGTAATTTGCAAAACTTAAGCCTTTCTTCGTAAGAGCAACCCTCTGTTCCATTCACTAATCGTGTTGCCCTTCTCTGTACTCGTTCCAACAGCTCTACATCCTTCTTAAAATGAGGTGTCCAGATCTGTATACAGTACTCAAGGTGTGTCCTGACCATTGCCTTATACAAGGGGATAATCACCTCCTTATCCCTGCTAGAAAAATTCCTGTATATCATTGACAAGACACCATGAGCTATTCTTGCAGACCATCTGCACTGCTCAGAAAACTTCATGCCTGCACAATTGTCCTCAGATCCTTTTCGTTCTCTACCACTGTCAGTGTAGTACCACAGAGTTGATACGTTGCTCTGGAGTTACTGCTTCCCATATACTTTACATTTGTCAATGTTAAACTTCATTTGCCACTTCTCAGCCCATCTGCTCAACTTTTCTAGCTCCTGTTGCAGCAGCGTATCATCTGCAAACCTGCACATTAAGCTTGATATACCATCATCAATATCATTTATAAATACAGAAAACAACAATGGACCCAACACTGAACCCTGAGGGACTCCACTAATAATATTAGTCCACAATGAGCAGTGTCCATTGATTACCACTCTCTGTCTTCTCCCACTCAACCATCCCTTTATCCATAGCAGCAGTTTGCCTCTAGTGAAGAAATATGTTTGAAGTAATACCGTTTGAAAAGACATTAAATGTTCACAGTTTCACTGGATTGTGGAATAAGAGAAAATTGAACCATCATTTCTATAAAGGACTGGATGATTCATTAAAACATTAATTACATATTTCATATGTTACACTATGCTACATTTGTTTTTCATTTTGTAATTGAATCATTTGGCAGATTGTGAAGGTAGTTTAAAGCAGAACCTCAGGGGCTCATATCTGATGAGTATGGGCTTGGCACACCAAGCATCCTGAGCTGGATATCATCATTCTTCTCTTCCTTGATAATTCCCTTTTATCTCTCTCTCTCTCTCTCTCTCTCTCTCTCTCTCTCTCTCTCTCTCTCTCTGGGTAACTCGAGCTCGAGAATTTTTTTTGGCTGGTGCAGCATAAGCCTCAGGCTTCCTTGCACCATATGGCTAATAATAATAAAAACATACCAAAATGATATCTCTTAACATCAAGTAAAAATAACAACAACAAAAAAAACTAAACTTTATATGAAAACCAAACTATAAAAACTGTATATGAAAAACTAAACTATATCTCTAAATTTACTGATGGCAATAAAAGGCCTGCTGTTATTCCTGTTTGACAACTGGCAGCACTATGCAAAATTTTTTAAAAAAAGTTCTTGTCTGATTTTCTGCATTTCTTGGTATTTCTCTATGAATTTGAATTTGGATATGCAGTTAACTTCTGAACATAGACTATTAATCTTTGCTACAAGTAAACAATAAGCTTTAAAAAAATCAGAAATTAAAAAGTACAAATCCTCCTAGTATTAATCAAAAAAACTTTCCTTAAAAATAATATACATTTCATTGTCTTTATTTTCATTGTAACATTGTCAATTAATGTTACCAAGAAATCCATTCTGTACAGAAGAGAAACAACGTTCAGGCATTTCTATCAGGATCGGTCATTTTGTCTTCCAATTCTTGCGAAACTAATGTCTGTTTTTAATTTGTTTACCAATGCTAAGGGTTTGCCTCGTTTTACTTTTGCATCCAACAATTTTGGAAAAATAGTTATGTGGCTATTAAATAAGAAGACTGTTGCAATAAAATAAATATAATGAAATATTTCATACCTTACAAGTTATCATGTTCAGAATAATTGCCTTGGACTTGCACACACTATTCCATACATTTCTTCCAAGCACAGAAACATTTTTGAAAGTCATCCTCCCTAATCCCTTTTTAAGACATTCAGTAGTTTTTTTCTGAATGTCTTAAGTAGACTGAAAATGGATTCTCTTAAGTGTACACTTTTCATTTTAGGGAAGAGAAAAAAGTCACAAGGGACTAGGTCTGATGAGTAAGAGGCATGTGCATACAGGGATTTATTTTTTGGCCAAAAACTGGTGAATAGAGAATGCATTGTGGGATGGAACATTGTCTTTTAGCATTAGCAAAGGCACATGATGCATGAAAGCAAGCTTATATAGCATCAACCAACCCCCCCTCTTATTTCACCCATCCACTCGCCCCAAATGTTTGTCAAGTTCTGCCTTGAATCTATTTAAGCTATCAACTTCTACTACAACAGATGGAAGTTTGTTTCAGCAATCAACCATCCGCTGGCTAACGGCAAATTTCCACACATCTATCCTACAACCGTATTTCCTCAATTTGAAGGTGCCTCCGTAGCCAGGTGGGCAGGAGCAGCAGTGCTTAGCACACACTTCTTGATTAGACCGGGATTTGAGCCCGTGACCACCAAATATGGAGGATGCGGAAAGGTCAGGGAATGACCACCGCATATCCCCGGAACAATATGGCCTTAGTTGCTAATGCTCCTAAAAACCAAATAACAAACAACAAACCTCAATTTGAATTTATTTCCTCTTAGGCGATTATTCTGAGCAAAGAGGAAGAATCCCATCAGCATTGAGCATACTGAAACCATTCAAGGCTTTATACACTTCAATCAGATCACCTCGCAGGCGCCTAGTCTCCAGACACTGTAATTTGCAAAACTTAAGCCTTTCTTCGTAAGAGCAACCCTTTGTTCCATTCACTAATCTTGTTGCCCTTCTCTGTACTCATTCCAACAGCTCTACATCCTTCTTAAAATGAGGTCTCCAGACCTGTATACAGTACTCAAGGTGTGGCCTGACCATTGCCTTATACAAGGAGATAATCACCTCCTTATCCCTGCTAGAAAAATTCCTGTATATCATTGACAAGACACCATTAGTTACTCTTGCAGACCGTCTGCATTGCTCAGAAAACACAGGTAATTGTGCAGACAATATCTGTCTGCACAATTACCCCCAGGTCCCTTTCATTCTCTACCACTGTCAGTGTAGTACCACACAGTTGATACGTTACTGCTTCCCATATGTAGTACTTTACATTTGTCAATGTTAAACTTCATTTTCCACCTCTCAGCCCATCTGCTCAACTTTTCTAGATCCTGTTGCAACAGCGTACTGTCATTAGTGTATTAACAACCCTGCCAACCTTCGTATTATCTGCAAACTTGGATATTAAGCTTGATATACCATCATCAGTATCATTTATAAATACAGAAAACAACAATGGACCCAACACTGAACCCTGAGAGACTAAACTAATAACATAAGTCCACGAAGATCAGTGTCCATTGATTACCACTCTCTGTCTTCTCCCACTCAACCATCCCTTTATCCATAGCAGCAATTTGCCTCCAATGCCACACTGCTCCAATTTGTGCAGCAGTCTTCCATGTGGAACAGTATCTAAGATCCAAATATATGATATCAAAGTTATTCTTTGCATCCAGTTCCTTTGTGACTACATCATAGTATCCAATCAAATTGGTCAGACAAGACTTCCCCTTAACAAACCCATGCTGTGTCCGAGCTATAACTGAAGTCTTGTCTAGATGATCCTGCAATGCTTCGTTAACCAGTGCCTCCATTAATTTCCCTGGAACAGAAGGTAAACTAACAGGTCTGTAATTACTGTCTCCTTTTGATCCTCCTTTGTGAATTGGGGTCACATTTGCACATCTCCAGTCCATGGGTACCTCCCCTGAGTCCAGGGAAGCTCTCATAATTATGGCTAAGGGTTTGCTTACATCCTTTGCCACCTCCTTTAATATAACTGGATAGATTCCATCCACCCCAGGTGCCTTTCTTATATCTTCAACAATTTCTCCTCCACTTTACTCTCAGTTATTACATTATTGTCTAGCTTACTGCCAGGGTTTAATATACCTCTGGCATTCCCCTTCCCGAATAACTCCTCATGTGTGAATGTAGATGCAAAATATTCATTTAGTTTGTTAGCTACCTGAGCAGGTTTTGTTGTTGTTTGTTTGTTATTTGGTTTTTATGAGCATTAGCAACTAAGGCCATATTGCTCCGGGGATATGCGGTGGCCATTCCCTGAAATTTCCGCATCCTCCGTATTTGGTGGTCATGGACTGGAATCCTGGTCTAATCAAGAAGCATGTGCTGTGCACTGCTGCTCCAGCCACCTGAATATGGAGGTGCCACCTGAGCAGGATCATCAATGGTTGAACCATTGATATCAAGTGGACCAATCTGATTCATCCCCTTCCTTCTAGAGTTTACATAAGTAAAGAACTCTTTGCTGTTTTTCTTTGCATCCTTTGCCAAAGATTTCTTGTAATCTGCCTTTGCTTGCCTAACCTCCTTTGTGACTTGATTACAGACCAGCTTATCTATCATAGGCTTCTGTGTCAGCTGTTACTTTGTATGTATGCCATGAATTTTTCTTCTCTGTCACTTGTCTAATTAGTTCATCTGACATCTATTTAGGCCTAAATCTTGAACAATATTTCTTAGTTGGTATGAAAAACCTAGTAGCTTCCAAGATGAATTCTTTGAATGTTTCACATTTTGAATTTGCTGTTGGTAACATCTTCAGTTGATCCCACCATATAGAATTTAAATGCTGTCTCAGACCACCGTAGTCACCTTTTCTTTTGTGTGATTATTAAACAGAATTTTATTACTTCTCTCTTTACATATGCATGTAATATATATATATATATTTTTTTTTTTTTTCTTTTATTTTTTTTGAAACGTGTTACCATAATTCTTTTATTATTATATGATAAATGACTCATCTGTGTTTTTTTTTATCTTTTAGCCCAACAAAAGCTTGTATTGCCGCATCTATCATTTTTGTTTTGGATAAGAAGACTGACTTGATATCTGCTCCTCATGCATTAGTCTACTTTGGAATTGTGATTTTCTTTGTCTACTTTAAGTTGTCATCCATTCTTTTGGGCATTCATGATCCATTCTTACCTTTTGAGAATCTGTTCTGTGCTCTCTTTTTGGGAGGTATCTGGGACACTATTGCCAGGCTTCTTACTCCTGCCAGCAAAAGTGATTCAAGTGGACCAGCCAAAGTGGACACAGCCAAAAATGGAAAAGCTGATTCTGCCAAAAAAAAGGAGTGAGCTGAGGAACAATTTTGGGAGTGGCTGAGTAGAAGTGTAAGTATTCTAGTTTATTTTCAACTAATGTGATTTATGTAAGTGATACTAGAAACTTATTAGAGAAGTAAAATTAATTTATAAATGAAACCATTATTTTAAAGTCGTGTGCATGTGTAACATAATTTCCTTGGAAATCCCAACAAAGATTATTCCTTCACCAAATTAGTTAATTCATCAGTTGAAATTGCAAATGGTATCATGAGAAACAGTCAAAATGTGCCAAGTGGCACCTACAGTAGAATCTCAAAAATTCAGAACCTTTTTTAATGTACAGCAGACTCTCAATTTACCGGGATCAGATTAACTTGGACATTTCAAGACTCCAAAAAAAATATTCACCAGAAATCGTAAAATTCAAATAATAAATAGAAAAGGTATAAACAGATGTTTTGCAAGTAATAAATAAGTGGTGCTATAAGTTGTGATTGGGAGATGAATGTACCTATTATCCTGCAACCCCTGTTGTCTTCACACCCACTGTTCATAAAAACAATAGAAAGAGAACAAATGTTTGGTTTGCTTTAGTGCACCGCATGGTTTTTGAGTTCCATCGCACTGCAAAAAGATTTATGTCAGAAGTGTAAATTTTTTATAGTAAATTTTTTTTTGTTTAGAAATCACAAAAATGATGGGTAAATGCAAAAAAAAGTTGTGCTTTTAATTGAACAAAAACTTGAAATTGATCAAAAGTTTGAAAACGGTTCATTTGTTAAATTTTTAATGAACTATTATAATGTTTGTAACCAAACCATACATGACATTTTAAAAAATAAAGGAAAGCTATTAGATTTTGCAACCACATCTGATAGTGTTAAGGCATGATTATCAGAAAAACGATGAAACAGTCTATATACGAGGACCCTGACAAGACGCCAACCTGGAAAATATCTCTGTCTATTCAGGCTGACATTGAAATACTCAAGAAAGCCCAGGACCCCATCAAAGAGCAGAAAGCATTCCAGTCTCTGGGGCAGTTTGTGCAGCCAAGGCAAAATATTTTTTCAATGAATTAAAATTGCAAGGTGATTTTAATGCTTCTTCTGAGTGGTTGACACGGTTTAAACAGAGGTACGGCATTCATCAGATTGCTATTCAAGGCAAAAAACTAAATAGTGATGTACCCAAGAATTCACCAGTGAGTTTCAAAAATTTATTGAAACCAATGAACTTGTGCCAGAGCAAATTTACAATGCTGGTGAAACAGGATTGTACTGGAAATGTCTAACACCAAAAATTTTGGCTTACGAAACGAGATAAAAGCTCCATGACATAAAATGCAAAAGCAAGTATTGACAGTTCCTTGCTGTACTAATGCTGCCAGGTCTCATTCTTTGAAACTGCATAATTGGAATGGAAAAAAAAAAAAAAAAAAAAAGGCTTTCTTGAGTATTTCAATATCAAATTCAGTGTCGGTCTGGATAGACAGAGATATTTTCCAGTTGGTTTAGAACTAAATTTGCATCTTCAATGTGCCAACATCTGGTGTCACTGGCCTTGCCCCGCAAAAAGTTGTCCTGTTATTAGACAAAACACCAAGTATCCTAATGCAGAAATTCTATAATCAGAAGGCGCCTCCGTAGCCAGGCGGGAAGGAGCAGCAGTGCGTAGCACACGCTTCTTGATTAGACCGGGGTTCGAGCCCATCACCACCAAATACGGAGGATGCGGAAAGGTCAAGGGAATGACCACCGCATATTCCCGGAGCAATATGGCCTTAGTTGCTAATGCTCCTAAAAAACCAAACAACAACATCTATAATCAGACGATGGAAATATTTTCATCAGATATTTACTCCCCAATGTTGACAGCTTTAATTCAACCTATGGATCAAGGTATCATCCAACAAACGAAAACAATTTATTGCAGAAATTTATCTCTCAAATTGATCGAAGATAATGATTGTGATTTATTGACATTTTGGAAAAATCTGACTGTATTGGACACAATTTACAAAGTTTCAGAAGCATGGAAATCAATAAAAACGATAACCTTAAAGAGGTCTTAGCATAAAATTTTACTGGGAAATGATGAAGGATTCCTGGGATTTGAAGAAAACTGTGAAGATCTGGTACCAGAAACGTTATGAAATTTGCAACAAATTGGGGGGGGGGGATGAAGGGATGTCGATGAGCAATCAATTCATGATTGGCTTAATTCTGACAAAGATTTAGCTGGCCATGAAGTACTAAATGATGAAGAAATTTTACATCATGTAACAACTACTATGCCACCACTAAATAATGATGGTAAAGCTGAAGAAGAGGAAGACAATTGTCACAAAAAATTAGCCACAGTGTTGCTTTAAACCACACAGAAGCACTTGATTATTTGGAGCAGCAAGACAATAGTGTTCTGTCGGAATAAATGGTTTTAAGAAATATTTGAAGTGCCATTCGTCAAAAAAGTTGCAAAAGGAAAAAACAATCTTCTATGCTTCTGTATTTTCTGAGTGAATCTCAGAAAATACAGAAATTATCTCTCCTATTTTTCATAAAATTAAAATATAAAATATTACGTTAAAAACAAAACTTGTAAAAAAATATTGTGAAAATTATTCTATGCAAGCATTGTATTGGACATGTGAGTAGTGCATGGTAAGTTTTTTTGTTTTTTATCTATCGCCATATTTTTAGGTACTTTGCTGATCATTTTTCGATATTTTCAGATTATCCGGGATTTTATTTTTATCTCGGAAAACTGATTCTACTGTGTAGTTGACTGTACATACTAGATTTATGCAATATATTCCATATGCCAATTTCTTTATGTTTAAATATTTTTTGGACTGTATATCATTGTTATGATGTATTTGCAACGTATAAAAACTTTAAACACTAAATACCTCCGCTGTAGTAGGTATTTAGTTTTTTGAAGCACTTTGATTGCTGAAATCTTATTGCACTTTTTATACCTCATATTAAAAACTTTTGGACAGTTATAACACCCATAGAAAAGGCAATATTCGAACCTGTGAACTTTATTTCTTAGGTAGGTACGTCATTCACTGGACCAAGCTGACAGTGCAGGTTAACATTTTGACTTAATGATTGAGGATGTTTCTCATCCTGTGGAGATCATTAGGATAGAACTACTGTATTAGCTAATAAAAGGAAAAAGTATAGCTGAATACCTTGGAAACTATATGCATACATAACCTTAAAAAAAAAAAAAAAAAAAAAATCTGGAATGTATGCCCTGAATTATGAACATATGCCATAAATTCAGAATCCCCAAGGATTCTGAATTTATCCTTCTACTGCACTTTAAAATTCTGAATGTAGGAAATTGAAGGGATAACAACCAGTGATAGGGGCATAGATTTCAGTATTAGCCACATAGTGCAAGGAAATTCCGTGCTTCTGCTGCACCAGTCAGAAAATAAATAGATAAAATAATAATACAGTAGAATGCCAGTTATCCAGGATAATTTGAAAGCTTGATTTTTCTTATTCTTTTTTTTTATTTATTAATGGTAGTATTTAGGACAAATGTTTATTATGCTATGAGAGTATTTCTGTCTGTTTTTTACGTCGTATATCTGGTGAAATGTTGGATTAGGGCTAATGGGTTTTCTCAGAAACCATGAGTGATAGAGTTTAGTCATTCACTTCTGTGAACCCAATTTTCCATGACATATTTTGTTCTTCTCTTCATTTCATATTATATTTAGTTTAGGATCCGATTCAGTAAGAATAATATCAACCGGAAACTGTGTGATATATTATTTTTCTCAGTTTTTTTACAGTAAAATTCAACAAAAAAGAAACAGCACTGAAATGGGGAAAAAACCAGGAAGAATGTGATATAATCAAATTGATATTATTAATGCTTAAGAGATTTAGCAGCAAAAATAAGGACACAACAAATGAGACAAAAAACGATCGAACATTATTTTAAAAAATTACTTTAAATTTTTTTCCTCATAAAATTTTCAGTAAAATAAACTATCCAAATATACATACATATGTAAATGTGAAAATTTTTATGTATAAGTTATTATTATTATTGTTTTTAATTAAATAAATTCATTTTTTTCACGCCATTTAAAATCTTTTTCTTTTAGCTTAATACATTATTACAGAATTTACTTAATTTTACCTTGCATTCGATTATCCGTAAAATTTTGCTATCTGGAAGAGGTCTGACATTAATTATTCAGGATAGCTGACACTCTACTGTATATATACACCGATGAGCCAAAACATTATGACCACCTACCTAATATGATGTTGGTTCTCCAAGTGCAGCCAAAACAGCTTGTACCCAGCGAGGCATGGATGCTACAAGATTTCTAAATGTGTCTTGTGGTATCTGGTACCAACCAGCAGATCCTTTAACTCCTGTAAGGTCCGTGGTTGAGATGCCACAGATCGGAGTTGCTGTTCCAACACAAACCACAGATGCTCGATGGGATTGATGTCTTGGGAAATTGGAAGCCAGAGCAATACCTGAAAGTCTTCCTCATGTTCCGCGAACCAGTCTTGAACAGTCCGGGCGGGTGGCACGACACATTATCCTGCTGAAAGACGGCACTGCCAGAGGGGAAGACTATTGCCATGAAAGGGTGTACCTGGTCAGCAATGATGTTTAGGTAGGTGTTAGACTAAAATCATCCATGTGCGTGGCACATGGATGATTTTAGGCACTGTTGCCGGTGTACCATGGTTAGCATGGGCATTCGGAGCAGCCTGCGGCAATGCAACCCCATTTTCAGCAGGGTTTGATGTACTGTGTGTTGTGACACATTACTTCTGTCACCAGGCATTCCGATTACTGGTGAGTAGCACCACAGTTGCCCTTCTGTTGCCATGTACCATCCTCGAGCATTGATGAACCCTGGTCGTCTAACACCTCGCCGGCGGTTCGTGGGTTTCCCCTGCTCGGACCACTTTTGGTAGGTACTAACCACGGCTGACCATTGGCACCCCACCAGCCATGCTATTTCGGATATGCTCTGACTCAGTCGTCTGGCCATTACAGTTTGGCTTTTGTCAAACTCACTTAATCTGCTGCCTTTCCCATCTGAAGAACAAGAGTAACACTGATTAATGGAGCTCAGTATCAGGTGCTTTTTATACCTTGTCTCGACCCGCACATGTGCTGTAGTTCACCAGCAGTTGCTTCGATTTGCATAACGACTCACTGATCATAATGTTTTGGCTCATCAGTGTACCTTCATGAATATCATTAATAAATACAGAAAAGAACAATGGGTCTAACACCGAACCCTTGGGAACTCCACAAATAACAGTCCATGAAGAGCAGTGTCCATTGATAACTACCCTCTGTCTTCTCCCATTTGATCATCCCTTTAGCCATAGCAGTAACTTGCACTTAATGCCATAGTGGTCCAATTTGTGCAGCATTCTTTTATGTATAACAGTATCAAAGATAAGCAAAAGAATCTTTTTTGAATTCTAAGTATATGATGTAAAAATTATTACTAGTTAAAGAAATAATGCAGATGGTTCTGCATTATTTCTTTAACCAGTGACTCCATTATTTTACTTCACCTTTTGATCTCTCTTTGTGAATTGGGGAAACATTTGCACATCTGCAGTCCATATAGTTCTCCTCTGAATTCAAGGATGCTTTCATAATTAAGCCTAGAGGTTTGTTTACCTCTTTTCCTGCCTCCTTCAATATAACTGGAAAGATCCCATCCACCCCAGGTCCCTTTTTACGTTTAGTTTCAACAATTTCGCTTCCACTTTACTCTAACTTATCACAAAACCATTCAGCTCCCTCTTAGAATTTGAAACACCTCTGGTATCACCAACCTTAAATAATCCCTTGTGCAAATATAAATACAAAATAACTATTTAGTTTGTCAGAAACCTAGGCAGGATCATCAACAGTAAAAACATTCTAATGGACCAATGTGATTCATCTCCTTACTTCTAGTGTTTGCTTAAGTAAAGAACTCTTTGCTGCTTATCTTTGCATTCTTTGTCAGAGACTTCTAATGAATTGTCTTAGCTTGTCTAACCTCTTTTGTGACTTTATTGTACACTAATTTATATTCTGTATAAACCCTTCTGCACTTCTGGAATTCCCATTAGCATTAGCATTAGTGGAGGCATTTGATGCAAGAAAGCAAGCTTATGCAGCATCAGCCAAAAAAAAAAAAAAAAACACTTCCACTTCACCCCTCTGTTCGTTCAAAATACCTGTCCAGCTGAGCCTTAAACTTATTTAGGCTATCAACTTCCACGACAAGGGATGGAAGTCTGTTCCACCAACCAACCACCTGCTGGCTAAAGGCAAATTTCCGCACATCTATCCTACATCTGTCTTTCCTCAATTTGAATTTATGCCCTCTCAGGGGATTATTCTGAGCGAGAGGAAGAATCCCATCAGCATTGAGCATGCTCAAACCATTCAAAGCTTTATACACCTCTATCAGATCACCTCGCTGGTGCCTAGTCTCCAGACACTGTAATTTGCAAAACTTAAGCCCTTTCTTCGTAAGAGCATCCCTTTGTTCCATTCACTAATCTTGTTGCCATTCTCTGTACTCGTTCCAGCAGCTCTACATCCTTCTTGAAATGAGGTACTCTAGGTGTGGCCTCACCATTGCCTTATACAAGGGAATAATCACCTCCTTATCCCTGCTAGAAAAATTCCTATATATCATTGACAATACACCATGAGCTACTCTTGCAGCTCGTCTGCACTGCTCAGAGAACTTCATATCTGCCTGCACAACCACCCCCAGGTCCCTTTCATTCTCTACCACTGTCAGTGTAGTACCACAGGGTTGATACGTTGCTCTGGGGTTGCTGTTTCCCATGTGTAGTACTTTACATTTGTCAGTGTTAAACTTCATTTGCCACCTCTCAGCCCATCTGCTCAACCTTTCCAGATCCTGTTGCAGCAGCATAGTGTCAGTAGTGTCCTTGACAACCCTGCCTACCTTTGTATCGTCTGCAAACTTCGACATTAAGCTTGCTTTACCATCATCAATATCATTTATAAATACTGAAAACAATAATGGACCCAACACTGAGCCCCGAGGGACTCCACTAATAACATTAGTCCAGGACGAGCAGTGTCCATTGATTACCACTCTCTGTCTTCTCCCCCTCAGCCACCCCTTTATCCACAGCAGCAATTTGCCTCCAACGCCACACTGCTCCAATTTGTGCAGCAGTCTTCCATGTGCAACAGTATCAAAAGCCTTTCTAAGATCCAAGTATATAATATCAAAGTTATTCCCTGCATCCAGTTCCTTTGTGACTGCATCATAGTGTCCAATCAAATTGATCAAGCAAGACTTCCCCTTAACAAAACCATGCTGTGTCCGAGCTATAACTGAAGTCTTGTCTAAATGATCCTGCAGTGCTTCTTTAACTAGTGTCTCCATTAATTTTCCGAAACAGAAGTTAAACTCACAGGTCTATAATTACTTGTGTCAGCCTTTGATCCTCCTTTGTGAATTGGGGTCACATTTGCACATCTCCAGTCTGTGAGTACCTCCCCTGAGTCCAAGGAAGCTCTCATAATTATGGCTAAGGGTTTGCTTACTTCCTCTGCTGCCTCCTTTAATATAACTGGATAGATCCCATCCACCCCGGGTGCCTTTCTTGTGTTTATCTTCAACAATTTCTCCTCCACTTTATTCTCAGTTATTACAAGATTCTCTAGCTTACTGCTAGAGTTGAATACACCTCTGGCTTTCCCCCTCGCTAAATAACTCCTCGTGAATGTCGATGCAAAATATTCATTTAGTTTGTTAGCTACCTGAGCAGGATCATCAACAGTTGACCCATCGATATCAAGTGGACTAATCTCATTCATCCTCTTCCTTCTAGAGTTTACATAAGTAAAGAACTCTTTGCTGTTTTTCTTTGCATCCCTTGCCAAAGATTTCTCGTAATCTGCCTTCGCCTGCCTAACCTCCTTGGTAACTTCGTTACAGATCAACTTGTATCTATCATAGTCTTCTGTGCCATGTGTTAATTTGTATGTATCCCATGCATGTTTCTTCTCTGCCATATGCCTCATTAGTTCATCTGACATCCATTTAGGCCTAAACCTTGAACAATATTTCTTAGTTGGTATGAAAAGCCTAGTAGCTTCCAAGATAAGTTCTTTGAATGCTTCCCATTTTGCATTTGCTGTTGGTAACATCATCAGTTGGTCCCACTGTATAGAATTTAAATACTGTCTCAGTCCATCGTAGTCGCCTTTACGAAAGCAATAACCCTTCCCTTTACCCCTAATGCTAGTTACCTCTTTGAGTAAATCCCACTTCAGCACACTGTGATCACTGCCACCTAGTGGTTCATTTATCTGCAGATTCTTAATGCATGAAGAATCACTGCTGATAATCAAATCAAGAGTATTCCTCCCTCTAGTTGCCTCCCGAACATGCTGATGTAGAAAACAATCATCCAATAAATCTACAAAAGCCTTGCTAGTGTGTGAGTGACCAGCCCCCAAATTCCAGTCAATATCTGGGAAATTAAAATATCCCATTATAAGACTCTCTGATTTACTGGCCCACTCTATTTCTTATTAGTATAATAAGAAACTGTACAGTTTCTTATTATACTTATCAGAGTCATTAGGCCTATAGCACACTCCTACTCTCAATTTTGATCTCCCAATGCTTATGTCACACCAAACTGACTCGACACTGCACTGTCCAGCGATGTCCACTTGCTTCATTTCCTTGGATTTTATGTATTTCTTAACTAATAGCATAACCCCTCCTCCCTTCCTATCCAGTCTATCCTTTCTGTAGACGTTGTACTCCCCAAATTCCAGTTCTGCATTCCTTATATCTGTGTGACACCACGTCTCTGATATCCCAACAATATCTGCCTTTGATGTTTTGAGCAATACCTCAAATTCATCAAATTTATTTACTAAACTCCTAGCATTGGTGTACACGCAACTATACATGCACCTATTTCTATTCTTAGCTACCCTAACACAACCCATGTGTTTACTTGTACCGCAATGACTCCCAGCAGTCTCTGAAATATCCTGCATCTTGTTTTTTAGACTTCTGCTCATTCCAATAGAAGCAGTGTAAGAGTCTCTTTCACCTCTGCCAGTGGCTACTGTTAATCTATTCGTCTTTGTCTCCCCCCAAGCTAGCAGTTTTCCGACCCACCTAACACTGCCTCGATAGCATCAGCAAATATTCTTGCACCCTTTCTATTTAAGTGTATCCCATCCCTGTAGAAGCAATCTCTCCTGTTAACAAGTACAGTCCAGGCTGAAAAAAATTCTACCCCTTGAGCCTTGCACAATCTTTCCAGGGCCGAATTGATTGACAAAGCTCTCATCATATACTCCCTCCTATCGTGTCTGGGCAGAATTGCAGACACTTTCAAATTCAACCCTATTTCACGGCTTTTTTTTCAACAGTGACCTGTACTTGTTAAGCAATTGTGCCGGTCTCCTACTCTTGATATCATTAGTGCCAACGTGGACAACTATATCACCTTTTGTTAAAAGATGATATCTGCTGTACAACGTCATCAACCTTTGCCCCTGGCAGACATACCCTGGTCCTGTTCCACCTATCCTTTTTACAAAGCATGTTTCCCGTTTCCCTGACAATAGAGTCACCAACAACTACTAGTTCCTTTGGGACCAGCGCATTCTGCCTTGGGGGGTTGCCGCTGTGTTGCGCGATGACCAAGTGCAAGCTGTGGTGTTGATGTGGGCAGCTGAGAGCTTGATGGGCCCCTCAATTTAGTTCCTTCGAGGGCATCCACCCTGTCCTTCAAGCTCTCATATAGGCCCATAGGCGCCTCTGTAGCCAGGTGGGAAGGAGCAGCAGTGCGTAGCACACGCTTCTTGATTAGACCATGGTTCGAGCCCGTCACCACCAAATACGGAGGATGCGGAAAGGTCAAGGGAATGACCACCGCATATTCCTGGAGCAGTATGGCCTTAGTTGCTAATGCTCCTAAAAACCAAATAACAAACAATAACAACAACAATAGGTCCATAAGAACGCTGAGTTGTTGCCTGATTTCGATACACTCCTTGCATCGCACACACACAAAGACATCCCCCATGGCAATATTATGTCCCGTACCTGAATGCTCCACAAACATGCAAGCTGTGCATTTTAAAAGGCTGTGATTCAGAAGGCAACTGCCCACCTCAGTTCTCCTCTGAGCCACAGCACTTCCATTAGCTTGAGCCTTTTGTTTTGCTGCTCTGGTCTGAGTCATGATTTCTTTTAATTTAAATAAAATTTCAATTTCAGTTTATAACCCTAACTTATCTCCCAATACAGTTATAACGGGATATATATTTTTTAGTGTCAAGTATTAATTATCTCCGAGTTCCCTTTATATAACTTCCGTATCAGTTATGTATTAATTAATTATGTTACGTTTGTAATCTGGGTCGGTATATGTATTTAGCTAAAAGTACAATTTAAATGCCAACGAAGTTCAACAAGTTTAATAGATTTTACCGATCACAAAAAATATTATAACCTATACTATACTAATGCTATCTAGGTTCAATATATAATAATCGTATGACAAAGACAAAGGCGGGAAGTTACGAACGGTAAATCTATGGATACTTAAGTATTAATTAACTTTCAAATCTCGCTGTCTCAATTCAGAATAAACTAACGATCCTTACTAGATCTATAAGCTACTTACAAAAAATAATTTGATGTAAAAAATATTCAATAAGCGGCTAAATATGGCTAAAAAACTTCTCGTTCAGCGGAGTTGCGACTTGTAACACGTGGATACCCTTACCGATTCTTTTATGCAATTTCACGGCTGAGTAAAGAATAAATACACCAAATTAATCAGAAAATCACAAAATAATGCTATACTACTAAATTTAAATCAAAAGTTTTAAAAAACAATAATTTCAAATCAATAAATAAGAAAAATCCACTTAGCGGCTTTGAACATGTCTGGCCCCTACTAGCCTCGTCAGCAGACGTTTATGTACAACAGTATCAAAGATAAGCAAAAGAATCTTTTTTGAATTCTAAGTATATGATGTAAAAATTATTACTAGTTAAAGAAATAATGCAGATGGTTCTGCATTATTTCTTTAACCAGTGACTCCATTATTTTACTTCACCTTTTGATCTCTCTTTGTGAATTGGGGAAACATTTGCACATCTGCAGTCCATGTGGTTCTCCTCTGAAATCAAGGATGCTTTCATAATTAAGCCTAGAGGTTTGTTTACCTCTTTTCCTGCCTCCTTCAATATAACTGGAAAGATCCCATCCACCCCAGGTTCCTTTTTACGTTTAGTTTCAACAATTTCGCTTCCACTTTACTCTAACTTATCACAAAACCATTCAGCTCCCTCTTAGAATTTGAAACACCTCTGGTATCACCAACCTTAAATAATCCCTTGTGCAAATATAAATACAAAATAACTATTTAGTTTGTCAGAAACCTAGGCAGGATCATCAACAGTAAAAACATTCTAATGGACCAATGTGATTCATCTCCTTACTTCTAGTGTTTGCTTAAGTAAAGAACTCTTTGCTGCTTATCTTTGCATTCTTTGTCAGAGACTTCTAATGAATTGTCTTAGCTTGTCTAACCTCTTTTGTGACTTTATTGTACACTAATTTATACATATTCTGTATAAACCCTTCTGCACTTCTGGAATTCCCATTCTGGCAAAGGCTCTGTATCACCTGATAATTTATATGCATCCTATGCATTCTTCTTCTCAGCCACAGGTCTCATCAGTACATCTGACATTCATTTAGGTCTAAGCTTTGAACAATATCTCAAGTGGTATAAAAAGCCTAGTAGCTTCTATGATTATAGCTTCATATTTATATAATGTCTCTGAATACTTCCCATTTAGAATTATTGGTAACAGTTGATCCCATTGCATAGAATTTAAAAACTGGCTGTGACCACTATAGTTACCTTTATGAAAGCAAAAGCTCTTTCCCTTACCTTCGACAATAGTTTATCTGTATGTAAATCCCACATTAATACACTATAATCACTGCCACCTAGTGGATCTTTTATCTGTAGATTTTTAATGTAGGAAGGGTTGCTGCTAATAATCAGATCAAGAGTATTGCTTTCTCATTGCCTCTCTAATGTGCTGCAGTACAAAACATTTATTCAATAAATCTACAAAAGTCTTGCTACTGGGCGAATGATCAACACACACACACACACACACAGTCCAGTCAGTATCTGGAATGTTAAAGTTATTAGACATTATAAGACATTCTGATTTACTGGTCCATCCTATATTTCTGTTATACTCATCATAATTAGGCTTATAAT
Organism: Mastigoproctus giganteus; assembly: GCF_048544385.1. Taxonomy (NCBI): domain Eukaryota; kingdom Metazoa; phylum Arthropoda; class Arachnida; order Uropygi; family Thelyphonidae; genus Mastigoproctus; species Mastigoproctus giganteus. Next base: position 219,958,103 of record NC_143579.1, on the reverse strand, counting down.
GCACTTCTCTCATTTTTGTCTTACCAATGCTTGTGTCGCACCACACAAACTTAACTTTGCACTGATCATTCATTTAGGCTGCTGCATGTTCCAATAGCATAACTCCTTCCCCCACTCCTATCCTGTCTATATTGAAATTTTGCATCCCTTATGTCTGAGTGATACCATGTCTCAGATATCCTCACATTTACTATGCTCCTAGCATAAGTGTTCATACACATGTACAAGCACCTGTTTGTACTCTTATTAAAACTAGCACAGTCCATGTATTTGCTTGCTCTGTGAGGCCTTGACATCCTTGACACCTCATTTTTTTAGGCTGCTGCATGTTCCAGTACATTCAATAACCATATTTGGTACAAAGATCTGGAACAATGTTCCAAATAAGTGTTGAAATTTTGAAAAGAATCAGAGTTGCTGTTTTAAGATTTATCGTGCTTTTGTAGGGGAAGTGTGGTCGGGGACTATGAAATTGACCATGAAAGCTCCAAAGGAACTAACAAAATGTGGTGAGAATTTAATGTTTATCCAACTTCTTGAATAATCACACATTCATTTATATAGATTTGAGGGGGATACTATAGAATCATAATTGGTCTTAAAAAAGGGACCATCGAAACACATGCTGTAAATTTGGTGGCAAGTGACTTTTCCTTCTTTAGTATTGTTTGATCATCCAAAATTAATGTAAATTTTTGTGGAGAGGAGAGTAGGTGGTAAAATGATCCTAAAACCTTTATGAGGAGCAAGAGTACAAATTCTGAAAATTTTATTTCAGTCTGACAATTCCTTGCTGTCAAACATCCAATGCATAGAAATAATTTGATATTTATGCATAGAAATAATTTGAAATTTTAGTGGAGGGGGAAAAAATGCCAAATTTACATTTTCCTGACTTTAACTAAATTTGGGGTGGCTTAGCAAATCCTTTTTAAAAGCTCAAATAGAAACTTTATCCAAATCTATCCACTGGGATTTGAGTTGTTACATGTAGTGTGTGTGTGAAGACAAAAAGTACATCAAACATTTGCAAGCATACCAGAAAAATGCAATTACAAAGTTTTGTACTGCAGTACTCTAAATGTACTATAATGGAAAAATTGTTGACAATACTCAGTGGATGACAGTATTTTTAGCCAGTTTCACACATGTAGGACTTCTTATCTTGTTCATGAATTTCAGCCGTATACTTTCCCATAACATGAGAATTTGGCTTTAGTTTCTTTATAATAGCAGGAAATGTAATTAAAATTTATAGGTACAGTATTTCAATTTTTCTGTCTGATTATCTGATATTGTAATGATAAAGAAAGCAAGAATGTAGTGTGATATAGGTTTCATGAGGATTAATCTTAAATCTCTGCCAGAATGATGAAATAAAACCTCTAATCTTAAGTTTTGAAAAACTACTTCAGTTATCTAATTCCACTGTACCCAGGAGACAGGAATGTTATTACTTTAGTTTTCAAAAATAAAAATCTAAATCAAGGAAATGTACATTTACTTATTAACTCTCCAGCAGGCATGGCAATATGCAGAATGTTAAAATAATTAAAATTAAAAATTAAAATATATTCAAATTGAGAATGAATTTTATTATGTTTTCTGTGTAGTTTGACTTTTGATTTGCATCTTTCATTTTGTTAGAATTAAAGAGATTGAACCATAGAAGTAATTTATTATAGGATAGGTTTCAAAATCCAGATACTCCATTTCTTTAATTTTCCTCTAGTGTTAAAAGTTGTAATGAATTGCATGTGTGATGCATATCTTTGGTAATTTGCAGTTCTGTGGTGTATTGCTTATAATTATAGCAACTAAAATATCAGATTAAGAAATTTTGGTATACTTGCATCAAAGCTGATTTTTCAAGTAGAGGAGTTTCAAATATAGAAGCCAATATGATATGTGTTTTTCTAAATATCTAGCTATATTATAAAATAAGATGCTTTTCTTTTTTAATGTAATATTCTTTGAATTTAACAAAATAAATCCAACAAATGCCACATGTGGTGTCATAAAACTTGTACTGGTGGAGAGAACAGTTCAGGTGTTATGCAATATGAGCCTTGGACAAGAGAGAGATTATGGAACATTTTGTTTCATAAATGAAGCTAAACTATAATATTTACTCTAATCTTTGTTTAACATTTATTTTGCATGCAATAAATAAAACTATGTGGACCAATTTTTGCAAATCCAGTATTATTGGGATTTGCAAAAATTCCAATAATACTTCAGTTGTAGTTTTTTTATTATTGTTGTTGCTGCGACAGAAGTTTTAAAAATAGTGATATAACTTCAGGTACAGTTAAAGTATTATTTTAGCAATATGAGTTTGTTAACAGGCTTATTTAAGATATCAATTTTAGTACTCAAGTACAATTTCAGAAAAAATTGTATCTAATAATAGACTGATTAACTCTTAGCATACTTTATTTGTTGTGTGACTATCTGTGCATGCATGTGATTTGCTTCATATTTTTAGGTTAATATGTAATGATACTAAATAATACTTATTAATAATTACATTAGTAAATTAATAAGAGGAGTTTACCTCAATATAGTACGTAGAACACTTCCGTATGATACCCTCCAGAAATTAAAACGGAAAAAACGAAAAAATCGACAACTTACCGGTACATTAAAGTAAAATATAAATAATTAAATAATCAATTTAAAACAATTAAAATTCAAATTAACGCAATTAAAAGAATCTAACGAAAATATTCAAACGATTTTCCTTCCTGAAGCTGACAGTGCTTTTCGACCGACTGTCGTGATCACAGGAATGAAAATTACCGAATCAGGCTAAACCTGCAACTTAAATAGTGATTATATGTCTTCGCGCATGCGCGTAAAGGTCCATGCATCGGAGGTCAAATATGGCCGCCGAACATTAACAGAATTCTTGTGTAATTTAATTTCAACGGTTTCTGCAATTAATAGTCGCGTATAATTACGTTGAACGTTAAGTATTTTGGCCTCGTTAAATAAAAAAGTATGTTTTTCGTTAATGGCATGAAAGGCTAATTCTGACGCTGCTGAACGAGAAGCACGAACTGAGGCTTCGTGTTGATTTACACGAATATTGAGAAAACCGCGTCGAACCTTGGTAAGACGAGTCGCAATCACCGCAAGAAATGTTGTATACCAGATCATTAATTTGTGTTGCGAACGCGGAAAGAACCGAGCAATTGTTCAGTATAGTGTGTAATATTTGTAATCCATTTTTTGAACTGTTGAATATAGTTAAAATTTCATGTCTAATTTCATAAAATTTTCTTTGAATAATAGATTTTGCCAAACTTCAGTAGCCACTATTTCATCACTTTAAAAACCACGTGACTGTCATTTCTTCAGATGTTTATATCATCTGTGTAAAAATCCTTCTCATCCTTCTCCTCCTGCTCCTCCAACAGCTGTACTGTAAGCAGCCTCTTGATGCCCATAATGACAGTGAAGGATGGAGATGACCGCCAAAGTTGGACTGCCAAACAAGCGTGTGTTTGAGCTCGTTCACAGTGGAGTGATCATTTCACAATCTCTTCTCATACAGTTGTGGGAAAGAGGGTAGAGGCATAATGTGTAAATATAACTGTTTCTGAATGTTTTAGATAGTAGCTGAACACAATGAGTGAGAAATACAATTCGTATATAGTCTTTGTGTCTTTAAACCTTAAGAATATTAGTATATTGATAGGAACTTCAGTATGCATAACATTTTGAGACTTTTTCAACTCATTAGCCCAAAGACTAGAATATTTCATTATGTCAACTGATTTTTCAGTATACAGAAATGCTTACAAATACTGATTTTTGACATAAACATATGTATTGAGGATATGAACTGAACATTTATCATAACATTGCACTTGTGCAAATTTACTTACTTAAGTAATTATATGTCTGTGTTATTTGCATGGTGTTTTTATTTTAAACGAATATCAGTATTTCCTGATAATTTTTATCTAATACATGATAATGAAAAATTTTTATTTTGAATATACTTTGATAGAAAAGTAAAAATAATGGTGGTGTTTTTCATAGATTATACTTGATACCAGTCTTTTTAGACTTTAGTATAGATAGTGGTTTTGATTGTGATTGGTGATCAGCCGTAATTTATTACAAATTTTCACTTTAATGAAGTATATGTAGGAAGTAGTTCAAAATACTACTACTCTACATGCATAATCACTTGTTTGTATGTGTGTTTGTATGCACATGTTTGTAAAGTGTATGTGTATATATATATATATATATATATATATATATATATATGTATATGTATATACGTAAATATATATAATGTATGTCATGTGTGCTGTTCAGAAAGTTTTTTATTCAGCTTTATAGAAATATTTTGTTCAGTAATGATTTTCAACAGTGAATTTTTAGATAGGTTTTATATGCCTCTCTCCTCTTACCTTCTGGTATGTTTTATTGAAATTAATCAAACAGATTGTGAATTCAGTTTGCTCATTTTAATTTGAGGAGTATTTTGGCCTTTTAGTTTTGCAAAAAAGTAGCATGTGTGGCTGTTTGCTGCTGAAAATTGATATGAAGATACATAAGTTTAAGGTGCCTTAGATATCACATTCAGGTTCCAATTTACTTTTAATTACTTACTTTAAAAAAAGAAAATCAGATTTTATTTTAGTATTATTGTTTTATTTGTTTTAGCCAGTATTTGTTTTATGTAATCATGTTTGATCTTCAAAACAGCCTTTTAAAGGAATGTTAGCAGACAGCATAAGTGAACTGAGGATGCAAGCAACCTAATGCAGTGTTCAGTTTTATCCCATATTTTAATGTAGTGTTTGTGTTGCTGTCTGTGTCACTAACATGAAATGAATTGTGTAATCTATGCATATTTCATTCCTGTTTTGTGCCAATAGTTTAATAATGTACAGTTCTACAACCATAGTGTGTCATTACATTCAAGGTTTTACAGACTTCTACTACTGTACATTATTGTATCAGTTAATAATCTTCCACCTAACTGATGTAATAAAGGTATACATCTGAAATCCAGTATTGTATGCCTTAATTTTTGATGTATTTTCATGCATTAGATTTTACAACATATATCTGATAGGACTACATTTCATTAAAAGTCTATACAGTGATGTAATGAGACTGTAATAATAATGTCTAAAAAGAATTTAATTAGATAGTCACTAAGAGACTGACTTTACTCAGCACATTTGAAATTATTATCAGTGGTAGTAGTAGTGCCATATGAAGCTTATAAAGCATCAGCAAAAAAAAAAAGTCCATCCCCTCCAATAATTTTTCTAGTTAAATTTAGTTCTTAAAGAAGAAAAATGCCATCAGCATTGAACTTGCTCAATCCATTCAAAGCCATAAACGTCACGATTATATCAACTAGTCTCCAGATGCTGCAATTTGCAGAGCTGAAGCCTGCCTTGGTAAGGCCACCCTTTCGTTCCCTTCACCAATCTCATTGCCCTTTGCTGCACCTGTTCCAGCAGGATCTGCATCCTTCTTAAAGTGGGGCCTCCAGCCCTGCATGCAGTACTCAAGTGCAGCCTAACTATTGCCTCCTTCAATGGAATAATCACCTCCTACTAGCACAATTCCTGTATATCATTGACAAGACAACATGAGCTGCTCTAGCAGCCTGTCTGCTCAGAAAACTTCATATCTGACTGCACAATTACCCCCAGATCTTTTACATTCTCCACTACTCTGAGTGTAGTACTGCACAGTTGGTAAGTTACTCTGGGGTTACTGCTACCCATATGCAGTACTTTGCATTTGTCAATGTTAAACTTCAGTTGCCATTCCTTGTACAAAGGGATAATCACCTCCTTATCCCTGCTAACAGTCAAATCTGTATATCATACTAGTAACCCCTTCTCTTGTCAACAGACTAAGGCACTGGAAAGTGCATAACACTGCCACCAACAATGATCCTCAACTAATAACATACAGCATTGAAAACAGTACTTCCCTCATCTGATGTATGTTTGTTATACCACCAGATTTTCCACCAAAACTGCCAAGTGAAATATCTTTGATAACATTATCCATGATACTGTCCATGGCCATTCAGCAGAGCACTTTCAAACCATGAATAGCCATCAGAAAACTAATTTCCTGCACAACTTATTTGACTATATCTCAACAGATCAAAAGTCTGCTTAGATTTCATTGAACTTTTAATGTTATTTTACATATTTTGATGTGTATGCAGGAATTCTTATTTCATTTTAATTTTACATGTCTCCTGACCACCAAAGACAATTCTTATTTTCTTTGGTGGTCAGGAGATATATTTGACCTGATAATCCAAAATGAAAGAAAATGTTGTAAATGTGACAAAAACTTAAAAGTTTGAGAAGAATTTACAAAATTTAATATGAACATATAATTTGTTTTAAAAGGAAAAGAATAGTGTTTCTTTTTCCTTTGTTTGCCTTCCTGCAAAACGGTAAATTTCAAAGCATTATCTTATCAGTGAGAGACTCGTGTTACTGTTGTTTCATATTAGTTAAGTAGCTGTTCATTTAACTTGATACTTTAGCACTTTCAGAAATATAGGAACCCATCTTACAATCCAGAAATATTAATAAAGTAATTTGGCACTCATATAAATTGTCACATTGCTCTAGGAATCAATGCAAAAAAAGGTAACATTTCTTTTAGTATTCTTGCTTTTTCGGTAAACTTTGTAACTTAGCATGAACTGCTCGTAAATATTCTTTTAGCAACATAGTGCACAGGTGTATCAAGAACTGGAAATTGGTGAAATATTGAGCACTTAAAACTGCATGGGATATACCCTGCCCTTAATTTCATAAACTATTCTTACAAATAAAACACAAACTGCTCTTACAAATTACAGCTTTGTGTCTGATCATACAGCATTTGTGTGATTTGGTGACCAGTTTAATATCACCTCAGCATAGATGAGAGTGAAGTGAGAGAGAAAGAACACGCCCAATGTATGCTTCATTAAATGTATGGTTAATCTCTTCCATAAATAACAACTTACCAATATACACAAACAATAGATTTAATTCCATCAGACCAAAGTTTTTGTCACCATTATTAATTAATTAGTGTCATATACCTTGTCAACTGTATTATCATAACATTAGTTATGATCATACAGTTTTTATTCAATTATTAAGAAGGTCTGTTGTTTTTATACAAAAGCTGTATTACAAAATAAAATAGTTGATGCTTTTTCTTACTGAAATTATATGTAGTTGTGGGATCTACCCTGGCCTTTTTTTTTTTTCTTTTCTTTTTTTGATCAGTTGGATTTAAATTGCTTAGTTAATGCATGGTCTTAATGTTCACTGTAGATCAAACTTTGCTTTCATAACAAATTCTTCTGATATTGCATGACTTTTAAACACATTTCTTTAAAAGTAGTGAATTGGTAGATTAATCTTTCAGATACAATTACATCACAAAAGGTTAGTTGCCACATAGCCATTGACTCATTTTAAATAAATGGCAGATTAAGCTTTCTATGATGTCATTTGTTTGAAAGTAGTGCAATACTAGAGGAACTCATTAACACAAAATTTATTCTGTTATGAACATTAATACTATTGCATTCACCAAGCAGTTTTAATCATGCTGACCACAAAAAAAAAGAGAATCGACCTCATAAAAACCATGTAATATAACAGTTATTTTCAGTTAAATTGATATTACTGTTAATTATCTTTAGACTGTAATATTAATTTTTTCTTAACAGTAATTTTACTATTAAAAATTAATATTATATAATTATTAGAACGTATTTCTACCTCAAGAAATGGGCGCCTCCGTAGCCAGGTGGGAAGGAGCAGCAGTGCGTAGCACACGCTTCTTGATTAGACCGGGGTTCGAGCCCGTCACCACCAAATACGGAGGATGCGGAAAGGTCATTCAGGGAATGACCACCGCATATCCCGGAGCAATATGGCCTTAGTTGCTAATGCTCCTAAAAACCAAATAACAACAACAACAACAACCTCAAGAAATACAGAATGGCATGTCTTAATTTTCAATATTATTTATATTCAAAACCATTTTGTACCCAGATTTGAAGGTGGGAGGGGAATGGTAACCCTACATTTGAAAATATTGGAATGAGCACTGGCCTGGAAAACAAGTTGATGGGGTTTTCAGAGACTGCTGGGATCATCATGGAACAAGTAAATACATGAGATGTGTTAGGGTAGCTAAGAATAAGAACACGTGCATGTATACTTGTATGTACAACCAATGCTAGGAGTATAGTAAATACATTTGATGAATTCGAAGTGCTGGTTAAGACATCCAAGGCAGATATTGTTGGGATGTCAGAGACGTGGTGTCACACAGATATAAGGAATGCAGAATTGGAATTTGGGGAGTCCATTGTGTACAGGAAGGATAGACAGGATAGGAATCGTTATGCTGTTAGTTAAGAAACAAAATCTAGGGAAATGCATCCAGTTGACATGGACAGTGCAATGTTCAGTCAATTTGGTGTGACATAAGCACTGGAAAAGCAAAATTGAGAGTAGGAGTGTGTTATAAGCCTAATGACTCTGATGAGTATAATGAACAACTGTGCAGGGAAATAGAGTGGGCCAATAAATTTATTGGATGATTGTTTTCTGCAGCACCATGTTCAAGAGGCAACCAGAGGGAGTAATAGTCTTGATCTGATTATGAGTAGTGATTCTTCATGAATTAAGAATCTGCAGATAAAGGAACCACACCCTTTACCTCTGATGTAGCTACCATTAGAGGTAAAGGAAAGGGTTTTTGCTTTCAAAGGTGACACGATGGTCTGAGACAGTTTTTAAAGTCTATACAGTGGGACCAACTGATGATCTTACCAACAGCAAATTCTAAATGGGAAGTATTCAAGAAAGTAATCTTGGAAGCTACCAGGATTTTGGTCCCAACTAAGAAATGCTGTTCAACGTTTAGGCCTAAATGGATGTCAGATGAACTAATGGGACTTTTTTTTTTTTTTTTTTGGTAGGTGTTGGCACATAGGCTTCTGTGGCCATAATGCACCTCCCAAGGTTTTTGCAGTACTTTGATCCAAGCCCGAGGCGGGAATCGAACCCGCGACCTTTGGGTTGCCAGGCAGGCACTTTACCCACCTGGCTAGCCCGGTCGGCCAATGGGACTCGTAGCAGAGAAGAAAAATGCATGTGATGCATATAAATTGTCAGGTGACACAGAAGCCTATGGTAGATAAGCTCGTGCAAAGTCACAAATCAAGTCACAAGGGAGGTTTGGCAAGCAAAGGCAGATTACGAGAAATCTTTGGCAAAGGATGCAAAGAAAAACAACAAAGAGTTCTTATGTAAATTCTACAAAGAATATGTAAATTCTACAAAGAAGGGGATGAATCAAATTGGTCCTCTTGATATCGATGGTTTGACTGTTGAGGGCCCAGCTCAGGTAGCTGACAAACTGAATGAATATTTTGTATCTACATTCACACATGAGGAGTCATTCAGGGAGGGGAATGCCAGAAGTTTATCAAACTGTGGCAGGAAGCTAAATAATTTTGTAATAATGGAGAGCAAAGTGGAGGAGAAATTGCTGAAGTTAAACATATTAAAGGCATCTGGGGTGGATGGGATCTATCCAGTTTTATTAAAGGAGGCAGCAAAGGAAGTAGCATGCCCTTATCCACGATTATGAGAGAATCCTTGGAATCAGGGGAGGTCCCCACGGACTGCAGACGTCAAATGTATCCCCAATTCACAAAGGGAGATCAAAAGGTGACACGAGTAATTACAGACCTGTTAGTTTAACTTCTGTTCCGGGAAAGTTAATGGAGGCACTGGTTAAAGAAGCACTACAGGATCATCTAGACAAGACTGAAAAGTTATAGTTCAAATACAGCATGGGATTGTTAAGGGGAAGTCTTGTCTGACCAATTTGATTAGATATTGCAATGAGGTCACAAAGGAACTGGATGCAAAAAATAATTTTGATATCATATACTTAGATTTCGGGAAAGCTTTTGATACTGTTGCATATGGAAAACTACTGTACAGGTTGGAGCAGTATGGCATTAAAGGCAAGTTGCTATGAATAAAGGGATTGTTGAGTGGGAGAAGACAGAGGGTGGTAATCAATGGGCACTGCTGTTCATGGACTAACGTTATTAGTGGTGTTCCCCAGGGATCTGTCTTGGGCCATTGTTATTTTCTGTGTTTATCAGCGATATAATGATGAAGGTATTTCAAGCTTAATGTTCAAGTTTGCAAACAATGCAAAAGTGGGCAGAGTTGTTAATGACACTAATTACAGAACACTATTGCAACAAGATCTAGAAAAGTTGAGGAGATGGGTTGAGAGGTGACAACTAAAGTTTAGCATCAACAAATGCGAAATACGAAATGCGAAAGCTCAGAGTAACATACCAACTCTGTGGCACTACACTCAGGGTAGTGGAGAATGAAAACGGCCTGGGTGTAGTATTCATGAATTGATTCCCTTTTGTAAACTGGGAAGACATTTGCACATATTCAATCCGTATGGACCTCCCCTGGAACCAAGGATGATCTCATAATTATAATGTTTTGCTTATCTCTTTTGCTGCTGCTTTTAATATAAATTATTAGTATACTAAGAAATGGAGATACCCCAACAGGTTAATGTAAAATTTGATATAGCCTCAATAACAACACTTCTGTATGTTATGTTTTTTAGCCAACCTGGGGATGATGCTGTTGCCCCCTCCAGTGATGGTGTCAACAGTTGGACTTAAATTCCTTAGAAATGACTTTTCCATTATCCATATGAAACACGAAGTATTGCTGTAACCACAGAACAAGTGGTGCCATGATTGTAATCACATTACCATTTAGGTTTAAGTTAGAACTTGGTGTACTCCTGTTGTTTCCATCCTAAAAACTTCCTCTCCCATGAATGAAGAATGCAAAATATTTATTTGGCTTGTCAGGAACCAGAACACTGTCAGCAGTTATGCCATTCATATATATTGTGCCAATGTGATTCATCCTTAAGTGTTAAGCAAAGAATTCTTTGCTGCTTTTCATTCTACCAAAGGTTTCTTATAATCTACCTTAACTTGCCTAACCTCCTTAGTGATCTAATTGCAGACTAGTTTATACCTACTGTAGATTTTTGTATAATCCCCGCTATAATCATCTTTTTCTTCTCTGCCACTAGTCTCAATAGTTCATTTGATAACCATGTACGCTTAAACCTTGAATGATATCTCTTAGTTGGTATAAAAAGCTTAGTAGTTTCTATGATTACCTCCCTGAATGTTTCCTATTTAGAATATTCAGTTGGTAACATCAGTTCATCCCACTGAAGGTAATTTAAAAACAATACTGCTGTATTCACCTTTTTGAAAGTAAAATATCTGCCCTTAGCAATTTTATAATCACTTCAGTATTGAAGTGATACTCAATGCATGAGGGGTCATTGCTGGCATCAGATAAAGACTTTCTCTACTTCTCTAACATTCTGTGTGAGTGACCAACTGCAAGTTCTAGTCAATAGCTGGAAAGTTAAAATTCTCCATATTCTGCTATTACTGGTGATGATGGTCTACAGTTATATTCTGTATAATTGTTTGTTATACTCATCAAAGTCATTTGGCCTGTAACATACCCCTCTGATTTTTTTTCCTAGTGCTTATGTTACCCTAAACATTTAAAATTGCACTCACCACCTGCATAAACTGGGTGCACTGCTTTAGATTCTAATTGATTCTTAATCTGGTTTGTTTTTTTTTTTTGTTATTTGGTTTTTAGGAGCATTAGCAACTAAGGCCATATTGCTCCGGGAATATGAGGTGGTCATTCCCTTGACCTTTCCGCATCCTCCGTATTTGGTGGTGACAGGCTCGAACCCCGGTCTAATCAAGAAGCGTGTGCTACGCACTGCTGCTCTTTCCCACCTGGCTACGGAGGCACCCTTCTTAATCTGGAGCATAACTCCCCCTAACCTTCTGTCCTTTGTGTAGGTCAGTTCTTTTCTATTTATTAAAAAAATGATTAATCCCTCATCTGAAGAATTAGAACCAGTATGTAAATTAACACATTGCGAGCATCAGCAGCACTTGTCAACCTGTGTTCTACTACATATGCTAAAGAAGTGATAATGATGTCAGTAATTCCTCATGGCTCTATCTTAAAAGATGAAGATAGTGTTTTTTTTTTTTTTTTTTTAACTGATAAAGCAAATTCTGCCCTGCTTAAATTTCATTCTTTGTAGTCTAAGCTATTGAGAACGTTTGAAGATGTGACATGCTTACTTCCTGTGGTCGGCCCTGAGTGCTAAGCGAGTGTCCAAGTGTTTTTCAACTGTGATATATAGAGTGCTATTTCAAAGTATTCTAGTTCTGCTTATTTCTAGTGCTTTTCTGTCCTCAGTTTACTAAAAGTGGTTTCAAGTAAGAACCCAGAAAAGAAATCCAACTTCCTTTTCTTATGTTAACTTCTTTACTAACCAAACTAATTTCAACAGCAGCTTAGTCACTGGTGGCACCACTCCTGCTGCCATGTGGCAGGGCCTGAAGCAATGTAAAGACAGTATCTATGGCTAAAAGGAGTGCAATGTTAGTTACATGAAATCCATCAAATAGAACAAACGTTCATGAAAAGGACCATGAGCCTTTGCAGGATAAAAGAATTTAAAAAGACATCTTTGCAACAAATACTATCTTTGCTCGTGCATTCACTGGGTGCACAACCATTAAACAAATTGTGCCCTTTTCTTGTACAGAAAAGTACTGAGGCATTAGCTGGCTCTCCAAAAAACGTTAAGACTTCAGTCTAGGGATCTAATAGAAACATCGCAATCAAGATATTCAGAGAAGCTGTAAAAAACGGATTCACAGTTACAGTCAGCCCTCGTGCTACCTCCATGGGAGTTCTAACAGTGGGATTTGTTGACTGTGTACTGTCTCTCCTCCTATATGCCTAAGTTGCAAAGGAAATCATGTGGCCTCTATAAGAGTTGTGAATTATGGAAATGGGAAAAAATTCAAAAGTACAAATTCAAAAACAAGGAATTTTATACAGAAGCACAAAATCCTCTGAGAACTATACTTGCATGTTGGAATGCAGCTGCTGTTAAAAGCTACAAAACAGTTATCATTCAAACGTGTTTCTGATGCTATGAACATATTTCTGGCCACCTGGGCCCGATCAGTACTCCCAGAAAAACACATCCACAGCTGATGAGATAACTAAAACTCCAATCATCATCATACCTGACAAAGAGCCACCTCATCCCTCACGGGCAGCACAGTTTGTAAGATCACACACACTGGATAGTAAGACCTGAGTTCGAGTCCTGTAGACAGAAGGAATTTTTATTTTATTAACTCCGGGCTCACATCTGGTGAGTATGGGGTTGGCACACCCAGGATCCTGAGCTGGATATCATCATTCTCCTCTTTCTTGGTGATTTTTTCTTTCCACCTCTCTCTCTCTCTCTCTTTCTGTCTACACTGAGAAACCAATGGACACTGCTCTTCATGAACAAATATTAGTGGAGTTCTCCAGGGTTCGGAGTTGGACCCATTGTTTTTTTGTTTATTTAATAGTGATATTGATAAAGGTATATCAGGATTAATTTTCAAGTTTGCAGATGATACAAAGGTTGGCAGGGTTGTTAACGACAGTAAAGACAGTATGCTACTCCAACTGGATCTAGATAAGTTGGGCAAATGGGCTGAGAAGTGGCAACTGAAGTTTAACATTGACAAATGCAAAGTACTGCATATGGTTAGCAATAACTGAAGAGAGACGTACCAGCTGTGTGGTACTACACTCAGGTAAGTGGAAAGTGAAAAAGACATGGGTGGGTAATTGTGCAGTCAAATATGAAGTTCGCTGAGCAGTGCAGACAGGTCATGGAGTCTTGTCAATGATATATAGAAATTTTGATAGAGACTGGGAGGTGATTATCCCATTATACAAGGCAATGGTCAGGTCACACTAAAGTACTGTGTCTAGGTCTGGAGGCCTCATTTTAGGAAGGATGTAGAGTTGCTAGAACGAGTACAAAGAAGGGGAACAAAGGGTGCTCTTACCAAGAAAGGCTTAAGTTCTGCAAATTGCTGTGCCTGGAGTGTAGACACCTGCGAGGGGGTCTGATTGAGGAGTAAAAAGCCTTCAGTGTGTTGAGAAAGCCATATGCTAATGAGATTCTTCTTGCTCGGATTAAGAACCTGAGGTGGGCACAGTTTCAAATTGAGGAAAGTTAGTTGTAGAATAGATGTGCAGAAATTTGCTGTTAGCCAGCGGGTAGTTGACTGGTGGAACAGACTTCCATCTTTTGTTGTGGAAGTTGATAGCCTAAATAAATTTAAGGCTGAGCTGGACAGGCATTTGTAACGAATGGAGGGGTAAAATGGGAGGGTTTTTTTTTTTGGCTGATGCTGCATAAGCTTACTTTCTTGCATCGTCTGCCTCTACTAATGCTAAAGACTAGTGAAATGACTTTATACAGACAAACAATAAAACAATATTCACTGACTACTCAGTTTTGAACCATTTTAATGTTGGAAAAACCATCGATTACTAAAAATAAAAATTAAAATTGATTGTAAGAAAGAACGAATGAAGTTGGTCAATCGACTAAACTGAAGAAGACCGACACTAACCAACTATTGAAATATCAAAACTTTGACTAGAACTTTCCAATCTTTTTCATGTGCTACAAGACATTCCTGACACAGATATTTCAACCGATAATGACAAAGTCATTGAAGCGCTACCTACGACTTTGCATATTAGCATTTGCATTAGTTGAGGCATATGATGCAACAAACCAAGCTTATACAGCATCAGACAAAAAAAAAAAAAAAAGAAAAGAAAGCCTTACCATTTCACCCATCCGGTCACTCCAAATATTTGTCTAGTTCAGCCTTAAATTTATTTAAGCTATTAACTTCTACAATACCAGATGGAAGTTTGTTCCACCCATCAACTACCCAATGGCTAAAGGCAAACTTCCACACATCTATTCTACAACTGTCTTTCCTCAATTTGAAACTATGCCTCCTCAGTAATCTGAGCAAGTGGAAGTATCTCGTCAGCATTAAGCCTGCTCAAACCAATCAAAGCCTTACACACCTCAATCAGATAACCTCGCAGGTGGCTAGTCAACAGATGCTGCAACTTGCAGGACTTAAGCCTTTCTTCGTAAGTGCACCCCTTTGTTCCACTCACCAATCTTGTTTCCCTTTTCTGTACTCGTTCTAACAATGCTACATCCTGAAATGAAGCCTCAGGACCTGTACGCAGTACTCAAGGTGTCGCCTGACCACCTTATACAAAGGGATAATAACCTTGTCTCTGCTAGAAAAATTCCTATATATCATTTACAAGACTCCATGACCTACTCTGGCAGCCCGACCGCACTGCTCAGAGAACTTCATATTTTCATTCTTCATCTCCCTGAGTGTAATACCACACGGTACATTGCTCTTGGGTTACTGCTCCCCAAATGCAGTACTTCGCATTTTTCAATGTTAAACTTCAGTTGCCACTTCTCAGCCCATCTGCCTACCTTTTCTGGATCCTGTTGCAGTAGCATACTATCTTTACTGTCATTAACAACACTGCCAACCTTTGTATCATCTGCAAACTTGGACATTAAGCCTGATATACCTTCATCAATATCATTGATAAATACACACAACAATAGACCCAGCACCGAACCCTTGGGGACTCCTCTAATAACATTAGTCCACAATGAGTAGTGTCCATTAATTACCACTCTTTGTCTTCTTCCCCCTCAACCACCCCTTTATCCATAGCAGCAATTTGCCTCCAGTGCCACACTGCTCCAATTTGTGCAGTAGTCTTCCACGTGCAACAGTATCAAAAGCCTTTCTAAGATCCAAGTATATATCCAAGGGAATATCAAAGTTATTCCCTGCATCCAGTTCTTTTGTGACTGCATCATAGTATCCAATCAAATTGGTCAGGCAAGACTTTCCCTTAACAAAACCATGCTGTGTCCGAGCTATAAATGAAGTCTTGTCTAGATGATCCTGCAGTGCCTCCATTAATTTTCCTGGAACAGAAGTTAAACTCACAGGTCTATAATTACTTGTGTCAGCCTTTGATCCCCCTTTGTGAATTGGGGTCACATTTGCACATCTCCAGTCCATGGGTACCTCCCCTGAGTCCAAGGAAGCTCTCATAATTATGGCTAAGGGTTTGCTTACTTCCTTTGCTGCCTCCTTTAATATAACTGGATAGATCCCATCCACCCCGGGAGCCTTTCTTGTGTTTATCTTCAACAATTTCTCCTCCACTTTACTCAGTTATTACAAGATTATCTAGCTTACTGCCAGAGTTGAATACACCTCTGGCATTCCCTCTCTGAATAACTCCTCATGTACGAATGTCGATGCAAAATATTCATTTAGTTTGTTAGCTACATGAGCAGGATCATCAACAGTTGAACCATTGATATCAAGTGGACCAATCTGATTCATCCCCTTCCATTACATAAGTAAAGAACTCTGCTGTTTTTCTTTGCATCCTTTGCCAAAGATTTCTCGTAATCTGCCTAACCTCCTTTCTAACTTGGTTACAGATCAGCTTATATCTATCATAGGCTTCTGTGTCACGTGTTAATTTCTATGTATCTCATGCATTTTTCTTCTCTGCCATATGGCTCATTAGTTCATCTGACATCCATATAGGCCTAAACCTTGAACAATATTGCTTAGTTCGTATGTAAAGCCTAGTAGCTTCCATGATAAGTTCTTTGAATGCTTCCCATTTTGAATTTGCTGTTGGTAACATCATCAGTTGGTCCCACTGTATAGAATTTAAATACTGTCTCAGACCATTGTAGTTGCCTTTGCGAAAGTAAAAACCCTTCCCTTTACCCCTGATAGTAGTTACCTCTTTGAGTACACGCCTCCGTAGCCAGGTGGGAAGGAGCAGCAGTGCTTAGCACACGCTTCTTGATTAGACCGGGGGTTAGAACCCGTCACCACCAAATATATCGAGGATGCGGAAAGGTCAGGGAATGACCACCACATATCCCGGAGCAATATGGCCTTAGTCGCTAATGCTACTAAAAACCAAATAAACTAACATAATCTCTTTGAGTAAATCCCACTTCAGCACACTGTGATCACTGCCACCTAGTGGTTCCTTTATCTGCAGATTCTTAATGTATGAAGAATCACTACTGATAATCAAATCAAGAGTTACTCCCTCTAGTTGCCTCCCGAACATGCTGATGTAGAAAACAGTCATCTAATAAATCCACAAGAGCCTTGCTAGTGTGTGAGTAACCAACCGACAAATTCCAGTCAATATCTGGGAAATTAAAATCCCCCATTATAGGACTCTGCTATACTGGTTCACTCTATTTCCTTGTACTGTGTCTTATTATACTCATCAGAGTCATTAGCCCTATAGCACACTCGCACTCTCAATTTTGATCTTCCAATGCTTATGTCACACCAAACTGACTCTACACTGTATTGTCCAGCGATGTCGACTGGCTTCACTTCCTTGGATTTTATGTGTTTCTTAACTAAATGCATAACCCCTCCCTTTCTGTACACACTGTACTCCCCAAATTCCAGTTCTGCATTCCTTATATCTGTGTGACACCACATCTCTGTTATGCCAATAATATCTGCCTTTGATGTTTTGAGCAATACCTCAAATTCATCAAATTTATTTACTATATATACGGTCTCGTAGGGGATTTCTGTAGGTCAGCATAAAGAGGGCAATGATAGAGGGCAGGTGGTTCCAATTAGAGACAAAGGCAAGAATTGGTATTGCTTATTCAACTTTGTGAAGGAATTTTTTGGTGATCCGTGCATCGAACCAAATGGTTCGATGCTCCCACCTGTGTAACTTCAGTCTGCGACAGCATTCCAATATCTTTGGATGGTTTATAGTGAACAATTTCAGTGAATCATGATTTTCGCAATCCCCGCCCCACCCTCTTCTGCCATAGACTTACCATGGACAGACAGTACCTTCTCTCCTGCTTACCTTATAAACTGTTCTCACCATCGTCTTCTGCGACTGCAAAAACAGCAAAAGATAGTAGCACAGTCTCTCTAAGGCCACACTAACCTTCGGGTGCTTCCCCCCACGTGACCTGTGGGGTCAGCCAAATTAACGCAGATTGCTCTGCCCCTAATTACCACAGGAACTTGTGTGACCCATCAATCAACAACGTTTTCAAGCCTCTCTGGATCTGCAAGAGATATCCTGATTAACCGGACTGCTCTTGGTTATCCGAGCAAAACCTCAAAATGCCAGAACAGGCACATGGACACACAGAAACTTCGCCTGCCAAACCAACAACAGTGATGAATGATGAACTCATCATCCTGGATACCCAGTAAGATCCGTGTGAAATTAGTGTCAATCGCCAAAATAAAGTACAGAAATCATACAATACCAAAGTCAGAAATAGAAACCCGCTGCCAGTTGACCTGCGAGACCCACAGGACGCAACCATCGTACAAAAGGACCTGGATGAGAGCAGACAACAGGACCTCCCACTGGATCCGACCATACCAGAGGGCACTGTCCTCGAGAAAGCAATAAAACTCAACACCGAGCTGGAAGACCTGTTCAAAAACCATAACCAGATAACCACAAACCTATGGGCACAGATTGTTACACCATAGAACAAACTTGAAACAGTGCTATACGAAACCAATCTTAAATAGGCGAAAGCACTTTTTCGAAGCTCGAAATTGCCTTGACGCTTAGCAAGACCCCAAACTGACTGGAGCAAATCAAATGCTACACCATGCTCCCACCTTCACAGAGGCACTGAGGAACACATGCAAACAAAAACAACCAATGTCAACAACCATAACCAAAAGGAAAACACTCCTTCCTACACCACAACTTGTTCTCCTGAAACCTGCAACCCCCAACGCCCCTCAGATCAGCGAACAAATTAATGAGACTGATTGTAAAACTAACCAGCGAATTTAAGACGACCAAAATAAAATCTGTCAGAAAGACCAGGAACACGTGTAATTATTGAAACCGAAGCAGAAGCAACAAAGATCCTAAAATACACCACAATCCCAACTCTAGACCTGGCTGAACCCCCCAAAGAGGAAAGACCCCATCAATAACCATATTTGATATCGCTAAAGGTATTGACTGAGCAACCATCAGGGAGTAGCTATACCAGAGAAATCTCCAAGAAGCACTCCCAAAAAGGCCCTGCCAACCGTGTCATTCCAAAATTGCAAACAAAATCGCGTACGGAAGCTCAACAAACTGGGTTTTGGAGCTGTTACCCCCGAGCCTGGCAAACTATACTACATCAAAATAGTCTTTATAAACTAGGGCAGCCACCACTAAAAGGAACAAGTGGCTGTCCCCAAGTGTTTTAGATGCTGCCGCTTCGGCCATACTACTCACACGTGTGCGCAGACCTTGCCAACCTCCGGCCACTGTCCAGGCACGGGCCTTAACTACAACTCCTTCCCCAAGAAGGTATGCTGCAACCTGTCCCAAATGTAAGGCCCAAAAATTATCTGCCGACCATTCGATCAGTGACGATAAATGCCCGGCGTACGTTAGAGCCAAGAATGCACAACAAACAAGAATGAATTATGAGAAGTTTACCTAAAAACTATAACTAGTGAAATTTGTGCAACACAACGCTCAAAGGGCCATCGCAGTTGCATCCCAGCTGAGAAAAAAAAGAAGAGGAAAACCTGGACATTCTCTTCCTCCATGAGCCATAGTCGAGTGGTGAGAGGATACCCACTGAACTACAAATTGATACAGCATGACAGAGACACCCCTTGGGTGGCCCTGTAGTCAGTGTGCTCACCGTGCTGGCGGCGTGGGTAGCGGACAATAGCATAGTTCTGTGGGCGGAATCCAGAATCAGGTTGACAACAGTTGCGACATTTTTATACCATGCACCTGCTGTATATGTTGCTGTTGGCAGAAGTGCTGCCTTATAGTACAGCTTCATTGTGCATTAGTTTTATACCCAGTCTGCCCAGGCGATAATTTTAACCAGGGTAGTACAGAAGCGTATCTTCCTTCTCAGGTGGTTGAGGTGTGGTTTGAACGACAGTTGCGTGTCGAGTATTATCCCCAGATATTTGAGTTCTTTGATGAATAGGATGGTTGTATTGCTTATTTTTACCTGGGGAGGTCTGCGCATATCCAGCGTTCCCTTGAGGAGTATAGAGTTAGTTTTAGTGGGTGAGATTTGGAGCAAGTTGAGTCCAACCCAGTTTTGGTTGGTTCGATGGCGCAGTTTGTCTTGGTCTCCAGCTATAGTCTGGAGTTGGCTGAAACTGTCAAGATAAGGTCGTCCGCGTAAGCCTGCGAACGGACTTCCTCCAGGTCCTTGTTTAGGAGATCGTCCCTCAGCAAGTTCCACGTAGTCGGTCCCAGCACTGAGCCTTGTGGGCAACCTCTGTGGATTTCTCTCTGTATTGCCTTGTAGGGGGGGGGGTTGACAATGATCGATCTGTCAGTGAGGTAGCTCCGAATAACGTACAGGTTGTCTGGGACCCTGGCCTCCCGGCCGCTCAGCCACCATAGGGTGTCGAATGGCCCAGCAAAATCAATGGAAATAGCTAGTAGGTATTTTTTATCCGTTTCCTGTGCTTGTGTGATTAGGCTTTGAAGAGCGTCAACAGTGGAGCGACCTTGTCGGAATCCATATTGGTTGGGTGAAGGTAGGTTCGCTAGTTAGCATTAGCATTAGTAGAGGCATATGATGCAAGAAAGCAAGCTCATGCAGCATCAGCCAAAAAAAAAAAACCACCAAGTTGGTAGTAGTGTTTGATTCTTGCTAATAGTAATCTTTTAAAAAGTTTACTGCAGACGGTGAGAAGGGCGATTGGTCTGTATGAAGATGGTTGTTCAGGTGGTTTGTTCGGATTTTTGATTATATGTTTTACATTGGCTATCTTCCAGTCGAGTGGGAAGGATCCGTCTAGCATGCATCGGTTGATGCTAGACGGATCCTTGTTGCAGCAACTTCAGTGACCTTAATGATCTCCGGGCCCGGGCATTTTCTAGCAGTTATATGTGATGCAGCCTGGAAGAGCTCCTCTAGAAAATTGGGGCTCCACATCGTCAGTTTGCTAAGCGTCATTTTCCTGACACGTCCTAATCTGTTCCTCTGTTTGTGCGTACACATGAGGGCAGAAGGTAGTATCCAGGATGTTGTTCGTTGATGCGTCCCAGGAACACATTGCAACACCTGGTATGATCGTGGTTATTATTGCCAACCCCGGGGGAGTTTGATCGTAACGATTTTATAAACGGTGCTCCAGGGGTCATTATTATTATTGTTATTAGCCATATGGTGCTCAGAAGTAGAAGGGAATCACAAAGTAAGAGAAGAATGATAATATCCAGCTCAGGACCCTAGGTGTGCCGAGCCCATTCTCACCAAATGTGAAATCAGAGGAAGTAAATGCTGAAATGGGGAATCACCCTCCCCCCTGGGGTGATTCCCCATGTTATTCACAAGTGGTTCCCATGATTCCTGTTTGTTTTTCTCTATGAGAGCAGTGTATGAGTTCCGTGCCTCTCTATAGAGTTCCCTGAGTGTCCGCTTCTTGTGCGGGCTAAGTCCGTCTCGCTCTTTGGAAGTTTTTCCTCCTGTTTGGACTTCTTTCCGGAGTCGTTGCAACTCATGGGTCCACCACAGCATAGCACCAGGTGTAGGTCGTTTTCTTTTTATTGCAGTGTTGTCAGCGTCGGTGATAACATGTGTGATTGTCCTTTTCAATTCGTCTGAGATTCTGGCGTTTTATAGGTCCATTTTTCTTCTGATTTTGTTAGTACGTTAGGGTATCGTTAAATAGATCCAAGTTTGCAGTATGAAGCGCGTAGCGGTGGAGCATTCGTCCTCCTGTTGACTGCCTGTGGAGGTTCGTATTGAGTTGGAAGGTGAGGATCCTGTTGTCCAGGCATCCTGCAACATCCAATCAGAAATGCTACCCGCTATATATCGAGTGGCTAGAGAGACATCGATGGTTGTTTCCCACCTCAGATTACAAAATGTTGGCATCTGGTTTTGGCCTGTTTGTTAATGAACTCTTCCAGTCACTGTCCATTACATTGGTGTGTGTCAGGTGTGTGGCTGTACTAGGCCGGGGATCTCCAATTAGCATCAGCTGCGATTTTTCTTCTTGGAGCGTGTTGGTGACGTGGTCCAGGTATCTGGTGGCTGTAGTGATCTCTTCTCCAGGCCTGCAGTATAGGAAGATTATGTAGTAGGCACCGATTGCGGTTATAACTTGGGCGCAGGCCGTCCAGGCTGTCCATAGATGGGAGACTTTGTTGGCTGTTATATTCGGGTTTCTTATGAGAATTGTAGTTCATGCAGTTGTTTCTTCTGTCTGTATTATTTTGTATTTTAGGGATATCCCCTGACTAGTTTGAAGTGGTTATATGGTTCCTGTAGGATGATGATGTCAGCATTTACTTCCTCTGATTTGATCTGCTACGGCCCTTGCCCTTTGTGCGTTGTGTTGGAAGAATCTGACAATTGTGGTGTTGAATTGCTTAGGGTGTGCTGCCATAGTCGATTCTGGATTGGTTCAAACTCTTGATTTTTATCTAGATGGGACATTTGTTATCTCTTACTGAGTGCGCTGCATCGAGTTTTTGGCTTTTGCAGTTGGCACGTTTTGGTTGTTCATTGTTCTTGGGGAAGTCCTTGTAGTTGTGGCCTTTTTCGGCATGGTGGCCACATCTCTGGATTGTTCGGCTGAAAGTATGGGTGGTGTGGCTATACTTGCAGCACCTATAACATTTGGAGACCACGATGTATTTGTGAAATCTGTGGCTGTTCCAGTTTACAAAGATCCTTTGCTTGGCAAGGGCTTGCCATGCCACAGGCCTAAGTTCCATGACCCAATTCTTGGAGTTCTCAGATTTTGATTGAGGGTCATTTTTTCTTCAGTGATTCCGTCTTCGATCCTATAGTTGTTATCTTGGGGTTAGTCGTAATCTGGCTGGCTTCTTCGATGGTTTTCATCTCTATGACGATTCCCGAACTCCTAGTTTTTCTGATTGTGTTTATTCTTGTCAATTTCAGATCGTCAGATAGTTCTTGTATAAAGTGGGTCTTTATACTTTCACTGGAGGTGGTGTCGCGAGGGCTGAGTGATCTCAGCACAACAATATTGGGAGTTGGCAGAAGAGTTTTTTTTTTTTTTTTTGGCAGGTTGGTTTTTCGTTTGTATATTGTAGAGTATGTTGGAGGAAAATCTCAGCGTTTCTGCGTATGTGGGTGCACGCTCTTGCATTTGTTTCGCCCCACATTCGATATATTTCTGGGGCTTGGTTGTTACTCTTTCGCTCTCAATGTTCCTTTCAGTAAAGAGTGTGTCTGCCTTGTTCCAGAGGTTGACAATTTGCCTTCTGAGAGCTGTAGTTACCCTGTTGGTCTGTTCCTTGGCTAGGGTTTCAAGGGCGGCCTTGAGTAAGATCACCTTCTCGGGAACGCTGTCCTCTGGCAGGGAGGGATACAGAGGGTGTTCTGGTTGCTTTTGATCGCTGGCATCTCTCTCTCTCTAGCTTGGCTGGTTATCTTGGATTTCTTTTGGTTCTTTTAGTTCGGTTTGCGAGCGCATCTCCCACTCCAATTTGAACAGTACTGGCTTTATACATTTCCTCTTGTCAGTCTGTTGGGATCCAGTGCGGGGGTCTGCCGCTTCATCCTGGTTTTCTATGATGATGATGATGATGATGGGGTAATCGTTGGGATTTTTGTATGTAATGTCCTGGGGGTTTTCAGGCTTTCCCTCCAAGTTGAGTAAAATCCGGATTTTCTAGACTGTCCGGTTTAGCAAGGTTTCGTGGGTATCCTGTTATAGAGGCCGTAGGTCGGTGGAGATTGACACCTGTCCAGTATTTCTAAGTGAAATAGAGGCTTAGCAGTTCATCAGCAAAGATTTAGGTGACCCCCACTGTGTTCAGATTGTGGGGGGGAGAAACAGCCAACAGTTAAAATTCACCTAGAGGGGTGGGACTAATTCCCTGCGACGTTTCTAGGGGTGGCAAGAAATGATGGCGACATCTAATATGCTGCATGTACACTGGGGAAAAAGTTTGCATAACACCATGGAAAGTGTTGATGGATGGGGGGAATACACAAACATCGTAATGACGTTGCAATTTTGTTCTTAAATCGGCGAAAAATGGGACTCTCACTTGGTTCAATGTTACTCACAGTTCGGAAATACCCCAATCAAGATCCAGACCAGCGCGGCAGCCACGTTATATCGTTGCAGTTCCTTATGCCCATATTGTGAGCCTCATGGTGACCATGCGGTCTCACAAACAAAGGAAATAGAGAAAAACGTTGAAATGTGGTAAATACCCCAGGAATTTCACAAAACTATGCTCACCACAATGTTCCACATGCTAATAACTTGCTGTGTGCCGAAAACTTTAGCTGTAGACTGGAAAAAATACAGAATTTAGAACTAAATTGTGGATAGGCCATATTGGCAACGATTTTCCAATCAATAAAGTGTAAAGTGTAAAGTATGTTGATGTCAAACGGCACCAGGGGTTTCCCCCATCACTGTGTTGCTTTCATTGTAGGTGAACCAATTCACTGGGAAGGCCATTGTAAATGTGTAATGTCGTGTACCATTGTTCCTCTGGCCATTTAGCCGCTGGATCCCTACTGAGGCCCAATGTTGCTCACACTTCTACTCGTAGAGGCAGACCAGGTGGCGCCTCCGTAGCCAGGTGGGAAGGAGCAGCAGTAGTAGCACACGCTTCTTGATTATTATTATTATTATTATTATTATTATTATTATTATTATTATTATTATTATTATTATCCATATGGTGCAAGGAAGCCTGAGGCTTATGCTGCACAGTCAAAAAAAAAAAAAAAAAAAATTTCCGAACTACCCCAAGAGACAGAGAGAGAGAGAGAGAAATAAAAGGGAATCACCAAGGAAGAGAAGAATGATGATATCCAGCTCAGGAGCCTGGGTGTGCCAAGCCCATACTCACCAGATGTGAGCCCCTGGGGTTAAATTATACCGGAGTTCGAGCTAGTCATAACCCCGGGGGCTCACAGCTGGTGAGCATGGGCTTGGCACACCCAGGGTCCTGAGCTTGATATCATCATTCTTTTCTTTCTTGGTGATTCCCTTTTATTTTTGACTCCTCTCTCTCTCTCTTTCAAGGTTACTCGGGAATTTTTTTTTCCTAGTGCAGCATAAGCCTCAGGCTTCCTTGCATCATATGGATATTAATAATAATAATAATAATAATAATAATAATAAAATACGGAGCATGCGGAAAGGTCAGGGAATGACCACTGCATATCCCGGAGCAATATGGTCTTAGTTGCTAATGCTCCTAAAAACCAAGTAACAAACAAACACAAGCAAACCAGGTACACCAGCATTTTAAGTAGGTACTCTGGCAGGTCTTGCCCCCTATTTTCCTGAGATTTCAGCGGCTAGGACCTAAAAAAAAAATAATAATAAATAAATAATAATTAAAAAAAAAATTATCGATTGCGTTGGGATGTCGTTTGAAATGAATAGGCCGAGATTGTGCGAAATTCTAAAATTGGTCCAGATTAGATTTAATGTGTGAGACATTCGCTTGTGTGCAGATAGAGAAGGGGAGGGGAGGTGGAAGACCACGGGGTAATAAAATTATTATTATTATTATTTTAGGGTTGCCCGTAATTAAATACATTAACCCGTATTTGTGTCTGTAAATTGGGTATGTTCTATGGTTGATTTGCCTGTTTTGCTGGAAGAAAAAACCCCAGTTACTGGGGAGAAAAACCTTGCTATCTACGCCTGAGACCAACTAATCAGCCACGGAGTGAAAAAAGCCCATTAAAGTTCCTCGCGTCATCGACAGGATTCGAACCCAGGCCTTTTCCACCCGGTGTGGGGAAGACGGTAACGATACCACTGTGCTACCCGCGCAGACTGACTAGGGGGTAAAAAAAAAATACTATATTAGGGCTACCCGTAAATGATTACATTAACCCATATTCGTGTCTGTAAATTGCGTGTGGTCTCTGGTCGATTTGCCTTTTTGCTGGACGAAAAAACCTCAGTTTCTGAGGGAAAAAACCTTGCTATCTACGCCTGAGACCGACTAACTTAGCCACAGAGTGAAAAAAGCCCACGAAAGTTCCTCGCGTCATCGACGGAATTCGAACCCGGGCCTTTTCCACCCGGTGTGGGGTGGACGGTTACGATACCACTGTGCCACCCACGCAGACTGACTAGGGGGTAAAGGTAGAAGAATGGGGACGATAGAGAAGATGTCCCCAGTTGAACAGTGGGGCATGCTCATGCCCCACCAGGAGAAGAGAGGATCGCCGGGGGAAGGGGGAACCAGGAAGCTGTCTTCCTCCTCCCTGAGTGTGGTTTAAAGTGAAACGGGCTAGAGTGCTCGATTCAGGTCGCCAATAAGGCTATTGTCAGCAAGCTACATAGTCCAGACTTAGTGTATGGCAGTCTGGTCCTAGGATTATGGTCATTCATGTGGCATGGTTCCACGTCCATGTTGCTTTAGTTAAATATGTAGTTGTGCGTCGTTTTAGAGTGTCCAGTTAGTCAGTCTTTTGTTGTGGCTATGATTCTCCGGAAGGGTGAGTCTTAGTCCACCTGCCATATTTTGTAGTTAAATCAGTTCAGCATTTTGTTTGTGGTTGTTCTTTGCCTTAGATTTGTTGTGGTTCAGATCCCCGTGTCGGGTTTCTCCTATTCCTCTTGTTAGGTTGTTTGGTTCGCTTGCTGGGGTTACAGGGTTCGACGTCTCGCGAATAATTCCTGTGAATATTCAGAAAAGGCGATGTATGTCTCCTTGACTACTAAGAGACGTTGTTCTTGGTCTTTGGTACAGTATTGTATTCTTGTGACCATTTGGCAGCAGAGTTCATCATATCGGTGGCAGTCATACATAAGGTGCTGCCAGGTTTCTTGCTCGCCGCAGGTACAGTTGGGATCGTCTTTGATTCCGAGTGAGGTCAATTTGGCATTGATGGAACCATGTCCTGTTAATAGGTAGGTCGTAAATAAGCCTGGTGAGTACCAGGTAGGTATCTTGGGCTGAAATCTGTCAACTTTGGGGGAGGAATTTTTTGGTGATTTCTCCCTTTGTGGAGGCATCCCAGCGCATCTACCACACTTGCAGCAGGTGAGTCTGAAGCCTTCTTTTTTCTGCAGCGTGGTTGTTTGCAGGGTTTCCATTGAAATCCTGACTATACAACTGGTGAGATCATAGAGCTTGCCTCTTTTGACCACCTCAAGGTCGAAGGGGAGGACTCTGCGATAATCTGTGGTGCCTGTGTACTCACCGTGCTCCAGGCGCGGGTAGCGGACAATAGCATAGTTCTGTGGGTGAATCCAGGATCTTTAGGTTGACAGCAGTGCCTGTTTTTTTATACCATGCACTTGCTGCATATGTTTCTATTAGCAGAAGTGCTGCCTTGTAGTACAACTTAATTGTGCGTTGGTTTAATCGCAGTCTCGCCGGGGGATTCTTTTAATAAGAGCAGTGCAGAAGCTCATCTTCCTTCTCAGGTGGTTGAAGTGTAGTCTGAACGACAATTGCACGTCGTGTATGACTAAATGAGTATTTTTGCATCTACGCATTCACGCATGAGAAGTTTATTCAGGGAGAGGAATGCCCAAAGTTGAGTTAAACTCTGGCAGTGAGCTCGATGATTTTGTAATAACTGAGAGGAAAGTGGAGGATAAATTCTTGAAGATAAATACAAGAAAGGCACCTGGGGTGGACGGGATTTATCCAGTTATGTTAAAGGAGGCAGCAAAGGAAGTAAGCAAACCCTTAGCCATTATTATGAGAGCTTCTTGGACTAAGGAGAGGTGCCCATGGATTGGAGATGTGCAAATGTGACCCCAATTCACAAAGGAGGATCAAAGGGCAACACAAGTAATTATAGACCTGTTATTTTAATTTCTGTTCCAGGAAAATTAATGAAGGCACTGGTTAAAGAAGTACTGTACGATCATCTAGACAAGACTTCAGTTAGAGCTTGCACACAGCATGGTTTTGTTAAGGGAAAGTCTTGCCTGACCAATTTGATGGATACTATGATGTGGTCACAAAGGAACTGGATGCAGGGAATAATTTTGATATCATATATTTGAATCATAGAAAGGCTTTTAATACTGTTGCACATGGAAGACTGCTGCACAAATTGTAACAGTGTGGCATTGGAGGCAATTGCTGGTATGGATAAAGGGATGATTGAGTGGGAGAAGACCGAGAGTGGTAATCAATGGACACTGCTCATCGTGGACTAATGTTATTAGTGGAGTCCCTCAGGGTTCAGTATTGGGTCCTTTATTGTTTTCTGTATTTATAAATGATATTGATGATGGTATATCAAGTTTAATGTCCAAGTTTGCAGACGATACAAAGGTTGACAGAGTTGTTAAGGACACATACTGAGGCTATGCTGCTGCAACAGGATCTGGAAAGGTTGAGCAGATGGGCTGAGAGGTGGCAAATGAAGTTTAACATTGACAAATGTAAAATACTACATATGAGAAGCAGCAACTCCAGAATGACGTATCAACTCTGTGGTAATACACTGATAGTGGTAGAGAACGAGAAGGACCTGGGGGTAATTGTGCAGGCAGATATGAAGTTTTCTGAGCAGTGCAGACGGTCTGCAAGGGTAGCTCATAATGTGGTGTCAATGATATACAGGATTTTTCCCCTTATATAAGGCAATGGTCAGGCCACAACTTGAGTACAGGTCTGGAAGCCTAATTTTAATAAGGATGTAGAGCTGTTGGAACGAGTGCAGAGAAGGGCAACAAGATTAGTAAATGAAACAAAGGGTTGTTTTACGAAGAAAGGATTAAATTTTGCAAATTACAGTGTTTGGAGACTAGGCGTCTGCGAGGTGATCTGATTGAGGTGTATAAAGCCTTGAATGGTTTGAGCATGCTTAATGGTGATGAAATTCTTCCACTTGCTCAGAATAATCATTTGAGTGGACATAAATTCAAATTGAAAAATGACAGATGTAGGATACATGTGTGGAAGTTTGCCTTTAGCCAGCTGGTGGTTGGTTGGTTGGTTGGTGGAAGAGACTTCCATCTTTTGTTGTGGAAGTTGAAAGTCTAAATAAATTTAAGGCTCAGCTGGACCTGTACTTGGAATGAACAGAGGGGTGAACTGGGAGCGTGTTTTTTTGGCTGATGCTGCATAAGCTTGCTTTCTTGCATCATATTCCACAACTAATTCAATTGCTAATATTTCCCAGATATTTGAGTTCTTTGCTGAATCGGATGGTTGTATTGTTTATTTTTATATGGGGAGGTCTGCGTATATCAAGCTTTCCCTTGAGGAGTATGGAGTTAGTTTTAGTGGGTGAGATTTAAAACAAGTGAAGTCCAACCCAGTTTTCGAGGGTTTGTAAAGCGGCGTTTTTCTGGGTCTCCAGCTGGAGGCTGCAGTTGGCTGCAATTGTCATGACAAGGTCGTCCACGAAAGCCTACGGAAGAACTTCCTCCAGGTCCTTGTTCAGGAAATCGTCCATAATTTCCAATCAATACTGAGAACGGCAAGGGTCAACAATGATAACGTTCAGATTAACAGAAAAATGCGCCGTCGTCTGTAGCACAGTTGCTAGAATCGCTGTCTCCTTAGATCGAGTACCGTCGATGAGGTGAGGATTTTTATAGGCCTTTTACACAACGTAGCTGAGTTAGTCGGTCTCACTAGAGGGTAGCATGGTTTTTTCTTATGGAAAAAAAGGTTTTCTTCCTGCAAATAGGAAATCGACCACAGAACACAGAATTTACACACTTAATATAGGCGAAATATGGCCTAAGCTGCTGATCCGCCTAAAATACTACAACAACCAACCATCTTTATCGTTAACAATCATCGGATACTAAGCCCAGGGGCTCACATGTCACGAATGTGGGCGGGCTTGACATATCCAGGGTTTTGAGCTGGATATCATCATTCTTCTCTTTCTTGGTGATAATAGTATTAGTAGTAGCAGCATGTGAAGAAAAATAAAAACAAAAATTACACAACAGTTCCCTCTAAATGTTTGTCCAGTTCCTCCGTAAATTTATTTAACTTATCAACTTTCACAACGACAGATGGAAGTTTGTTTCAGCCATTAAACATCCGATGGCAAAAGGCAAATTTCCGAACATCTATTCTTCAGCTGTCTTTCCACAATTTGAATTTATGCCACCTTAAGTTCGTAATCTGAACAAGTGGAAGAGTCCCATCAGAATTCATCGTGCTCAATCCATTTAAGTCCTTATTAGCATTAGTTTTAGCATTATTAGAGGCATTTGATGCAAGAAAGCAAGCTTATGCAGCATCAGCTTAAGAAAAAAAAAAAAAAAAAACATGCTCCCATTTCACCCCTCTGTTCATTCCAAGTACCTGTCCGGCTCAGCCTTAAATTTATTTAGCCTATCAACTTCTACAACACAGGATGGAAGTCTCTTCCACCAACCAACCACTCGCTGGCTAAAGGCGAACTTCTGCACATCTATCCTACATCTGTCTTTCCTCAATTTGAATTTATGCCTTCCAAATGATTATTCTGAGCAAGAGGAAGAATTTCATCGGATGCTCAAACCATTCAAGGCTTTATACACCTCAATCAGATCACCTCGCAGGTGCGAGGTGATCTGATTTGCAAAATTATAATTTGCAAAATTTAAGCCTTTCTTCGTAAGAGCAACAGTTTGTTCCATTCACTAATCTTGTTGCCCTTCTCTGTACTCGTTCCAACAGCTCTTCATTCTTCTTAAAATAAGGCTTCCAGACCTGTATACAATACTCAAGGTGTGGCCTGACCATTGCCTTATATAAGGGGATAATCACCTCCTTATCCCTGCTAGGAAAATTCCTGTATATCATTGACAAGACACTATGAGCTACTCTTGCAGACCGTCGGCACTGCTCAAAAAACTTAATATCTGTCTGCGCAATTATGCCCAGGTCGTTTTTATTCTCTACCACTGTCAGATTAGTACCACAGAGTTGATACGTCACTCTGGGGTTGCTGCTACCCATATGCAGTATTTTCCATTTGTCAATAGTAAACTTCATTTGCCACCTCCCAGCCCATTCTGCTCATTTTTCTAGTAAAAAAATGAGCAGAATGAGCAGAAAAAATGGACACTAATGAGAGCAGCGTACTGTCATTAGTGTCCTTGACAACTCTGCCAACTTTCGCATTGTCTGCAATTTTGGACATTAAGCTTGATCTACCATCATCAATATCATTTATAAATACGGAAAACAACAATGGAATCAATACTGAACCCCGAGGGACTCCACTAATAACATTATTCCACCATGAGCAGTGTCCATTGATTACCACTCTCTGTCTTCTCCCACTCAATCATCCCTTTATCCATAGCAGCAATTTGCCTCCAATGCCGCACTGATCCAAATTGTGCAGCAGTCTTCCATGTGCAACAGTATCAAAAGCCTTTCAATGATCCAAATATATGATATCAAAGTTATTCCCTGCATCCAGTTCCTTTGTGACTACTTCATAGTATCCAATGAAATTGGTCAGGCAAGCCTTTCCTTTAACAAAACCATGCTGAGTCCAAGCTATAACTGAAGTCTTGTCTAGATGATCCTGCAGTACTTCTTTAACCAGTGCCTCCATTAATTTTCTTGGAACGGAACTTAAACTCACAGGTCTATTATTACTTGTGTCAGCCTTTGATCCTCCTTTGTGAATCGGGGTCACATTTGCACATCTCCAGTCCATGGGTACCTCCCCTGAGTCCAAGGAAGCTCTCATAATTTTGGCTAAGGGTCTGCTTTCTTCCTTTGCTGCCTCCTTTAACATAACTGGATAGATCCCGTTCAACCTGGCTGCCTTTTTTATGTTTATCTTTAACAATTTCTCTTCCACTTTCCTCTCAATTATTACAAAATCATCCAGCTCACTGCCAGAGTTTAACTCACCTCTGGCATTCCTCTCCCTAAATTACTCCTCATGGGTGAATGTAGATGCAAAATACTCATTTAGTTTGTTACCCACCTGATAAGGGTCATCAACAGTTGAACCTTCGCTATTCTGTGGACCAATCTGATTCATCCCTTTCCTTCTAGAATTTACACAGGTAAAGAACTCTTTGTGGTTTTTCTTTGCATCCTTTGCCAAGGATTTCTCATAATGTGCCTTTGCCTGCCTAATCTGCTTTGTGACTTGGTTACAGACCAGCTTATATCTGTAATAGGCTTCCATATCACCCATTAATTTAATGTGTTGCAAGCATTTTTCTTCTCTGCCACATGTCTCATTAGTTCGTTTGACATCCACTTGAGTCTAAACGGTGAACAATATTTCTTAATTGGTATGTAATGCCTAGTAGCTTCCAAAATAAGTTCTTTGAATGCTTCCCATTTTGAATATGCTGTTGGTACCATAATCAGTTGGTGCCACCATATACAATTTAAATACTGTCTCAGACCACTGTAGTCACCTTTACAGAAGCAAAAACCCTTCCGTTTACCCCTGATGGCAGTTACTTCTTTGAGTAAATCCCACTTCAGCACGCTGTGATCACTGCTACCTACTGGTTCGTTTATCTGCAGATTCGTAATGCATGAAGAATCACTACTGATAATCAGATCAAGATTATTACTCCCTCTAGTTGCCTCCCGAACATGCTGATGTAGAAAACAATCATCCAATAAATCCACCAAAGCCTTGCTAGTGTGACAGTGACCAACCCACAAATTCCAGTCAATATCTGGGAAATTAAAATCCCCCATTATAAGACTTTCTGATTTACTTGCCCACTCTATTTCCCTGTACAGTTCCTTATTATATTCATCAGAGTCATTAGGCCTATAACACAGTCCTACTCTCAATTTTGATCTCCCAATGCTTATATCACACCAAACTGAATAGACACTTCACAGTCCAGCAATGTCGAATGGCTTCACTTTCTTGGATT
The DNA here is from genome assembly GCF_048544385.1 of Mastigoproctus giganteus. NCBI lineage: Eukaryota > Metazoa > Arthropoda > Arachnida > Uropygi > Thelyphonidae > Mastigoproctus > Mastigoproctus giganteus. The sequence continues at coordinate 219,925,138 of NC_143579.1, read as the reverse complement.
TTATGTTTCTTAACTGACAGTATAAACCCTCCTCCCTTCCTGTTTTGTCTATCCTTCCACATTGTACTCCCCAAATTCCAGTTCTGCTTCCTTATATCTGTGATACCACGTCTGTGATATCTCAACAATATCTGCCTTTGATGTTCTGAGTAATACCTCAAATTCATCAAATTTATTTAGCAAACTCCTAATTCATCACATTTATTTACCAAACAGGTGCATGTACACCGTACATGCACCTGTTCCTATTCTTAGCTACTGTAACACAACCCATGTGTTTACTTGTACTGCCATGACTCCCAGCAGTCCCTGAAATATCCTGCATCTTGTTTTTCAGGCTGCTGCTAATTCCAATAGAAGCAGTAAAAGAATCACCTTCACATCTGCTAGTGGCTACTATTAATCTTTTAGTCCTTGTATCCTCCCCCCCCCCAAGCTTGCAGTTTTCCGACGCACCTAACATTGCCTCAATAGCACAAGCAAATATTTTTACACCTTTCTATTTAAGTGTATTCCATCCCTGTAAAAGTACTCTCTCCTGTTAACAAATACAGACCAGGCTGGAAAATATTCTACTCCTTGAGCCTTGCACAATCTTTCCAGAGCCGAATTGACCGACACGGCTCTCATCATATACTCCCTCGTTTGATGTCTGGGCAGAATTGCAGGCACTTTCAAATTCAACCCCTTATTCTCGGCTTTTTTTCAACAGTAACCTGTACTGGTTAAGTACAGGTCACTGTTGAAAAAAAAAGTCTCCTACTCTTAATATCATTAGTAAACCTCAATCATATCACCTCGTAGGTGCCCAGTCTCCAGCCGCTGCAATTTGCAGAACTTAAGCCTGTCTTGTTTCCTTTCTCTATATACGCTCAAGCAAATCTACATCCTTCCTAAAATGTGGCCTCCAGTCCTGTATGCAGTACTCAAGCCGTGGCCTGCCCATTGCCTTATACAGAGGGATAATCACCTCCCTTTGCCTGCTTGCAAAATTCTTGTATATCATTGAAAAAAACCCCAGTGACCTTCCCTGTGAACCTGTCTGTATTGCTCAGAAAACTTCACATCTGACTGCACAATTACTCTCAGGTCTTTTTCATTTTCTAACACCTCAAGTGTAGTACCACACAGTTGGTATGTTTCTCTGGAGTTACTTCTACCAATATGCAGTACTTTGCATTTGTGAAAGTTAAAATTCAGTTGCCACTTCTCAGCCCATCTGCCCAAATTTTCTAGATCCTCTTGCGGTAGCACACTGCCATTACTGTCATTAACAACCCTGTCCACCTTTGTATCATCTGCCAACTTCGATACTAAGCCTTATATACCTATATCAATACCATTGATAAACGTACAAAACAACAGTTGTCCCAATACCGTACCCTGTGGGACTCCACTAATAACATTATTCCACGAAGAACAGCACTCATTGATTACCACCCTCCATCTTCTCCCACTCACCCATCCTTTTTATCCATTGTAGCAACTTACCCTTAATAATATTCTGCTCCAATTTGTACAGTAGTCTTCCATGCGCAACAGTGTCAAAAGCTTTCCTGAAATCCAAGTATGTGATATCAAAATTATTTTTTGCATCCAGTTTCTTTTTGACCTCATTGCAGTATCTAATCAAATTGGTCAGACAAGACTTCCCCTTAACAAACCCATGCTGTGTCTGAATTTTTGCTGCAGTCTTGTTTAGATGATCCTGTAATGCATCTTTAACCAGTGACTCCATTATTTTACCTGGAACAGAAGTTAAACTAACTGGTCTGTAATTACTTGTGTCACCCTTCGATCCCCCTTTGTGAACTGGGGATACATTTGCACATCTCCAGTCCGTGGGGACCTCTGCCGAGTCCAAGGATGCTCTCATAATTATGGCTAAGGGTTTACCTGCTTCGTTTACCGCCTCCTTTAATATAACTGGATAGTTCCCATCCACCCCAGGTGCCTCTGTTATGTTTAACTTCAACAATTTTTCTTCTACTTTGCCTTCAGTTATTACAAAATCATTAAGCACCCTACTACAATTTGTTAACCTTCTGGCATTTTCAAACCTTAATAACTCTTTATGTGTGAATGTAGATGCAAAATACTCATTCAGTTTGTTTGCTCTCTGAGCAGGATCATCAACAGGCGAACCATCGATATCTACTTCTCTCTCTCTCTCCCTCTCGGTAACTCAGAATTTTTTTTTTTTTTTTTTTTTTTTGTCTGATGCAGCATAAGCTTCAGGCATCCTTGCACCATATGGCTAAATAATAATGATAATTGTGGTTTTCTATTGGTTCCTCGGGTATCCACTCCGCAGTGGAGGTATGACAGTTTTGACTCTGCTACCCAATATTTATTTCCTCACCTCTACCGGAGCAACCCGTTTTTTTATTATGAATTTTTTTAAATATTTTATTTTGGTGCAGCATAAGTCTCAGGCTTCCTTGCACGATATGGCTAATAATATTAATAATAATAACTTATCAATGCAGTATGCTTAAATTAGGCGTCCTGTATGTACAATGTATTTTACCTTTTTACTGAAAGCTGTCACATGTAGCTGGAATTAAATATAGAAACCTTAGTGCAGCTGTATGTTTTATGGTTCAGTAACAGAACTGAGATGAGCATGCGTCATAATTCAGAACATGGGCTCCGAAACGCGGTGGTGTTGATCTTCCAGGTGTTTACGTTTAGTGCCAATTTAGAGTTAGCGTTTGTATGTGTTAAATGTCAGAAGAATTTTTATGAATGAAAGACACTTGTGGTTATTTACTGAAGTGGTTTTAACACCATAAGAAAAGGAAGTTATATCGAAACACTGGCCTGCATGAGGTTGGCGAGAAGCGATTTTATTAACACCATGACGAACTTTATTTATTACTAAATTTTGGGTCACCTAGAAGCTTTTTGAAACTGTAAGTGACACTTTTAATTTAAATATTAAATGGCACGTTATTATTGTTCTAAAATGCTTACTTATACCAGTTGATATACCTTTAAACTTCATTAGCCGATAATTGTTTCTTTTTTTTTTTTTCTTTTCGTTCACTGAAGCTCTGAAAATTATCAGTCAAAAGAACATTGCAAAATTATAACCTTACGTGGAAATACAGTTAACAAGAACTGAGTGGCTGGTAAGCTAGACGAAATGATCAGAGAAAAGATAATTTGAGATGTGCGATTTTTTATCAATCCAAAGTTATGGGAATAATAAAATCTAACATTAAATCCTTCAAAAAATATTTCCTTGAAATAACACCACATTAAGAGATTTGGCGGATAATGGAAAGGTGGTTTTCATAATACTATAAGTTTAGAATTTTACTTTATAGTATTTCCTCTTTATGTGGTATAGATGCTTATCAGATGAAAATGACTACAGTTTTATATTGCAATTAGCAGCCACATTAGAGCGTCATTTTTTGTTAGCCATCGTATTAAATTAATGCCATTATGATAAAAGAAACAGTTGAGAATAATCATATGAAATAGGTTTGGATGTTCAGGATTTTTTTTTTTTTTTTTGGAGCAGCGACTGAATCGGCTAATTAGATTGGATATTTGTCCAAGCAGTACGTCAGAAATGATCGTGGATGAAGAAATTTTACCCCTCCAACCACATGGGCATTATTATTATTTTTTTATTATGTTTTAGGTTGTATGTTTATTTGGTGCTATTCGTTAGCAAGTTTAGTGACTCATTGAAATTAGCGATGGAGGGGAAAGTGATGAACCCACTAGATATGATTGGCATAACTAATGATATACCTGTTCAGATTGCTAAAAGACTGAATAAGTATTTTGCATCTATATTCATGCATGAAGAAGGTTTTAGGGATGGGAATATACAAGAAGTGTACTATTGCAACTGGGTGATAAATGATTTTGTGATAACTGAGAAGAAACTGGAAGAGAAACTATTGAAGCTAAAAATAAATAAAACACACACAAGACTGATGGAATGAATCTGTTTATATTAAAAGAAGCAGCAAGAGAGGTAAGCAAACCTTAGGCCATATTTATGAGAGCATCATTGGATTCAGAAGAGATCCCTATAGATTGGTGATGTGCAAATGTCTCACCTATTCGCAAAGGAGAATCAAAGGGAGAAGTAATTCATTACAGATCTATAAACTCAAGCTATGTTTCAGGGAAAATAGTGGAGTCGGTGATTAAAGAAGTATTGCAGGATCATCTTGATATGAATGGAGTTATATGGAAATCACAGCATGGATTTGATAAGCTTAGCTTGTGTCTGACCAATCTGATTAGATACTATGATGCAGTAACAAAGGAGCTGGATGCAGAAAAAAAAATACAATTGAAATCATATACTTAGCTTTTACTTAACCTTTTAATTGTTCTATGTGAAAGACTGCTGTATGATTTGGATCAGAGTGGCATTAGGGGAAAGTTTCTGCTGTGGATAAAGGGATGGTTGAGTTGCAGAAGACAGACTAGTTATAAATGGGCAATTTTTGGACTAATGTTATTACTGGAGTCCCTCAGGGCTCAGTGCTGGGACACTTCCTGTTTTCAGTATTTATTATTTCAATATATTGATGAAGATATATCAAGCTTATTGTCTGGTAGTCTCATTTTAAGAAGGAAGTGAGTCTGTTGGAGTAGGTGGAGAGAAGAGCAACCAGATTAATCAAGGACACAAAAGACTGCAAATGACATTGCTCGGAAACTGGGCACTTGCAAGGAGACCTGATTGAAGGAGGAGGAAAGATAGATAGATAGGAGGAAAGATAGATAGGAGGAGGAAGGATAGATGTTCTAAAATTTACTTTCAATCAGAGAGTGATTGATTCTTAGAACAAATTTCCATATGATGTTGTAGAAGTGAGTAATTTGAATCAGTTTAAGGAAGAATTAGACAGAGGACAGAAGAGGTGGGGTACTGATTTTTTTCCTTGCTGTTGCTGTATAAGCTTGTTTCCTTGCATCATTTGCCAATACTGACATTAAAGTAGGTCATATTGTTCTAATGTACAAGTGTGTTTATGGGTTGACTTGAAAACTGTCTTGCTGATAAACCTAGAATAACTCAGGGTGGGGGGGGAGTCCTTCTTCCTCTGCTTGATATAAGCTTAACTATAGATTTATTAATGTAGGTTAACCTTAGTCAAGGTTAACTGTAGCCTCAGTTGAAGAGGACTTTCGAATTTTCTCCAGTCATAGATGAGAATCAGATCAGACCCCTCTAAACAAGTGATGAAATCACTGTACTATCACAAATGCCAAAGATGTTAGTGACTTTGTTGCAGTGACTCTGTGATGATGATTTATTGAATGTGTATGGTTTAAAAAAAGGAAGGGGAAATAATTTATTTTCTAATTTCTACCACATTGTGAAATTTATTAAAACTCTATCTGCACTTCACTAGTTGGGAGCCTTTGAGGGTATTCTTTATTTACTTTGCCTTTTTATATATTTGTTTCGTTTTTTAATAAACTCCACTGTTTTAAAATCAATGCTGAAAATTTATTGTACCATTTTATTCTCTGTAAAATTGTTGAATTTTTGGCTTAGTGATCAATTTTAATATTTGTAAATCTAAATATTTAATTTTGCTCTTAATAATAATCCCAATACCGTTTCTTACTTTGTTTGGCAGTATTTTACACTATCAAAAGCATCTGAAATTTCTGGGTGTGCTTCTTGATTCAAGACTTCTTTTTAAACAGCTTATTAATTGGCAACATTCTGTGTTTTTAAAGCCGTTTAGCCATTAGAAAATTGACTCAGTACCGTGCATTATTATTCTTGAGGTTCAGATTCACAGATGGTTTTGAAGGTAGAGCTCTTTTGTTTTAACTATTCTGTGATAATTAAGTTAGAGAAGAACATTATGTGGATATACTACTAAGTTTTAAGAGTCTCACTTTAAAACTTTAGTTGCAGTGGTTAGGTCACATCTTGAGCACTGTACACAGCTCTGGAAGCCTTATTTTTAGAAAGATGCAAATCTTTTGGAATGGGTGCAGAGAGAGAGCAAGCAGATTAGTCAAGAACACAAGTGTACTGTAACCATAGAAAGCTTCAGTTCTGCAAATTGCAGCACTTGGAAACTAGGCACTTGTAATTTAAATGGATTGATTAAATTAATTAATTTAATGATGATGGTATTCTTACTTTTCAGACAATACATATAAAGGGATATAAATTAAATTGGAAAAGAATTGTTGCAAGATAGATGTGCAAAAATTTGCTTTCATCCAAAGAGTAATTGATTGTTTGAGAAACTACTGTCAAGTATAGAAATTAGTAGTTGGAATAAATTTAAGGAAAAATTTGAATTATATTATTAGTGAGGGATTGATAGATGTGTGTGTTTTTTTTTTTTGCTGATCCTGTATAAGCTTGCTTATTTGCATCATATGCCACCACCACTACTACGAATAATAATAATAATTTATAATCGGCACACAAAAATGGATGATAAGAGGACATTACAAGTGAATTCATATGTTTTATAGAGCTGATACGTGGGCACTAAAGCAGTTTATTAGAATTGAAGTTTTTGAAATGTGGGTGTGGTGGAGGTTTGAAAGTGTAAAGTGGATAAGTAGGATTAGAAATTGAGGATGGTAGGAGAAAATAAAAGTACAAATGGTTTATTGGGCTTTTCTGTTAGCGCAGTCTGATTACAAACGGGTAGTAAACTCGACCTTATATAAGGACTATATAATAGTCTTTATATATAAGCCCATTATTATATGAGGACTATTATATAGTCCTCATATAATAAAGGCTATAAGGAAACAAAAGAAAAATTCCATTGGACATATAATGAGAGGAGAAAGTTTGTGATGTAATTGAAGGAGAATTAGAATGTTGGATGATCTGATATAGACTGTAGGGATCATGGGATTGAAGGAGAGGGCTAGAGAATGAAGAGATTGAGATGTGATTGAGTTCTACTTGCCATCTACCCACCATGTGGTAAAGAACCGATGGCAATGTTAATATCGTTCGATATTTATTTATTCATAGTTAAATATTGTTTTAATTAGTTTATTGGTAGGTAAAGGGTAAAATCATTTTAACCTTACCCTAATCAGTCTCCAATATCTAAATTAAAAATGGCTGTTTCTGAATTCCATATTGAGTTCAGTCAGATTTACGGCTCTGTTTTGGGTTCTGTGGTTACTTGTATGAGATTTACTACAAGCACTTAAATGATGCCTTAAATGGGAGGAATATAGCTGCCTTATATGGCTGTGAAAATTGTTAAGCTTATATAAGAATGTTTGGTTATTTGTGACTCAAATTATATCCACATGATGTTCTCCATAATTTGAGTTTCATATGAGACTTTTCTAGAAACTTTGATTCCAAATTGGCCATAAATGTTTCTAAACTGGGTTTGTGAGGATAATGAGTTTTCCATACCTAGACCTGATATAATGGTCATAATATTGAAAGTAGTAGTTCCCTGGGGAGAAAAATAAGGTTGTTAATGGATGCGGTGCATTGCATTTTAGATGCATTCAATTTATTTTTCTTAAATTAAATGACATTTTATTTTCTTTTTCTGTGATTAATACAAATGAAAATTAAACATAGCTATCTCCTTATGAAATAATCAAGATTACAACGTTATAGAACACTTAATAAAATAGTTTTACGTTCTCTAGACTTAGCTGTTCAGTTTGATTGCAGCTGCATAATACTTATTGCTCTCCATCCATATATCCCCCTTTTTTTTGTCTCTCTCTCTCTCTCTCTCTCTCTCTCTCTCTCTCTCTCTCTCTCTCTCTCTCTGTCTCTATATATATATATATATATATTTCACAAATAATACCACATTTGCGAGTCTTACATAAAAATGTAAGATTTTTATGAATGATATTGATGATGGGATATCAAGTTTAATGTCTAAGTTTGCAGATGATACAAAGGTTGGCAGGGTCGTTAAGGACACTACTGACGCTATGCTGCTGCAACAGGATCTGGAAAGGTTGAACAGATGGGCTGAGAGGTGGCAAATGAAGTTTAACATTGACAAATGTAAAGTACTACATATGGGTAACAGTAACCCCAGAGCAATGTATCAACTCTGCGGTACTACACTGACAGTGGTGGAGAATGAAAAGGACCTGGGGGTAATTGTGCAGGCAGATATGAAGTTCTCTGAGCAGTGCAGACGAGCTGCAAGAGTAGCTCATGGTGTCTTGTCAATGATATACAGGAATTTTTCTAGCAGGGATAAGGAGGTGATTATTCCCTTGTATAAGGCAATGGTTAGGCCACATCTTGAGTACTGTATACAGGTCTGGAGGCCTCATTTCAAGAAGGATGTAGAGCTGCTGGAACGGGTACAGAGAAGGGCAACAAGATTAGTAAATGGAACAAAGGGTTGCTCTTACGAAGAAAGGCTTAAGTTTTGCAAATTACAGAGTCTGGAGACTAGGCACCGGCGAGGTGATCTGATAGAGGTGTATAAGGCTTTGAATGGTTTGAGCATGCTCAATGCCAATGGGATTCTTCATCTTTCTCAGAATAATCACCTCAGAGGGCATAAATTCAAATTGAGGAAAAACGGATGTCGGATAGATGTGCGGAAATTTGCCTTTGGCCAGCGGGTGGTTGGTTGGTGGAACCGACTTCCATCACTTGTTGTTGAAGTTGATAGCCTAAACAAATTTAAAGCTCAACTGGACAGGTATTTCGAACGAACGGAGGGGTGAAATGGGAGAGGGTTTTTTTTTTTTTTTTTTGGCTGATGCTGAATAAGCTTGCTTTCTTGCATCATATGCCTCTACTAATGCTAATGCTAATGCTAAAATTGGTGAATTTATTTTTTACATAGAAACTGCATGGAAAAAAAGAAATAATTTCTGATTTCTATTTGTCTAATTTAAATGAAATTTTGAATGTCTTGAAAAATATTTTTAAAAGGCCCAAATATAAAATTTCATGAAAATCCGTCCACTTTGAGTCGAGTCATTGCATGATGCAGATGGTCACGTAGCACAATAGGCTCATATGCATTGCATATGTGTGTGTGTGTGTGTGTATATGTATATGATCATAGATTCCCTGGATGAATATTCATTGAAAACATTATTGATCCTTTTTTTAGAAGATCTGCATATATATATATATGCAGATCTTCTAAAAAAAGGCTCAATAATGTTTTCAATGAATATTCATCTAGGGAATCTGCATATATATATATGCAGATCTTCTAAAAAAGGCTCAATAATGTTTTCAATGAATATTCATCTAGGGAATCTATGATCTAGTGAATCTTTAATGCATACTTTTGATTCTTTTAAAAGGATGATATTGATATGGTGGTGTATGTGGATTCTGTATACAAGGACAGAAAGATGTCTTCCAGTTTTATAGTTTTTCTATAAGCAACTTTGTGTTCTTCATTGATATAAGGATTTTTTTGGAATAATAGTACTTAGGAGAGTGCTGTAAGCTACTTAGATATTTATTAGTGATAGCATTTTGCTAGGTATACTGTTTTGTGGGCCTTGATATTGGCAGTTTATGCAGGGAGGCTCTGAACTGTTGGATTTAAACGTGTGCAAATTGTTATTAGTTTTCTTATTTTCAAGTAGATATCTCAATTTCTCTTTTGCCTTCTTTTCATTTCTGACAGTTGGATCATTTTTAAATACGGAATAAATTGCTAGGTTCCAAAAAATTGCCAATTTTTATGCAATAATTTGAAATGCTGATAACTACTATTGCATTTCCCAGTGATATTCTTCTTAGATGTTCCAATTTGTTCTTCCCATTCAAACATAGTTAAATGCCAGTAGTGATCTCATCCAAGTAATTTCAGAATCAAAAACTGGTACTGAATTTAATATGAAATTTAGAATCGTAGCCATTGTTAATAAACTAATTGAAATAATATTATTGTGCGATAGTGATTCCTTAAGACTATCTCATGCTGTGATACTTGAACAGACATTTAGGGGACCCTCTTCTCTGATGATCCTCTTCATTACAGGATCATCTAGACAAGACTACAGCAATAATTCAGACACAGCATGGGTTTGTTAAGGGGAAGTCTTGTCTGACCAATTTGATTAGATACTGCAGTGAGGTCACAAAGGAACTGGATGCAAAAAATAATTTTGATATCATATACTTGGATTTCAGGAAAGCTTTTGACACTGTTGTGCATGTAAGGCTACTATACAAATTGGAGTAGAATAGTATTAAGGGTAAGTTGCTACAATGGATAAAAAGGATGGTTGGTTGAGTGGGAGAAGATGGAGGGTGGTAATCAATGTGTGCTGCTCTTCGTGGACTAATGTTATTAGTGGAATCTCACAGGGTTCGGTATTGGGACAACTGTTGTTTTGCACATTTATCAATGGTATTGATGAAGGTATATCAGGCTTAGTGTCGAAGTTTGCAGATGATACAAAGGTTGACAGAGTTGTTAATGACAGTAATGGCAGTGTGCTACCACAACAGGATCTAGAAAATTTGGGCAGATGGGCTGAGAAGTGGCAACTGAATTTTAACTTTGACGAATGCAAAATACTGCATATGGGTAGAAGTAACCCCAAAGAAACGTACCAACTGTGTGGTACTACACTTAAGGTGTTAGAAAATGAAAAAGACCTGAGAGTAATTGTGCAGTCAGATATGAAGTTTTCTGAGCAATGCAGACAGATTGCCAGGGCAGGTCATTGAGTTTCATCAATGATATACAGGAATTTTGCTAGCAGGGAAAGGGAGGTGGTTGTCCCTCTGTATAAGACAATGGTCAGGCCACACCTTGAGTACTGCATACAGGTCTGGAGGCCTCATTTTAGGAAGGATGTAGATTTTCTTGAGCGTGTATAGAGAAAGGCAACAAGATTGGTGAGGGGAATGAAGAGATCCTCTTACCAAGAGAGGCTTAAATTCTGCAAATTGCAGCGGCTGGAGACTAGGCATGTGCAAGGTGGTCTGATTGAGGTTTACTAATGATATTAAGAGTAGGAGACCTTTTTTTCAACAGTGACCTGTACTTTACAAGTACAGGTCACTGTTGAAAAAAACCAGGGGCCTTCTTTAGGGGACAAGTCTATACTAGAGAGGGGGATTCCCCATAATTAACCCCCACACAAAGTGAGGGGATATCAGTATGCCGCTTATGTTCAATGAAAACTTGGATGTAATGGAGGAAAGCATGATACATGTTTGGCATCAGGGATTGGCTCCTTTTTTTTCTTGCAAACTCCAACATGCTGATATCACATGCCACTGTCATATTAGTAAAAGGTAGCAAATTCAAATATCACTGTTTATTTTTTATTGTAAAATAGAATATTATTGTTGTACTAGTTACAAAAATTTGTACATTATATAGGCCACAGATTCAATTACCAAGAAATAATTTATATAATTTTTTATACAGTCAGTTCTGCTATAACGCGGAACTGACTGCATATTTTTAGGAACATGTGTTCCTAAAAATCTCCGTGTTCTGGTATTTTGCGCATTAAAAACAAGACATGAGAAAAATAGGGATGGGGGAGAGCACTCAAAAAAATGTTCAGTCTGGTAAGAAAAACACTAAAAAAAAGATAGAAACCCAATAAAATTGCTAACACAGGTTTAAACAACTTAAATTTCTAATAAATAAATAAATATTACAGTAAATATAGCATTTTACCTTGACAAGATATGAAGTTTGCTTGTTTGAAGTGGGTGTGGTGAAAGGCTGTAGCTGGTGAGTTATAGCGAAGAGGTAGAAGGAGGGTTATCATTCTTAGCACGAATTGTTATACCTGATATGGAAGTCTGTGATTTACTGTCCTGGTTTTCTTTCTTCTGTGCTGGTTTAAAATAGCTGTCTAGCTTTTGTTGCTTTTCCTTGCCTCCTTTCATACAGGAGCTGCCTGTATGGGTCCAAATGCCACCAATCACTATCCTACTACATTCAGCATTACAATCATTATCTTCAATCCACTGCAGGTGCTTTTCAGTTCCACTTAAAGCAGCTGATAACTCTGCTGTTTTAAGATCTCGTGAGGCAGCCTACTGGACTTTGTCGTCATCCTCATCTTGATTTTCCACTTGACTGGCTGCAACAAGTTGTTGCAAGTCTTCAGTAGATAGATTCTCATTGTGTGAATCTAGAAGCCCTTCTACATCTTAATTTTCTACTTCCTTGAAACCCACTTCTTTTGCAAGAGAAACACAACCTGCTTTGATTTGTTTTGGTGTTGTTATTTGGATTTTAGGAGCATTAGCAACTAAGGCCATATTGCTCCGGGGATATGCGGTGGTCATTCCCTGACCTTTCCACATCCTCCGTATTTTGTGATCACGGGCTCGAACCCTGGTCTGATCAAGAAGCGTGTGCTATTCACTGCTGCTCCTGCCCACCTGGCTATGTAGGCACCTTGATTTGTTTTAGTTGCTCTGAAGGTTCAAAGCCTTCAAAGTTTGAATTAAATGAGGGATAAGTTTCCGCCATACACGATTCAAGCAGTCTTTTGTAACATCATTCCAGGCTTCTACAATCATATCATTGGCAACTTTGATGTTAAATCTCTTCCAAAATTCCTTAGTACACGATTCAAGCAGTCTTTTGTAACATCATTAACAATTAACATCAATAACATCATACACGATTCAAGCAGTCTTTTGTAACATCATTCCAGGCTTCTACAATCATATCAATGGCAACTTTGATGTTAAATCTCTTCCAAAATTCCTTAGTACTACATGTCAAACTTCAAATGTGTGAGAGCTATATTTCCCATTTAGTTATATTGGTCGGAGACTATGTACGCTTACGTACATAGCTTAATTATTACTGTAATAGATACATACTAATTGATATTTCTGCTCACAGACTTTTTTTTTTTCGATTGTGAAATTCAAAACAGTAAAAAAGATAAGCAATCAATAACAGCAAGCACAAAAGAGAAGATTCTGAAAAAATATTATTTTTTTTTTTATGATTGAAGAGGAAGGGGAAACACATCTCACCATAACGTGAAAACCCACAGAATTCCAACTATCGCTATTATTGCAAATGCAGTAAGATCAAATTTACTACCATTTATAATTAGACTGCACTAACAGAAAAGCCCAATAAACCAGGAACTGCAAATCATTTTTATTTTATGGTAGCGACTTCCACAAATGTACTCCTCCACTCATGCTATCCCGTCACACGAAATTGCTGTTCGAACAAAAAATCTTGCGAATACAGTGAATGACAACAGTGTCTCTGACCAATACAGTTACAGTAAATGGGAAATATAGCTCTCACACATTTGATGTTTGGCATTTTTTAAGCTTTGTAAACTTGTATGTATTGCTGTGCAGGTTGCTACGTTCACCATGGTGCCAGGTTTTGCGTTCACCTGGTGTTACCCACAGACGAAAACGTGCATGAGCCAATGCGAAAATCGCATTATAGTTGCATTGTTTCCTAATATACTAATCGCGTTGGAGCAAATTTGCATTGTGAAATTCATGTTATAGCAGAACTGACTGTATTTAATATTCATTTACCAAGAAATAATTTGCATTTGTAATTCTTGAAGTCAATTTTGTCTTTATTGCTACATTAATATTAATCAACAGTTATGTGATGTTATTGATGACATTTAAATGAATTATTCATTGTTTTTGGTAGTTTTTTTTTGTGGTAAATTGCATCTATTCTTGATAAGCTGATGTATAGCCCATCCTATATTTGTACATTGCAAAATTTGTTAATGTTTAATGTCACTGGCTAATTTTATTTTGTGAGATCCGATAGACTGAATAAACAGAGTTTAGGAAAAGTGACATTAATTTAGAAATACTAGATATCTGACAAAGAATTATTATACTTTAAAAATGAATTAGTGTTAACGCTACTTATGACATTGACTTGTTTTTCCAGAAAGAGAAGCAATGCACAAATGTACGTTTTGTTTTTTGGTTTTTTTTTCCATTCGATTAGCTGAACTGAGCATAGTACAATTTCTTTATTCTCATGTTAGACTGTCATATATTAACACTGAATAAGTACTGTCATATATTAGTAAAAAAGGACTTGAATATTGGGAAACATGATACAAATACCATCTGAACTTTTTTTTTTTTTATCGTTCTTTCAGACTAGACAGTTTAGAAACCAATTTTATCCATTTAAAACAAAACCCCATGTTTTGGAATTAAAAAAAAAAAAAATGGAAATTAACATTTAAATTTAAATTTCACGATTTCAGTTTCATTTCATTTTACTTATTTATTCATTTTATTTCAATTTCACTATTCTGTTAGGAATGGGACCAGGCATTACAAACTGGTCCTGCATTCATTTATTGATTCTTATTACTGTTTTAATTTCAGACAGAGCATCTTGAGTGTTATCCAAGAAGAGTATATTTTCATTGTTGAGCATTTAAAGTTTCTATCTTAAAAGAAGTGCCATTGTGCATTCCAAGAGTCCTTTCCAAAGAAGTATGTACTAGTAAGTCTACCATTAATCATCTGATAAGTCGTTTTCTAGAGGCTGGTAGTATTTGTGACAAAAAACATAACTGCTCTAAACTATTATTAACACTAGTTTAGAGAGGAAAAATCAGCCAAAGTTACCTTTGAGTGTTCTTCAGGGAAGTCGATAAATAAGATGAAACAACAGTGCCAATTGTCATGTGGGAGTGGCTCATGGGGAATTTAAAAAAAAAAAAAAATTGTCTTGCATGTTGCATCCATGAACTGAAAAAACTGGACAGAGGTGCAAGGATGCAGTACTGAAAATAGGTTTTTAATTTTACGCTTAATGAAATCAGTACCCTAGACCAGTAATTGCAAACCTTTTCTGCTCTGCATATCAAAAATAGCAGAAATAAAAATAAAATTTTTGGATGCTATATAAAAAAAATAAAAAATTAAAATTAGTAAGTAGTTTTTATTTTTTTTTTCTAAACAAAAAAGATAACAATACTTTGTGGGAGGGGTTTCTTATTTATTTTTTAATTTATTTCCCCTGTACCTTAGTATTGCCATCAGTTGCAATTGTTATTATAGTAGTATACCAGCTCCCTTCAAGCACTAAGGTCCACAAGTACCCGACTGGGGAGCTGAGAGATTTTCCCCTATTATATATATATGCAAAGGGTACTAGGAAAGTTTTGCAATACAGCTTTGTTTATTTAATTTTTTCAAAGTAATTTCCTCTACATTCAATACACCTCTCCATCCTCCGAAACCAATCTTTAAACCAGTTCTGCCAAGTTTCACTAGGGAGTAAAGCACGCTCGTTGTCCCAAGCCCGTAGAAGGTCCTCATCACTGGAAAACCGCCTCCCTTTTAGCTTCATTTTCACATGCGGGAACAGTCCAAAGTCGCAGGGAGCAAGGTCTGGACTGTAGGGAGGGTGCTCGAGAAGTTTCAGTCCTGTCGTG
Organism: Mastigoproctus giganteus; assembly: GCF_048544385.1. Taxonomy (NCBI): domain Eukaryota; kingdom Metazoa; phylum Arthropoda; class Arachnida; order Uropygi; family Thelyphonidae; genus Mastigoproctus; species Mastigoproctus giganteus. Next base: position 219,909,751 of record NC_143579.1, on the reverse strand, counting down.
GTCAAATATTCGGTGCAGGCTTTGGCGCGATGAGCTGGAGCATTATCGTGATGGAGGTACCAGGTGTCCATTCTTGACTTTGGCCGCAGGTTCTTCATAGATCCAATGACTTTAGGCAGGCATTGTTCAGTATACCACTTAGCTGTGACTGTCTTCTGTGTGTCCAAAACGACACGTTCCACAATTCCACTCGATTTGAAAAATACAGCTATCATTTTCTTCTTTACAGATCGGGATTTTCTGACAATTACGGGTGTGTCGTCATCATCAAAGACCCAAACTTTGTTTTGAGCCTTGGTCGGCAGATCGTAATAGTACAGCCAAGTCTCGTCACCTGTCACGATGTTGTTCACATACCGAGATTGTCCCTTATCAAACTTTTTTAACATCTCCCGGCACCAAGTCACACGTCGTGTCATCTGCTCTTCAGTCAGTTGATGCGGCACCCAGAGAGAACAAAGTTTCTTCACGTGCAAATGATCTTGCAGAATCGAACGAATTGCTGGTGCATTTAGGCCCAAAGTATCCTCTATCTGTTGGTAGGTCACTCGCCTGTTTTCGTCAAGCATTTTCCTCACAGCAGTAACGTTTTCCTCCGTAACTGACGTTCGTGGCCTTCCCGGCCTCTCAGAATCCTCCAGAGTGAAATTTCCCCTTTGGAATTCTCTATACCACCTGAATATCGTTGTACGATGTGGACAATCATCATCTAGTGCAAGCGTCATTTCTTCTAAGCACTGGTCTATGGTTAAGCCACGCACGAAATTATACCGCAAAACTGTCCTTATCTCATTTCGTGACCACGATGCCATCGCAAGCACTTTACACTCTCACTACTAATGAATAACTGAGCCCATCGACTTGGCGCGGCGGCTACTATGCACGTATGAACATGTCTCAACATGCAGCAACAAGCAGCTTCCTGTGATTCATTGTTGCGTCATATTGCAAAACTTTCCTAGTACCCTTTGTATTTATGTGAATTGTTAGTTTCTCATGAACAATGACACAAAATTACAAAGCAAAGTCATTTATGACACAAACTATTTACCTGTATACACAACTGGTATTTGTTTACATTTAAAGTATTCATTTTCCTCTTTTAATACATAATACATGCTATCATTTCCATAAATTTTCTCTCAGTTAACAATAGCAATTTTCTCTACAATTGCAATCACTAAACTAATTCAGTCTTTATCATTTCCTCATATTTCTCTTAATCAGCAATATCAATCCATAAACCAACTTAAGAATCAATCTTTAGAATCACTAAATGAATCACGAACAGAGTTGTATTGGAAGTTCTGATGTCGTAAAAAATGTTCATAACGTAGTTTCGTCGGTAAACTTTTTCGAAGTTTGTCGTGCTTCTCGTGTGGGCTTCCTTTGCCTTTTTTTTTTTTCTTAATAAATAATTTATCCACTAGTCCACCAATGATTCTAAAGTAAAAAGGTCAGGTTACCCCCCTCCACTTTGGGAGGGTTTCAATCTCCCATGGGATTCAATTTCTACTCCTGACCGATAACACCCACAGTCTGTTTACTGAGCGAGCAACAATACAAATGCCATTACGGCAAAGTACTTTTACCGGTAAATTTCATCAAACTTTTGCATACTTCTCATGCAGGCTTTCTTTACCTTCGCCATCAATTCTTTAAATTTCTGTTAATCAACATTATGAACTCTCGTTATAACTTCAATCAATAAGCTAACTCATGCAAAACAATTTCATATATCTCTCTTAATTAGCAATATCAATTTTCTTTACAACTGCAACCCAATAAACCAACTCAATACTAAACATTTCCTTGTTTCTCATAATTTCTTATAACTTCCACCTTACTCTGAAATCTATAATTTTATCAAAGCACCCTATTCAGTACAACACAGTACGTTAAAGTTCAGAGGGCTTGTGTTCCTTCTCTTTCGTGGTTGGATTTCTTTCTGCCGGTTCCTTCCATGGAGTGTAGTGAAGTCTCTCTTCTTAGTTGAAGTCTTCCATATAACTCTTCTAGTACTGTCTTATTTTGGAACAGTTCTCTGATAATACGGAAGGGAATTACCACAGCAGGAGTAGAAACCAGGGGCACTATCTGACTGGCTCTATTCAGCTTCCAGATCAACTTCTATCACAGGAACATGACAGATAAGTTAAACTTTCCCTAATGATGTTACTGCTTAAGGAATAACTGGACAAGACAGATGCCATTTTACTTTACTCTTTTCAATACTTTTTCCCTGCTAACACTCAGATTACTCCCCCCCCCCCAGCCGCCGCCTCCGTAGCCAGGTGGGAAGGAGCAGCAGTGCGTAGCACACTCTTCTTGATTAGACTGGTGTTCGAGCCCGTCACCACCAAATACGGAGGATGCGGAAAGGTCAGGGAATGACCACCACATATTCCCGGAGCAATATGGCCTTAGTTGCTAATGTTCCTAAAAAAAAAACCAAATAACAAACAACCCCCCCCCCCATGCTACTAAACCTCTGTAGTGTACAGTGGAACTTTCCACTGCATAGTAGGACTCTCCTAGAACTGAACCCGGAACTACAACAGCAAAGCAGCAACCCCCATCATTTTGGTGGGCAAACCTTATATATTTTCTTCTCATTTTCATGTCTCCACCTCTCTAAAATAAATCTGACCCAATCACTGTGTTATTTTCTAAACTCACTCTTCCCATACATCAACAACACACATTCTGTTTTTCCCACACAACGTAACTCTTTCACATATTTGCCCTACCTGTTGACCATACCTTTGCGGCTGCTACATACCGACACCCTTCCCCAAAGTATCTTAAGTGTTGCATCCTGAAGTAGTGGTGTAATATACAGATTAAACTATTTACTTCCCTGAGCACCTTTTAAATTTACCCATTCCTTCCTTTCATAGCCCTCTACTTCCCATATTTAAGTGCTCAAAGAACTCCGCTGCTTTGTCCATTGTGCATTTCCAAAGCTTTTAATTTTAACTTACTTCCGCATCTGACTATACCAGTGTGTACCATATTTCTTAAGTGCCTTACCACCAGGCTGCCTATTTCCACTAATTTAAATGGTTCCATAATGATGTTTTCTTTATTCTTTAAGTGCTTTACTTCCACACTATTTTTGCTAAGAGAAATATATTTGTGAGACTTTGTCTTACAACTTGAAAGTCTCTAATGAGATTTTTTTTTTGCTATATAACTGCACAATTACCTTTGCAGTTTTCACTGAATGATGTGGCTGATAGACCATAAAACAAATTTGTTTCCAAATAAAATATTATCTTCATGTCTATCTGCTCATCCATCCGCATGTAATAACTTACTCCCAGTGGATGGATTTTCATGAAATTTTATATTGGGCTTTTTTAGAAATATTTGTTGAATCATCCCACATTTCATTGAAATTTGAACAACAGCAATTCTGAGTTATCTGTTTTTTTCCCATACACATCACATGGGCTATCCATATACTGGACATACATCGTAGCTGAAGCACTAGATATTATGTTCATCTCTGTGTGCTCATTGGAGGAATGAATGGGCAATGTGGCAAATGAACAGAAAAGAAATGTTCTTGGTTTGTGCTTGCAGAACTTGAGGAGCTTATTTTTTGTTATAAGTTTACTAAATATATAAATCTTCAGTTATTACTCTTTTGCTATACTAATCAGAGTAGAAACATGAAATAAGTGTTATAGTTGAATTGTTATTAAAATCCAGGATTAGATAAGTAAAGTACATTACAAAAATTTTGACTGCATTGTACAATTTGATTTGTGAAATACATGTTGCATTTCAACTTTTATTACAAATCTAGAAGTAAATAAGTAAAATATTACAAAACATTGAGTGGATATTATGATGAGAAGTATGTGCAGTGAAGTAAAAATTTACTTTATATATTATTAGTTAATTAATTAGTAATCAGAAAATTAGTCATTTACTGTCCACTTTTATTTATTACAGAAAAAGAAAAAAATTCATTACTCTACAAATAAAAATCAAATGTGCCTGAAATGTAGCACACTGCAAACATTACCTAACTTGTTTTATAATATAAATCATTCATGGAGGATCACATGCTCATTATTTTCCTGTGCATGCCATTAGTCCACTGTCCCTGCCCTAGATTCTTTTTCTCTAATGAGGTGTAGTTTCACTTTCTGGCTATGAAAACTATCAAAATAATTTCATTTGGAGATTTTGGTCCTTCAAAAATTATGTAAATCCCTACATCATTTTTTTTGAAGAACTTTTGCATCCAGTTAAAATTGAATGTAGTGCACCATGTCATGAAAGTGTATTGTTGGACAAAATTTTTCAATGAAACAATAAATGCTGAATGATACCAGAAGATTTCCACTCAATTTGTGCTGTGTTGAAAGAAGATGAAAGGTATTGTTGGTTCGATTAAGTCCATGTCAATATGGCTGATTCAACGATGAAGCTATTTGAAGAATTTTTTGGTCAGTGCATTATTTCAAATGGATTATGGCTACCATATTCCATTAACTTTGTTACCTCTGAATAGTTTTTTGTGGGGAACATTAAAAGAAAAAGTGTGTAGCAGTAATGCACAGTCATTGGAAGAATTTAAACAGAACATTGAAGTCTCTATTTAAAAGACCTTGGGATACTTCACCAAATGGTGTGCAATATGATACAGGTTAGACATGTGTTTACAATACAAGCACAATGCGGACATTTTAACATTTATTTATGTATGCTTAAATAGAAGCATTATCATTAAACACTTCAGATTTTTAAATTGTGTTAATTTAGCTACTGTCTATAGGGTTTTCATTTTAAATCAGTAATCGTGTACAATGATTGGTTACATTAACAAATATAACTGCCAAGTATGGGATCCGGGAACCCATATGGTGTTTGGAAACCAAAAAGATGTTATTTTAAATTCGGCCAACATGCAGTGTGCCTTTTAGCAAAGACCCGAAAGTCTTACTTCTCCATGGAAACATGAAGTAAGACTTTCTTAGTGAAAACTGCCCTAAAGCATTGATTTATTCTTGACATTATTTTTTTTTCTTGTATGGACATTTGAAGTCTGATTTTTATAAAACAGGACCTTGAATAGCCTATCATTTGGAAGGACAGATTACAGGTGGGTTAGGAAAAACTTAATGGAAATGATTACAGATCTTAATTGGCAACTTACAGTGTCAGTGGCCAGGTGGAATGCAGTTTGAACATTTACGACATCAAAATGCAAAGCTTTTGAAAATGTTTTTGTATAAAGTATATGTTCTACATAATTTTTTTCCCCAGTAATACAGTACTATAATGTGTTATTGTATTGTATTAGCACTCTTTGTCACAACGTGTAAAGAAAAATTTTTAACATTTTTGTTAATCTTTGGTCTTTTTTGTCCACTATTGTATATGATTAGGTTGGAATTGAAGTTTGTCTTTATTTACTTCATTGCTAAAAAAATATCAGTTTATCACATTGTGTGTAATATTAGTGTAAAAACTTTAACCATGTTATTTTCAGAATTTATAAAAAAAAAAAACCCCTTGAATTATCATTCATCTTTGATATAAAAACGAAAAATCTTTTCAAAAGGAAAGTTGAAGAACTGACAAGATCTCATTGCGTCCAAAGTGTTTTCAGGTGGAAGAAATCATTGACATGGGTAAGAAATTAATTTTTAAGTGATAATGATTAGAAAGTGCTAGGAATGGAATGCTTTAGTCATGCTTTCATGGTTATAACTTTAGAAAGAGAACCCTAATTAAAAAAATAATATTGCAATAAATAAAAAATTTCTAAAAAAAACAGTTATTTTGTGAGTAGAATTACTTGATGCAAGAATTCAATATAATCCCCTTCTTCTTTTCAGCAGTTTATTTCCAGAGTTTTCTGGTGTTTGCTGAAGGTGATTAAAGTTTAGTTTTACAGCTGGATACCCTTCTTGATGCTGACTAAGATAATTTATGAAAACATCTTATTCAATTCTACATGTGGTTTTCCCAAGTACTCTACAAATTAAGTTATTGGATCTTGGTGGGGGGGAGGTATAGAGCAGGAAAAAGATTAGGAGAACCCTGAACAATCAGTATTAGAGCAGAAAACCTCATGTGCTTTGAACTTCTCATTGTATTGACTGGTAAAATAGCCTGGAATCTCGGGCAGCATTCACTTTGGATTTCATATCAGGGCAGAGCTGTGGAAGTCAAATTTTGGAGGGGGAGGGAGACAATGAAATAAATATATAAAAATCTTTTTAAATACACTGGACCTCCACTTTACGATTTTTTTTTTTTTTTTTTTTATGTGAACCCCAAACACGAGAGGTATTAGAACCTATAGTACTTAGTACCATGCTTGGGTTGGAGGTTGAGAAGACGAAAGAAGATATTTGTTGACGTTGGACTTGAACTTCTGTAGATTGTAATTCTCAGGAAATACGTATGAAGGAAGGTTGCTCCAGAAAATGGCAGTTGAATGAATAAATGAGGAAGATGAAAAGTTGGTTCTGTGAGTTTGAAGTTGGACAGTAAATGGATGTTGGCTGGTGGCGGCACGTGTTCGGACTGTTTTGAAAGAGAGAGCGGGAATTATAGAAGCCAATTCAGAAGAACAGTGCCCATGGAAGTATCTGTAGAAGAGGCATGCAGCAGAAACAGTACGTCTATGAGAAAGCGAGTGGAGAGACTCTGTTAGAGATGAATCATTAATTAACCTAACTGCCCTCTTCTGAATGGAATCAAGAAGCCTGAGAGAAGTTTTGGGAGCACGACTCCAGATGTGGGAACAATATTCCATGGCAGGGCTGATTTGCGATTTATACAGAGTGAGCAGCTGTTTGGAAGAAAAGTAACGCCGAGAGCAAAAGAGAAAACCAAGTTTTTTAAATGCAGAGGAAGCAATATTTGTAATGTGCTTGTGCCAAGAGAGATTAGAAGTCAGGGTAATCCCCAAAAGAGATATATCATTTTGCCTAGAAATCGGAGTGTCACTAAAGATAAGCATAGGAGCAGAAGAATCCTTTTTGCGAGATATAAGACAAGACTGAGTTTTAGAAGGGTTGAAATCAACTAAGTTGTCTTTGCCCCATTGGAGAATTACCTGAAGATCGGCATTTAAGGAATTGGTAGCAGATTTTCGAGAAGTTGAAGCTGATTGAGCAGGACAAGGTTTCTCAAAATGGAAAGTGGAATGCAGTGTGCTATCATTGGCAAAACTATGGATAGGATTTCCAGTCAATGGAAGAAGGTCATTAATATACAAGAGGAAAAGAGTGGGGGAAAGAACTGAATTTTGGGAGACACCGGCATTAGTGGAGAAGTTAGAAGACAGAGAGCCATCTACCATCACCCTCAGTGAGTGATCAGAGAGAAAACTGGATAACCAATTACTAAAAACAGTTGGCAAACCATAAGATGGAAGCTTGTTTAGAAGACCTTTATGCCAGACACGATCAAAAGCCTTTGAGATGTCAAGAGCAACTACTTGTGTTTCACCGAACCTTTCCATTGAATTAGTCCATAAATGGGTAACATAAGCCAGAATATCACCAGTGGATTGACACTGACAGAATCCATACTGGCGATCGCTGATCAGACGGAGGGTTTCTAGGTAGTTTAAGAGTTGGCGGTTAATTGATTTCTCCATTACTTTAGAAAGAGTAGAAGTAATTGCAATGGGATGATAATTGGATGGGAGGGATTTGTCACCCTTCTTAGGAACTGGCTGGATATGAGCAAATTTCCAAGCAGAAGGAAAAACACCTTTGGAATAAGAAAGTGAAAAAAGGCGGCAAAGAATAGGAGTAAGTTCAGGAGCACAGGTTTTGAGAACAAGTGGAGAAATACCATCAGGACCTGGAGCTTTCTTAGCATCAAGATTCATCAAAATCCTTCTGATATACTTTTGGCGGAAGACCACAGGAGGCATTGAATGGAGCGTGTTGGGAATGGTGGGAGGTGTTTTACCAAGATCATTAATACATGAGCTGGAAGAAAAATGGGATGCTAGCAGGTCAGCTTTATCCTTGGCTGAAGTGACAACAGAACCATCTGGTTTGGACAGAGGTGGGAGCAGAGATGGGCAAAAGTTGCGGCCAATATCTTTGGTAAGAGACCAGAATGCTCGGCTACCATTAGGGCAAGAAGCAAGTTTTCTACTCTTAGGCTGTTCAAACTCTATTTTGGACTGATTAATAACTGCATTACAATTGTTGCAAGCTTTGGTGTAGGCAGAAAATGAAACTGAAGAATTAGAAACAAGCCAATTACGATATGCAACATTCTTCTCTTGAACAACAGCCTTAGCACATTTATTGGAAAACCAAGGTTTAGATAAGGGACGAGATTTTAAAGTGGAGTGTGGAATAAAGGATTCCATTCCTGCAAGAATAATTTCACTGACACGATCTGAGCAAACGTTGACATCAGAAGTTTTGAAACAGTAATCCGACCATGGAAAAGAAGAAAAGAAGTCTCGCAGGTCATCCCATTTTGCATTCTTGTAATGCCAAACAACACGAGGTTGGGAATAGCCATGAGATAAAGGTTCCATTGGAGAAGAGACAATCACCAAGTTGTGATCTGAAGTGCCCTAAAGGACCTCTCACTTTGACCGTGTACTTAGAAGGGTTGTTTGTGAGAAAAAAGATCAAGCGTATTGGCTGTATGATTAGGATTGTCCAGAATTCTTGTAGGTAAATGAACAATCTGTGCTAGGTCATTAGTAATTGCAAAAGCCTCAGCATCTCGATCTGCTGGGTCGGTGTGACTAGAAAACGGAAGCCAGCTGGAGTTGTGAACATCAAAATCACCAAGGAAAATTACCTCACTGTTAGGAAAGTTGGACTGGAGAAAGTAAAGTTGCAAAGGGAGGAAGTCAAAGAGCTCCAAGTGATTAGTGGAGTTGGGAGAATGTTAGAGACAACAGATGAATTTGACACAATGAGGTAGAGAGATTTTAAGCCAGAGAAGATCAAAGAGAGGAGATTCCAAATTGCCAAGTCTCTGACAGGGAATATCAGAACGGACATATGCACAATTACCACCTTTGAGGCAAAAGGAATCATACAGGGAATAATTTGGGCACCTGAGAGGAGTAGTAGTTGAATCAACCAATAACTGAAATTCTGTCAGAAAAAGTACATGGGGTTTGGAAGACTGCAAGTGGAAATGGATATCGTTGAGATTAGAATTGAGACCACGTATATTTGTGAAATGAATTAGGAAGTGCTTGGGAGGTTTAGATCTTTTCGCAGATAAGCTTGCTCTATTAGTTTGACGATTCATGGTGTATTCAATAGTAAGAAAAAGTGGGTGGGACATGCTGTATGAAGTAATGAAATTTTTGGATATGGCGTACACGTGGTAAGAATATACCCAGATCCTTGACATAACGTGGCCTCGACAATGCTCCCCCGCATACACACTACTCGGACTCCCTCCAGTCACTATCTGGCAGAGTAGAGGTAGCAAGATTATACACTAGCTGATCGGAAGCCTCCTAGAGAGTTACCAATAGGTTCGGTCCGGTGTACTAACTAGTGGCTGGCCTGCAAACACCGTTTTAGAGCTGTACCCTCGAAATGTAAGGAATATTGGATCTCACCACGACGTTCATCATTACCTCAAAAGTCATCAATCACTGCATGATGGAAGAGATAGGGAAGGGTTGACCGGAACTTAGCTCTAGAGACTAAACATGGGTTCCACCACTTCAAGCCTCCAATAAGCAAAGTGGTGGTATTTCACCGGTTGATGAGAGTCATCTACCACTTAGTACTGCCTGGTAACATAGAGGGGTGGCGTTCCTCCATGTAGTGTGGGTGCCACACCTCGACCCCTGCTTACGTTGGTTCACACCTGGGTGGTCACCCACCATGTACTTGTGCATGGAGGTTATACCCAGGATTATTAACAGTCCCACCATCGTGAAGGTGCAAGCAGAGGATTTGGCTGTCACAGACCATCCGGACTTCGCCGAAATTGGGTCCACTTGACTTGAGTGTCACCCGAATATCAGCTCTTTAGACTCCCAGGTAGCAAGTACAGCTTGTTTGGCATATCTGAGAGATTGTCTGTGACAACCTCTAGGACCAAGTGATTGGTTCACTATATGATCAAATCACTTTACGATGGACTCTCCATAATAAAATACCGTTCTCTATACAATATGTGGTAAGTGCCGGTCATTGTGATCACATTTGTGAATTGAATTTTAATTCTGTTAAACAGCGATTCTAATAAGCGAAAATAGGAGGAATATTATCCAAAGGTATAAAAGTAAAGATCACAAATTTACACTTTATTTCATTACCCATTAAAAATTAAATGATAATGAAAATCAGAATAATATTTTCACAGGTTAGCAAAATAAAAATAAATTTACGCTTATATACATAAGAGTAAATTTATTTTTATTTTGCTAACCTGTGAAAGCTTAATTAATACACACTGTAATATGTACATACTAACTAGTTGATATTTCTGTTCACTGACATTTTTTGGGGGTTGTAAAATTTAAAACATTAAAAAAAAAAAAAAAGATAAGCAATCAATAACAAAGAACACTGCATGCACAAATTGCAACTAACATGATACGTGCAAGTGAGATGCGGAGTAACAAGTTCATGAAGCTTAAAAAAATAGGAATAAAGAGAAGATTCTGAAGATTTATTTATATTTTTTATATGATTGAAGATTTCATGGAAGGGGAAACACATTTCACCATAATAATGTGAAAACCCACAGGTTTCCAGCTATCAGTAGTGTCGCAAATGAAAGTTCCAGTTTATTGCCTGTTTATAATAGATTGCACTAACAGAAAAGCCCAATAAACTGGAAACTGCAAATTGTTTTATAGTAGTGACCTCCAAAAATGTGCTTTAGAAAAATATCACAAATGTATTCACAACTGACTCTTATATTCAAACATATGATAACAATGAGAGTGTAGTGCATTTTAATGATTTGAATTGGTTTTTTGAAATTTAAGTGGCTGATTCCAATAACCAGTGATCATGTTAACTGGTGCCTACTTATTTCACTTTAAGATGGGATGAGCTTACGATTTTCTCTTACCAGATCACGTGGTCCTTCCTCTCAGCCAGTAGCAGTGTTTGTAAACATGTTGGCCACTTGTTTTATTTTTGCATCCTTTAGTTGAAGTGAATTTTTGTGTTGTACTTTAATCAGTATGTTAGTTTCAATCAATTTTTTAATAAATATGTACAGTTTCCATTATAAAAAAATCACATTTTAGAGAGATGAATAGCTTAGTTATATAGCGAAAATTTCAACTTCCGAGGTCTTGGAATGAATTACCAAAAAAACAGTGTTATTGGGTTCACATTATGATATTTTCACGATACAATGTTGTCTCTGGAACGGATTAATATCGTAATATCGTAAAGCAGGGATCCAGTGTATATATATTTTATTTTTTGTACATTACCCCACTAGCTGATGTATCCCTGAGAGTCACACTAGCTGACACGTCTGAGTATTCTGTGATACCATGGAAATGTTTGGAATAAAGGCAATAAATGATTTAAAATTGGTACTTATTAATGTATTCATACATTAATGACCAAAGATGAATGAATTCTCCGTAATGTCCCAAAATTCATCACTCTGTTCGATTACTCTATTTTGCATTTTAATTTTTTTATTACAGTATTTGCATTTCATAATCCTTTCAATTGTAATTTGTTGAAGATGATAATGATGGGCTTTCAGCCTTGCTGCAAGAAATCACTTCTTATTAGCAATTTCCCATGCCCCTTGGCATAATGAAATTAAATCTGACTAAAAGGTTATTAGTCAGATGTTGTCACTGGCAAAGATTCTACAAGCTGTTGATAATGGCTTGCATTCTAAGACCATTATCATTAAACAGTTCAGCATTCTGCAGATAAAGGAACCACTAGATGGCAGTGATCACAGTGTGCTGAAGTGGGATTTACTCAAAGAGGTAACTACCATCAGGGGTAAAGGGAAGGGTTATTGCTTTCATAAAGGCGACTACGATGGTCTGAGACAGTATTTAAATTCTATACAGTGGGACCAACTGAAGATGTTACCAACAGCAAATTCAAAATGGGAAGCATTCAAAGAACTTATCTTGGAAGCTACTAGGCTTTACATACCAACTAAGAAATATTGTTCAAGGTTTAGGCCTAAATGGATGTCAGATGAACTAATGAGACATATGACAGAGAAGAAAAATGCATGGGATACATATAAATTAACAGGTGACATGGTAGTCTATGATAGGTGGTCTGTAACCAAGTCACAAAGGAGGTTAGGCAGGCAAAGGCAGATTACGAGAAATCTTTGGCAAAGGATGCAGAGAAAAACAGCAAAGTGTGGCCTGACCATTTACTTATGTAAACTCTAGAAGGAAGGTGATGAATCAGATTGATCCACATTAGCATTAGCATATGATGCAAGAAAGCAGCATCATCCAAAAAAAAAAAAAAAAAAAAAAAACCACTCCCATTTCACCCCTCCGTTCATTCCAAATACCTGTTCAGCTCAGCCTTAAATTTATTTAGGCTATCAACTTCCACAACAAAAGATGGAAGTCTGTTCCACCAACCAACTGCTCGTTGGTTAAATGCAAACTTATGCACATCTATCCTACAACTGTCTTTCTTCAATTTGAATTTATGCCCTCTCAGGTGATTATTCTGAGTAACAGGAAGAATCCCATCAGCATTGAGCATGCTTAAACCATTCAAGGCTTTATACACCTCTATCAGATCACCTCGCTGGTGCCTAGTCTCCAGACACTGTAATTTGCAAAACTTAAGCCCTTTCTTCGTAAGAGCATCCCTTTGTTCCATTCACTAATCTTGTTGCCCTTCTCTGTACTCGTTCCAGCAGCTCTACATCCTTCTTGAAATGAGGCCTCCAGACCTGTATACAGTACTCAAGGTGTGGCCTGACCATTGCCTTATACAAGGGAATAATCACCTCCTTATCCCTGCTAGAAAAATTCCTATATATCATTGACACTACACCATGAGCTACTCTTGCAGCCCGTCTGCACTGCTCAGAGAACTTCATATCTGCCTGCACAACCACCCCCAGGTCCCTTTCATTCTCTACCACTGCCAGTGTAGTACAACATAGTTGATACGTTACTCTGCAGTTATGCATCCCATATACTTTAAATTTGTTAATGTTGAACTTCAGTTGCCACCTCTCAGCCCATCTGCTCAACTTTTCTAGATCCTGTTGCAGCAGTGTACTGTCATTAGTGTCATTAACAGCCCTTCCAACCTTCATATCGTCTGCAAACTTGGACATTAAGCCTGATATACCATCATCAACATCATTAATAAATACAGAAAACAAAAATGGACCCAACAATGAACCCTGGGGGGGGGGTTCCACTAATAACATTAGTCCACAAAGAACAGTGTCCATTGATTGCCACTCTCTGTCTTCTCCCACTCAACCATCCCTTTATCAAGATTAGCAAATGAAACAAAGGATTGCTCTGTGAAGAAAGGCTTAAGTTTTGCAAATTAGTATCTGGAGATAGGCACCTGCGAGGTGATTAATTGAGGTGTATAAGGCCTTGAATGCTTTGAGCATGCTCATTGCTGATGGGATTCTTCCTCTTGCTCAGAATAATGTCCTGAGAGAGCATAAATTGAAATCGAGATTGAGGAAAGACAGTTGTAGGATAGATGTACATAAGTTTGCTTTTAGCCAGCGGGTGGTTGATTGCTGGAACAAACTTCCTTCTGTCGTTGTAGAAGTTGATAGCTTAAATAGGTTCAAGGCAGAACTAGACAAATATCTGGAGTGAGTGGATGGGTGAAATGAGAACTTTTTTTTTTTTTTTTTTTTTGGCTGATGCGCTTGCTTTCTTGCATTATGTGCCTTTGCTAATGCTAATTTCAGTACATAGCCAACTGCTCGAGTGGTTGTAGGTTGGCATCATTGAGTGTCTCGTGTTGTGAGTGCCTTCGCAGCAAGTTGCATGGTGTTGCACTGCCTTGAATAAGTAATACTTCCCCATACTTCGCAACTGGGTTGTCATCATTGCAACACCAGGATACCTGCCCACCCACTGATGAGGAACCAGTAAGCTCCAAAAGAGTGCCATATGGGTGACTGTATCCGCTGAGAATAAGTAACGTTACTTATTTGAGGTGGTGCTGTGTCGTGGGGGCTCGTTGTGGGGGTGTTCACAGTGTGAGATGTGCTTAGTGATGCCAATTTGTGGCTGCAGGGATGGTTGTCTATGTACTGAAATGATGTAATTGCACTAACTTGTATATTAGTTAAACTCTTTACATTAGTTATGACAGATTGGCAGCTGAAGAGTGGAAATTCTGCAAATATTTTAAAATGCCCTTTCTGGTGTCTAAATCGACTGCGTAATTTTCAACATTCCTTGGTAGATACTCCACTCTACAAATAAGGCTAACTTAATCGTTAATCAAACAGATTTCCCATATTTCTTAATATTTATCTCAGGAAGATGGGGACCCTATTAATGAGATTATCTATTACGTGATCATAGACAGTGAATGACCTAGGACTAAGCTACTTTTGTGGGAGCAGAGGCGGGGGATATATTTGTGGGCACTTGATATGAACACTTTATATAATCTGTCAGAACGTATTTAATGTGTTTCTGATTTTTTGAATGAAAGTTTTTATTTTATTCATAAAAGCTGAAACTTAGCTCATTACAAATTATGGCTTTCAGATGATTATTTTCTCTGAAAAGCTATTGTTCCTTTTTATATACAGCCAGACCTCAAATAATGCGAGTTCGATTAATGCGTTTTTCAGTTACTGCTATTTGAAAAAATTATACCACTTTTCACTTTACACAATGGAAATTTTCAGTTAACACAATCTTTTTTTTTTTTTTTTTTTTTATGTGATAGTTGAAAAAGATTTGAATCATGCATTAAGCTTACTGCGTGTTAGATGGGCAATAAACAAATGTTTGCCTGCTGCCCGCCTCAGTGTGTTCCATCAACCATGGAAGAAGACGTTAATTGTTTGTCTCCCGCTAATAAAGTCAATGCAGACTTGCATTTAAAAATTCAAATTTTTAAATGAGCTAGATGAAAATGTTATCGCGGAGGAGATAACAGTAAAAAGAACTAGATGAAATCTTTCGTATAAATATCACAGAGAACCTCAAACAAAAGGTTTGAGGTTCTCTGTGATATTTATTTTGCCAGGGCCCAGAGAAGATTGTTATTGGCTATTGGAAATTGATTGATGAAAAGAGAAAGTCAACACTGTTCAAATATTTCCGTAACATTGTTTCTTCACTGTGTATTTTATGTCAGAGGTTCCCAAACTTTCTCAGTTCACAGCACCTTTAGTGTCTCAGTAATTTTTTCACGGCACACCTAGACCAAAAGTTCCTAACAGTCCCGTTTATTAAGTAGTTAGGTCCAAACAACTTAATAAGAAATGTTGAAACTGTGAACTACCTCGAGCTAGTAGTTCGTCCGGTGTCCAATAGATGTCGAGTATTGCTGTTTCCCTCGAAAATTTAAAATATTCCACAGCACAGTTTGGGAACCGCTGTTTTATGTAACAAACATTTAATTACATAATTATTTTCTTTATTTTTTACATGGTATACAGTTAAAAAGTTATTTAAAAGGTATTTTTAAAATTCTTTATGGACATTCCTGAAGGTCAAGGACCAATTATAATTTTTCCTAATGATTATTATATTCGATTAACGCGTTTCCGTTTTGTGCATTTCGTTCATGGGACGAATTAATCACGTTAATTGAGGTCAGCCTGTATTCATTAATTATGTATTAAATAAACATCATATGTGTAATAATATTACATAATTCAGTGTTACTCAAAATTGTTTGCTATTGAAACTCAGACTAAAAATAATTATTGTTATCCTCAAAATGTACAATATGTAATAATACTCTGCTTCATTATAGCAATTTTTTTTTTCTTTGCCAGTGCCTGTTAGCCATCAAATTGATAATCTCATTAGAATGGTGTCTTCACCTTTTCCTGAATATAATATACACAAAGAAATGTTTCTGTCAATGAGATTGACAAAACTCAGACCCACCTGCTCTGAACGAAGGAAAGTGTTCCCATCAATCCAGTTTAGTTTAGGTAAATTGCTAGGAGGGGGAATATCCTCAGAAACATCATCATCATCAACCATTTTCAATCCACTGCAGGATGAAGGCCTCTCCAGCAACTTTCCAGTTACTTCTGTTTTGCGCAATGGCCATCCATTTACTACCCACAAACTCATGAATTTCATCTGTCCATCTCTGTTGTTGTCTTCCAGGTTTTCTCTTAGCTCCTCTTGGGTACCATTCTGTTATTTTCTTAGTCCATCTGTCATCACATCTTCGAGCTATGTGTCCTGCCCAAGACCATTTTAGTTCTTTAGTTTTGATAAGAATGTCCTTTACTTGAGTTTGCTGCCTAATCCATGTGTTTCCCTTCTTATCTAACAGTTTGATTCCCAATATAATTCAATTCATTCTTCACTGTGTAGTTCTCAGCTTCTCTTCCATTCTTTGGTGAATGCCCAAGTTTCACTTCCATAAGTCATGGTGGGGAGTATACATTGGTTCATTATTTTACGTTTCAGACAAATTGGGGTATTACTCCTCAGTGTGTGACTATATTTCCTGAATGCTATCCATCCAAAATTATTCTTCTCTTGACTTCCATCCATTTATCATTATTACAGCTAATGACTTGTCCCAGATAAGTATATGACTCCACTTTTCAATTACTGCTCCTTCAATCATTGTGTTCCCCCTTCTGTAGAATACTTGTTCATCATTACTTTTGTTTTAGCCATATTCATCTTTAGTCCAAAATCCTTACTAACTCTACATAACTGATTAAGATTTTCCTCTAATTCTTTGGGATTGTGGCTTATGACCACAATGTCATCTGCAAATCGTAAATGGTTTAGGTACTCTCCATTCATATTGACTCCTTTCTGCGACCAGTTTAATCTTATGAAAGCTTCCTCAAGGGCAGCAGTAAACAACTTCACAGATATTGTCTCCTTGTTGAATTCCTTTCTCAATTTTAAATTTATTACTGTCTTTGACTGGTAGCATTCTCATATATTTTCTTCAAAATCATAATATATGGGGTATCTATGCCTTGTCTTTCCAGTGCCCGAAACATTGCCTTATGCTGTATGGAGTCAAATGCCTTTTCATAATCCACAAATGCCAGGCACAATGGTGTTTTATATTCATTTGCTTTCTCCATTAGCTGTAACATTATGTGAAGGTGATCCATAGTTGAGAATCCTATCCTAAAGCCAGCTTGCTCTTTCGGTTGATTCTCATCAAGTATTCTTTCTAATCTGTTAGTAATGACCCTTGTGAACAACTTGTAAATGTGGGATAACAAGCTAATTGGTCTATAATTTCTGATTTATCTCCTTTCTTATGCAGCAAAACTATGATTGCATTATTCCACTCCGTAGGTACCACACCTTTTCTAATGCGAAGAGTCTTGCCAGTTTTTGTGTCATGTCTCTTCCTCCCAATTTTAACAACTCTATGGTAACTTCATCTTCCCCTGGAGCTTTCTGATTCTTCATTTTCTTCAACACATGTTCTATCTCATCAGGAAGAATATCAGGTATGTTGTATGTGTTACTAATTTGCGATCCATCTTCCCCACTGCTGGCATCATTCCCTTGCTCCTTGTATAACTCTTTATAGTCTTGTTTATAGTTTATATATAGTTTATAAACTTTATAGTTTATAGTCTTCTGCTATTTGAATTATGCCTTCTCTGCTGTTCATAAGTACACCATCGCTATTCTTCAGTTTCAGTATCATTTGTCTTTCTGTATTACTGCTCATGACTGCTAATTAATTTAAATCCTTTGTTCTCCCGTAATGCTTGTTCTACTTTTCTTGTGTTAAATTTTCTTATGTCCTCTCTGAGACTCTTGGCTTTGCATAACCCAGTATACTGAATTTTCTCCCTGTTAAGTGTTTTTCTTGCTCTTCATTTGTCATCTTTGGTTCATCATGACAAGTGTTTCTTGACTGATTTTTTTTCTCCTTTGGATTTCTTTTTACGTATAGGTTTCTTGGGCTTTATCACTTCAGAAAGTTGTAATATTCCTCGTCAATATCTTGGTCCTGAACAGTCCTGCAGAATCTCAAACTTGTTCTTAAGTTCCAGTACATACTGCTTTTTCTCCTCTTCTGTTATCTCAAAGACCTTTGTATTATTTACTCGAGTCAGTTTTTTTCCTTTCTTTTCTTACATCTATATCAAGTGTGCATCTTACCATTCTGTGATCACTTCCAAAATTTAGCCGACCGGGCTAGCCGAGTGGGTAAAGTACCTGCCCGGCAACCCAAAGGTCGCGGGTTCGATTCCCGCCTCGGGCTTGGATCAAAGTACTGCAAAAACCTTGGGAGGTGCAATATGGCCACAGCAGCCGATGCGCCAACAACTACCAAATCAAAAAAAAAAAAAAAAAAAAAAAAAATCAATCAAATTTACTTTGTTCAGGACAGTAACATCATTCCCGATATATCTTCTGTTAGTGAGGATGAAGTCGATTTCATTAGTGTTAATCCATTTGGGCTCTTCCATGTCCACTTTCTGTTCACCCTTTTCTTGAAAAAAGTGTTCATTACTGACATTTCTCTAGATTCTGCAAATTCCACAAGTCTTTCACCAATTCCAAAATTTCCTATAGTTCCCCTTTCTGCACTTTTTTGTCTCTTTCTAACCTTAGAATTGAAGTCCCCCATAATTTGGAGGGGTGAAGTGGAAGTTTTTTTTTTTTTTTTTTTTTGACTGATGCTGCATAAGCTTGCTTTCTTGCATCATATGCCTCTACTAATGCTAATAATGATAGTGTAGTGAGTTTTCTGTTCATCTAGAAGACTCTCAATTTCGGTGTACATTTCTTCAACCTCTTCATCATCATGGCTCGATGTTGATGCATAAATCATTATAACCTTTAGCTTTCATTGGTGATGTACTTTTGAATTCTAAATTGTTGTTTTTTATATCTTTATGGACCAGAAAGCCAACTCCACCTTCACACCTTTCACTGTTTCCATTAGTGTACAGCAGATTTCCACTTGATAAACTTTATTCCTCAGAAACATAGTGGGCTATACAGTATAGGAACGTTTTTTAAATATGAGGAGTGGCTACTAAATAATGAGACTGCACACACACATACCCTATTCACCAATTGGCATCTGTGAAACAAAGGCACAGCAGTTGTCCTTGAACCACTGAAAATAACTGAAAGCAAAGTGGAGGAGAAATTGTTGAAGTTAAACATAAGAAAAGCACCTGGGGCGGATGGGATCTATCCAGTTATATTAAAGGAGGCGGCAAAGCAACTAAGCAAACCCTTAGCCATAATTATGAGAGCATCCTTGGATTCAGGGGAGGTCCCCACAGACTGGAGATGTGCAAATGTATCCCCAATTCACAAAGGGGGGGATCGAAGGGTGACACGAGTAATTACAGACCAGTTAGTTTAACTTCTGTTCCGGGTAAAATAATGGAGTCACTGGTTAAAGATGCATTGCAGGATCATCTAGACAAGACTGCAGCAATAATTCAGACACAGCATGGTTTGTTAAGGGAAAGTCTTGTCTGACAAATTTGATAGGATATTATGATGTGGCTACAAAGGAACTGGATGCAAAAAATAATTTTGATATCATATATTTGGATTTCAGGAAAGCTTTTGACACTGTTGCGCATGGAAGACTATTGTACAAATTGGAGCAGAATGGTATTAAGGGTAAGTTGCTACAATGGATAAAAGGATGGTTAAGCGGGAGAAGACAGAGGGTGATAATCAATGGGTGCTGCTCTTCGTGGACTAATGTTATTAGTGGAGTCCCACAGGGTTCGGTGTTAAGTCCACTGTTGTTTTGTATATTTATCAATGATATTTATGAAGGAATATCAGGCTTAATGTCGAAGTTTGCAGATGATACAAAGGTTGGCAGGGTTGTTAATGACAGTAATGGCAGTGTGCTACTGCAACAGGATCTAGATAATTTGGGCAGATGGGCTAAGAAGTGGCAACTGAAGTTTAACCTTGACAAATGCAAAGTATAGCATATGGGTAGAAGTAACCCCAGAGAAATGTACCAACTGTGTGGTAGAAAATGAAAAAGACCTGGGAGTAATTGTGCAGTCAGATATGAAGTTTTCTGAGCAATGCAGACAGGCTGCCAGGGTTTTGTCAATGATATATAGGAATTTTGCTAGCAGGGAGAAGGAGGTGATTGTCCCTCTGTATAAGGCAATGGTCAGGCCACACCTTGAGTACTGCGTACAGGTCTGGAGGCCTCATTTTAGGAAGGATGTAGATTTATTTTAGCGTGTACAGAGAATGGCAACAAGATTGGTGAGGGGGAATGAAGGTATCCTCTTACCAAGAGAGGCTTAAGTTCTGCAAATTTCAGTGGCTGGAGACTAGGCACCTGCGCAGTGATCTGATTGAGGTATATAAGGCCTTGAATGGGTTGAGCATGCTGAATTCTGATTGATCCTTCCCCTTTTTCAGATTATGAACCTAAGGGGCATAAATTCAAATTAAGAAAAGACAGATGTAGAATAGATGTGCGGAAATTTGCCTTTAGCCAGCGGGTGGTTAATTGCTGGAACAAACTTCCATCTGTCATTGTTGAAGCTGACAGGTTAAATAAATTTAAGGAGGAACTGGACAGGCATTTGGAGGGAATGGTGTGATTTTTTTTTTTTTTTTTTTTTTCTTTGGCTGATGCTGCATAAGCTCATACACTTGCTTTCTTGCATCACATGCCACTACTACTACTACTACCTTTTCCTAGTTGTCTGCCAAGTCATATTCCAACATGCTTGTTCCCTTTGCAGTGAGTCAGGTTTTCATTACCATTTTGGTAATGAAATTTTGCATATTATTTTGCAGTTTGCCTGAAAAATGACAGACAAAAGAATCAAACAATGAATCAACCTCAGATTTTTAACAAAACTAAAGACAACACCAACTGAAAGGTATGAGTTATTACATACAAGTTTATGGAGAAGATACTCAAGGCTTGTGTGTTTGAATGGCATAAAAGATTTTTAGAAAGAAGAGAGAATGGGGAAGATGATGAACAACAAGGCCATCTAGTATCCATGAAAACTGATGAAAATATGGACCAGGTAAGGACATTGATTAGAAGTGATCATCATTTTATAATCAGAATGGCTGTAGCAGAATTAATTGTGGTCAAAGAAACAGTTAGGCAAATTTTAACTGAAAATTTAGGCATGAAAATAATGTTTGTCAAAATAGTGGCAAAAATTTTGAATGAAGGGCAAAGAATGAGAAGATTCCAAGTGTGTGAAGATGTTTTGAAAATAAAATTGAAGATCCCTACCTTTACTTGCAATGAAAGTTGGTTGTTCCAGTATGACTTGGAAACTAATAGAGAGTCAGTGTAATGGAAGACAAAAAAATCCTCCAGACCAAAAAAAAAAACAAAAAAAAACAAATACGCCAAAATGAAAACCATGCTTCTTGTTTTCTTCAATATTAAAGGAATTGTTATGACTGAATGTGTCCTGCCAAATCAGACTCAATCAAACGTTCTACAATGAAGTTCTGTCAAGGCTGTGTGAAAAAATTCAAAGGAAGAGACTTGAATTGTGGAAGAATGGTTTGATGCTGCATCAAAACAGTGCTCAATCACTATGTACTTTGTGTTTGCCAGTTTGTGGCCAAAACACAAATCTCTGTATGTGAACATGCACCCTTCTTGCTAGACCTGACCCCTTGTGACTTTTTTTCTCTTCTCTAAACAGAAACATGTACTTCAGGGAATCCATTTTCAGTCCATTGAAGACATATAGAAAAAAAACAACGACTGAAATGTTAAAAGGGCTTACAGAAGATTACTTCCAGAAATGTTTCTGTGTTTGGAAGAAACATAGAATAGTGTGTTCAAGCCCAAGGCAATTATTATAAAGGGATAACGTGTAAGGTATGAAATATTTTATTGGAACAGTCTCCTTAATTAATAGCTACACCTTTTAAATAAATGAATAAATAACGAATAAATAGCATCACTTTACTGTTTATTATTATCAGATCAAGGATGCAGCACTAAGTTTCCAGGTTAGCAAAGAGGTCAGAAAGGAGGCTACAGAAAATAATTTTAGTTACATATGGGGGGAACACATTATTATTATTATTAGCCATAAGGTGCAAAAAAGCCTGAGGCTTATGCTGCATCAGCCAAAAAAAAATTCCCCGAGTTACCCTGAGAGAGAGAGAGAGAGAGAGAGAGAGAGAGAGAGAGAGAGAGAGAGAGAGAGAGAGAGAGAGAGAGAGAGAGAGAGAGAGAGAGAGAGAGAGAGAGAGAGAGAGAGAGAGAGAGAGAGAGAGAGAGAAGTAAGGAATCACCAAGAAAGAGAAGAATGATGATATCCAGCTCCAGGACCCTGGGTGTGCCAATCCCATACTCACCAGTGTGAGCCCCTGGGGTGTATATTAACACATCTAGAATTAATAGCATGTCACATGCACACTCATATATTCAATTGCACATTATAAAGGAAACTCTTATGTGAAATTTTTGTGGGCTAGCAGGTTTAAACTGTCTACTAAATGCAATGGTCTTAATACTTACAGAAGAACATACTTCACTTTACTATGAGTTGCTTTAGTATTGCACTACTTTTAAACAAACTGCATTACCAGATTTTAAGAAATTGATTTGCTATTTATTTAAAATGGCATTTTTAAATGGTATTGTCAGAAATTCACCTGCCATTTATTTAAAAAATAAGACACTGTGGAAATAACACTCTTGGTGGTCCCTAGTGAATTCCCTGACAGAAATGTAGTAATGATATTTAGACTTTGGATATTTATATTCTGTTTGTGCATTTTCCATTTAATTTTTCGTCACTTTGAGTGCTTCACTGTGGCCAAAGCTGCTTAGCTCAGGCTTTGCTTGGATTGAGGGCTATCAAACCAGTGTGTTCTGCCTTTGCCCACTGGAGTGCCTTGTAGCTTTCTCTCTGAAGAGATGGGGCATCAGCAGAAAAATTCCTTTTCCTTTTTCTCCCTGGTATTTCCATTTATTCTTTATCCAGCTTCATTTTATTTTCTCAAAATTTCATTTCAGTTTACGATAGCTTTAGCTAGTCAAGGAGACACATCATCTCACTGGCATTCCAGAGTTTATTTTGAACAATTTTCTTTCACTCTGTTTTGTTCATTTGTGAAAACCTGCAGAGACATACTGACTCACTAGATAGCTTTTTTTTTTGGGGGGGGGGGGGTTCCTTCTTTTCCAGTCATTCTCTTGGTATATATAGGTAGACTTTATCCTATTACTTTAAGAAATTTTTTGGGCTACATTTTCGGTTTGGTCAGCATTGACAAGAATAAGATTGTATATATTTTACTCTTTACAAACTTTTACAAAAAAAGGCAACCATTGTTTAAAGATTAGCAAATATATTATTTATTTTTAATACATTTGAGAGAAAGGTTGAATTATTAACGTGATAAGAATAGTTGATAGTATTTTTCTTGTAAGTATTGGTTGAAATAAATGAAGATGTACTTCCTGTTTATAAGTTTAATATTGGGGAGTTGGGAAGAATTTATATAAGCAGTGAATTCTGTTATTCTGTGTGATTAATTTTGGTTTAGCTCTTTTACAAGAGATGATAAAAAATTCTTTACAGATGATTTTTTAAAATAAAAATATGACTCCCAGTAATATTGCATTTTATACGAATGAAAGGGTGTTTATCTTTTTTTGTATATCCTAGGTAGAATTTGTATACATGTATAGCCTGGAAAGTGCAACTCCCCTTCAAATCCACATGGAAGGTCATTCTCATAACCTTTAGGAACAGGTATTTGTGATAAGGTTGAGTTTCTTCCTCATGGTGAACATGTTAATGCCTAGTTTATATGCTGCAGCCATGTCATTTTTAAGAGCTGACATTTTGAGAAGACAACCACTAGTGTCCATGTAAGGTGTGCTGTTAATGCATGATAGTGTATAACCACACACACATATGGCCAAGCTGCTGCCTAAAATTAGACATCTACATCTATGATAGTCCCAAACTCAAACTTGAAGAATTTTGGCTTTTCATCAATTGAATAAGAGTCTTGTTGGTCAGAACTTGCATACACCATGACAGTATCTATGACATCAAAATTCAGAAACTGATGTCATGTTGAGACAAATGTTTGAACTGCTTTGATTGCTATGTCAAAAAGTAGCAAAACAGATACCCCTTCATTTGTTTATAATGTAATATTATGGTGTTATATTTTTCTGCAATAAATCATTCACATCCACCCACTTAACTATTTGTTATGTGGATGGATTGTCAGGCAGTTTTATTTCATGGTGCCAAAGGATGTTTTTTTTTCATAATTTTGGTTTGAATAAATTTGTTCTTAATATCTGTTATAATTAAAGCCATGTTTTATGTTAACCTCTTCAAATTCTGATATAATTAACCTCCCTGATAATGATAAATGATAATTAACCCCCCCTCAAAATCTGATATAATTAAAGCCATGTTTTATGTTACCCCCCTATAATTTGGTATTCTACTAATTGGATGCCATTAAGATTTTTATTTTCTGTAGCTGCCCAAATCTCAGAACATTTGAGAGAGAGAGGGAGAGGGGGGGTAGGGAGGGAGGGAGGGAGGGAATGTGACATATTTCATTATGGTGTGTTGTTGATATGAATAGTTCTCGGTTTCAGTGCCTTCGTATGATATGTGTTGAGTTTGTTATAATGTGTTGCTTTAAACAAAAACTTTGATCTAAGTGGGCCATCTTTGTTTCGAGATAGTCACACGTGTAAATTTATTTCTAAACCCAATGCATAAATTTAAAATATCATTTAGCTCAAGGTCATATCAATCATATAATCTGGACATAGCATAGATCTTTAAATTATTGACATGCCTATTTTCCTGAATGCAGGATGAAAGAGGGTCAAAAAAAGACTAGATTCTTGGGGATTCTAATTTATTTGATGAGTGTTTGGTTTAATATTAAATTTCTCTATAAAATTTAAGATATCCCCATTTATGTGAAAGCACTTGTTCTCTTCCTATAGGTGTTTTTTCTAGCCAGTAGATTTTAAAAATTCAGTAAATATTGCAGTGTCTTAAATATTCTTTTAGTGGGAAAGCCAGAGGGTGGCATGGTGTGCAGGTATATCAAGAATTGGAAATTTTCATGCAGGTTTAATTGCTTATCCAATTGCAATGTCTTGGTACTTGCAACAAGACAGACTCCTGTACTACAAGCTGCCTAGGTATCACATTGCTTTCAAACTGGTTACATCACTGACAGATTAGTCTGCCAGCTAGACTGCTATGACATGCTACTTAAGGACTTACTGGTCTCATCAGATAGTAGGCAGTCTTAATAGCCGGGTGGGTAATGTGCCACCCTGGCAACCCATAGGTCGCGGGTTTGAATCCCGCCTCGGGCTTGGATCAGAGTAGCACAAAAACCTTGGGAGGTGTATTATGGCCACAGAAGCCGATGTGCCAACAACTAACAAAAAAAAAAAAAAAAGAAAAAAAAGCAGTCTTAATTAGTGAATCCAAGACAAAAGGCTTAGTGATAAAAGTTGTTCTGTGTGAACTGCCATTCAATGGGAAGAAAGTACACCTCTTTTTATTATATCAAAAGCTATGTAGCTTAGTTAATACATTGTATGCTCAAGTATTCAGCTACATAGCGGTTGTATTTGTCTCTAAGAATCCATGCAAAAAACAAGTGACATTTTATTCTATTCTATTTAATTCTATTTTAGTACCTCTGCTTACTCCCTCTATTTCTTATTTAATAAACTTTGTAATTTAGCATGAACTGCTTTTGCAAATTACAGCTGCATCATGCCTGATCATAGAGCACATAGCTTGAACAGTTTGACATCATTTTAGAACAGTGAGAGTGAGGAGAGAGAAAATATGCCTAGTATGAGTGTGGGTACAAATGAAAAAATTTATAATTAGTTAAATTTATGGAATCAGTTTCATAGACATCAGCTTTATTGATGTCTATGAAAAGTAGATTTAATTCCACGCAACTAAGGTAAATTTTCTAAATTTTAAGCTAACTCTTTACTCAGCTGTTATAAAGTGAAGTCAGTGGGATCAACTTATGCAAGTACTGGCCAAATAACTGGTCAAATAGCACTTGCATGAGTGAAAGTGCTGTTTGGCCAGTTCCATAGTTGTAATTTGCAAAAGCAGTTAGGAAGTTTACAGAATAGGCAAAAGCACTAAAAGAGGGAATTGAATTATTATCTTTTTTTGGAATGAATAAATTAATGCCAGATATCCCAAGATATAAACTTTGTCTTTTATGTACAGTTATACATATTTGTAAAATAATAAGAGAAGTTTACCTCAATACAGCTCTGGTTCATACTAACAGTTATACATAATAAACATCATTATAATAAACAGCACAACTTATTTTGATGTAAAGTTTGTTAGTTGTATGACTAGTTATTATAATGGTGACAAAAATGAAATTTGATAACCTTTCCATAATCATTACTTAAATCAGTCATTACCACTGCAAAGGCCTTTAGAAAGGATATAGATCTGTTGGAATTGGTGCAGAGAAGGCCATCCAGATTTATGAATGGTACAGGTGTGCTCTTACCTAGAAAGGCTTCAGTTCTGCAACTTGCAGCATGTGGAGACTAGACACTTGCAGGGTGATCTGATTGAGGTGTTTAAAGCCTTAAATGGATTAAGTAAGCTGAATGTGAACGGCATTATTTCTCTTGCTGAGACTACACATATAAGGGGGGGCATAAATTTAAGTTGAGGAAGGATGTTTGTAAGATAGATGTGCAGAAGTTTGCCTTCAGCCAGAGGGTGGCTGATTGTTGGAACAAGCTTCCATCTGTTGTGGAAGTGAATGGTTTCAATAAATTTATGGAAAAACTAGGCAAATTCTTGAAGAATATGGATGGACGAAGTGTGTAGGTTTTTTTTTTTTTTTTGGTTGATGTTATGTAAACTTGTTTTCTTGCATCATTTTCCACTACTACTATTACAATTTAAATTATTTTACTCCATGATAATTTCCATTATAAAGAGCATCCTCTTATGGAACCTATGCTGACCCCCCCCGATCACATGCACTTGAAAATTGCTGGACATCATCTCAGCTGAACATCAGTAAGATGTCCAGTTAAGGTAGAGAAGAGAGATGACATTAACAGGAGAGTGCTTGATCCTTTATTGGTTAATCAGAGAGACCCGGAAAACACACACACACACACACACACACACACACACACACACACACACACACACACACACACACACACACACACACACACACACACACACACACACACTTTTCATTATAAACCCTTGTACATTGTTTGCAAAAAGGGTGCCTTCAATAATATCAGTATCCCTCCTGTATTTTTATTTATTGTCCTATCTTTAAATTATCTTATATACATAACTTCTTTAATTTGATAAAATCTCTCCCTAATAATTCCAACTTTTTTTTTTTTTTTTTTAAACTTAAAGCATGGAAGCTTTTGCTCTGTTATCTCTGGTTTCCTGGTATTTCCTTTTTCTACATGTTTACGGTGTTTCTTAAACCCTGATAAGGGGTAAGAAAATGTGTTTTTGTGAATAATGTGTCTGTGTCTAGTAAGGAGAATTTAGGCCTTCAGAACATTGCTGATTTCTGGTTAAATGTCACATCATGTCCATATTTTTGACATATTCTCAGTTTTCTCCTATTCCTTTTATGTTATGTGTTATGACTTTTTTTTTTTTTTTAATTTGTTTCTATTCTATGTTTTTTTACTATTAAGTGAAGCAGTAAAAAAATACAGAATAGAGAAGTTCAGAAACAGGAGAGAAAACTCTGAGAATATGTAAAAAAAAATTTGATTTGGTATTTAAACCAGTGAACAAAATTAAGTAATTTTCTGAGGGATGCAGTTTTCCTTCTGACTAGATGCAGACACATTATTTACAAAATATCTATGGCTGTGGGAAAATTTATGTCAGACAGACAGGAAGATTATTTGAAACAGAGATTGGGAAATGTTGAAAAAGGGAAGTATCAGAAAATCAGAGACGGACGAGCACACTTATAAATGTAAAAAAAAAATTCAAACTTATCAGGGGGATTTTATCAAAAGAAAAATAAAGAATCAATGTATATCAGAAGATTTAAAGGGAAGGTAGTAAATAGAAATATGGCGAGGGATATTGATATGTTAAGGATGTATCTTTTTGGCAACACAATTTAAGTTTATAATGAAATTTTTTTTTTTTTAATCCATTATAATTAATAATTTCATTGTGGTTTGAAATTCAATAATTACAAGAAAACTTTAGAGGGCAGGTCAGTTTACTGGATCTCAGTACCAATCATGCATTAGTTTCTCTCTTATGATATCATCTCCTTTCTCTTACTTGCCTGAACATCCTGACCACTAAGAGAAATTATGATGTGATCAATGGACCATACAGATTCTGAACAGGCTGCTCTTTATATAAATGAATTATTATAGTAGAGTAACAGTGGTTTAAATTGCAGTTATCTGTTATTGGTGACCTTTGAGAATATGCAAGAAATTGATTGAATATCTCCATGATACATTTTTAAAAACAAAATGTCTTGCACATACTTTGTTGAAAATTGTCAGTATCAATATGCACTTCTCTAAGACTGCTCCAATACTAAGTATACCTTTCTAAAATCCAGAAAATTGTAGAAAGGGACCTCTTGATCCCCAAGAAGGCCTGATTTTAGTGTTTACTATATGTGATAAGGCTACTTTGGCTGTAATAGTATTAAACCTCCTGGGTATGCTTTTAACCAACTTCCATTTCTCCTGCAAAGCAGTTGTTGGAGCTAGTTTGGAGAAAGGCTGTTTTGCCCTTAGCTTAATCTGGTGCTCCAGCTATCTTACAGTTCTGTGGTTATTGTTCACACTCAGAGTCAACCAGTCCAGCTTTTTTGGCATCACTGTCCTTAGATCACTCCTTAATGATTTTTCATCTGGACAGATTTTTTGGCTCTCCAGAATTGTCCAAAATATCCAAGTAGGGAATGGGTTCCACAGAATTTTGGCTTACAAATACCAGAATTCTCTGGAATTCAGATCCAGAAGTTGATAAAAACCAAAAAAGAAATAACAATGAGTTTTTTATGATTTGTTAGCATTAGTTTTTTTATAATTCTGATTTGATTTTTGAAATAATTTCACTCTAATATTGGGTAACCAAATGAAAATAAGAACAAACTAATATTTAAAAACATTTATGTACAAAGTTTTCATTTTATAAACTTAAAAACTTTCCAAATTTCAAGAAGAAATGCTCCACCACAGAGCTCTTCAGGGAACTCACTCTGGAAATAGTAAAGGTTATAGAAGTAGGAAAATAAAAATTAAATTGAGTGCTGAGTAAGGAAATGATTATTCTTCATAGTTGATTTTTTTTGACAATTGTTCCCATCAACAACTGTTTTAAATGAGATTGTCTGTTCTGATATAAGTTGCATGAATATTTATGATGTGTCCTGAAATTTTTTTTTTTTTTTTTATGGTTACTATATTCTTAGAAAACTCATACCCTTGTGGACTTGACTAGAGCTTCATTATTTAGATATATCTGATTTAATGCATTGACAACTTAAAAATGCTTTATTTTTGCTTGTTGGAGTTAATTGGTGGGTGATATCAATTTAGCATATTGCTGCTTTAAATAGCTCTCTGTATAGCTTTGTATTATTGTATTATAAAATACTTCTTCATAGGATGAACAATAGGACCCCCCTCCCCAACAAATTTTTGGTAAAAAAAAAAAAAAAAAAAAAGTGCAGATAGTATTTGAATAAATTTTGGTATCTTCATGCTATCAGACTTAAACTTTCTAACCAAGGATAAAAAGACTTTTTATTAATTATTTATTATATAAAGCTTCTGCCACCTAATTAAATTGTTTTTAATAAAACTAAAATTACCTTTTGAAATTGTGTTTGCTTGTAAAAACAATGTTTTTTATCCTGCTTGGAAAGAAATTACTCAGTATCTATATTACCGAGTAAGGAGGTGATTAACAGTTTTGGAAGTATTAATTATTGCATTTTATTTACAGTATACAAAAATTTATCTAATTTGAACTCTTGCTATTTTCAGTGTTGCCAAACAACATGAGTGATACAATGGGAACTATCGATCCACTGAAAATGGTAAATGTTATTACTTATATTACTGAGTATGTTTTCATATCCATTTCAGGGAAAAAGTTGAATTTTTGCAAAAAAAAAAAGAAAAAAAAAAGAGTCCCACCCAAACATAAAAGCAGGGGAGATATTTAGGGATAAAATAGGTTTATCTTTGTATTTTTCATACCCTTTAGCACCCATATGATATGTAAACATAGGTTTAATTTGTTAATTTCAAAAAAAAAAATTAAACTAAGACCTGCATAGAATATTTCTATTAGCAATAATGAAAAATAGAAAAACTTAGAATTTGTGACATACAGCTGGTATATATATATATACACACACACACACACACACACACACACACGCATATACAGCTGGCATTGGGGTGTGTCAGTGTAGTAACTATACAAGAACATTTAGTTACTTGTGTATACAGTAATGTCAGGAATGTCTTCAATAAAATAAGTGAATTTTAATTCACAATTTTATCGGTACTAGTGCATTTTGGCCCGATTAAGCGGCTGCCCCAATTATCCAAAGTTTCACGTAAATAGCTAAAAATACAATGGACACCCCCCCCCCCCCCCCGCTTTTACAATTGGTTCACTGTACAATCAAATCACGTTACGATGGATTCACCATAGTAAAGTACCATTCACTATACGATGTGTAGTAAGCGGCGGTCATTGTGATCATGTTTGTGAATTGAATTTTAATTCTATTAAACAGTGATTCTAATTAGCGAAAATAGGAGGAATATTATCCACAGGCTATAAAAGTAAAGCTATATTAAGCACAAATTTACCCTCTGTTACCTTTCCAATTAAAAAATTAAATGATATGTGAAAATCAGAAGAATATACATGATAATCGGAATAATTAATACGTACTGTAATATGTACATACTAACTAGTTGACATTTATGGGCGGTGGTTAAAATTTAAAACAGTAAAGATAAGCAATCAATAACAAAGAACATGGCACACACACACACAAATGACAAGTAACACGATACCCTCAAGTGAGAATGGAGTAACAAGTTACAAAGCTTTAAAAATAGGAATGAAGAGAAGATTCTGAAAATTAATTTTTTTATATGATTGAAGATTCCACGGAAGTGTAAACACATTTCACCATAATAACCCACAGAATTCCAGCAGTTGGTATTTCGCAAATTCAATAAGATCTAGTTTACTATCCATTTATGATAGATTGCGCTAACAGAATAGCCCAATAAACAGGTGACTGCTAATTGTTTTTATTGTTTTATGGTGACTTCCAGAAATCCGACTGAACCACATGGTATGGTCGGAGACAATCGTAGGGTAATCTCCAGTGCTGTGGTCTCCTGCTCCGATTAAACGGCATGTTGTCCCAATTAAGCAAAGTAAACCCTGGCTATTTTCTCAATTGGATTCTGTTTTTTAAGATTTTCCACAAATAAATGGCTGCCCTGATTAACCGGTGGCCCAAATAACTGGAATCCACTATATTAGATTGGCAATGGCCACATGGTGCAAGGAAGCCTATGGCTTATGCTGCACCAGCCAAAAATAAAAATAAAATAAAATAATAATAATAAATAAAATAATAATAAGAAGAAAATTAAAAAAATAATAATAATTAATTAGAGAAAAGGAAATAGGCCGACCGGGCTAGCCGAGTGGGTAAAGTACCTGCCCGGCAACCCAAAGGTCGCGGGTTCGATTCCCGCCTCGGGCTTGGATCAAAGTACTGCAAAAACCTTGGGAGGTGCAATATGGCCACAGAAGCCGATGCGCCAACAACTACCAAATCAAAAAAAAAAAAAAAAAAAGGAAATAGACAACCTATGTGTTTCCCTCCTCCCATAGATAATTATCCAACTGACTTTTGAATTTCCCCAAACTGTCAACCTCTACCACCCATGTAGGTAACTTATTCCAGTAATTTATAACTTGCTCACTAAAATAAAACTTCCTGTAATCCAGTCTGAATCTCCTCCCTGTAACTTGAAATTATGGCTCCTAGTTCTAGAATCATTTATAACTGTGAAAATTTCGTCCTCATTCATTTTACTTATGCCTCTCAGAGCCTTAAACACCTCAATCAAGTCTCCTCTAAGGTGTCTCTTTCAAAGTCTCCTTCCAAGCTGTGCAACCCACATATTCAAAGTCTTTCCTTATATGGACGCCCTTTTGTCGATCTCACCAGGCGAGTTATCTGTCTTTGGACCCTTTCAAGAAGCACAATGTCTTTCTTTAGGTGCGGTCTCCATATTTGAACACAGTATTCCAAGTATTCCAGAGCCTTATATAATGGGATTGACATCTTTATCTCTACTAGCAATTGTTCGATAAATCATTGATAGGACACCATGAGCCTTCCTTGAAATCTGTCTACAATGCTCGGCGAACTTCATGTCTGACTGTATCGTAATACCCAAGTTCCTTTCCTCCACTACTGACTTTAGTTCAACTCCACCAAGTGTACAAGTTATTTTGGGGTTACTGTTCCCCAGGTGTAATACCTTACACTTTTCTGGATTAAAGCAAAGTGAGGTGCTACCCAGAAATACATCAACACAAAGCAGAACTGAATATCCCATATCAGGAGGGAAGAAAACTGGTAAGTAGCAATAAGCCTGCATATGCTCAGAAGTCTGCAGGGAAGCAATTTGTTGGGACTCAAACAGATATGATAATCCCACTGAAATAACCTTTTGCTCCCATTGCACACTATTTATCGATCACTCAAAAGCTAGTAAAAAACATTTCAATCAGCTGTCACTCCCATATCGATACCACTTACTGCTTTGCTTCTAACTAAACAAAATAACATATAAAAAACTAAAAAAAGCGACTTATTAAAAAAAAAAAGAAGTCTTATTAAGTCTTTAAAGTGACTGTCTGCTCATAACAAATGAAAACATGGAAATAGAGCAAAAGGAAACAAATGACACAGGGTCTTGGAATTTTTTGCAGACAAATATATGGCCACTGGACAACATCCATACTTCCCCAAAAAGAATAAATCCAAGACTTATAAAGCAAAGCTTTCGGCACTTCGGAAGCCGTCTGATGGACCGCTTCCATAAAGCCCAAATAATGTCCAACTTCATACAGTGGAATTGCCATGGATTCCGACAGATTGATGTTGATATCAAGGCCCTCTTCCATAGGCATAAGCCAGTGTGCCACTGTTCCCAGGAGACATATCTAAAGGCAAATGAAGATCCTACCTTACATAATGTCAGCATAATACGTAAAGATAGAACCGGGGATTGACTTGCTCACTGTGGAGTTGCCATGCTAGCGAGCAGCCATACTCCTTTTCAAGTAATTTCTCTTACAATCACCATAGAGGTGGTTGTTATTTACCTCTTTTTAGGGTTTCTTCTCACAATTTGTTCAGTACAGGGGCGTGCCGACTGGGGGTGCAAAGAGTGCATTGCACCTAGGTGCTGAATATTTAGGAGTGCCGACGCTAAAGGCCATTAAATTATATAATTCTTATATTACAAATCTCAACAAAAAATTATAAAAGATTTTTTTAAATTAAAAATAAGTGACTTAAAATAATTGTTAATTGTTATTTTAAGTCACTTTAATGGGGCGGAAAATTAAAATTAAATTTTTAATAATTTTGGATAGAAATTAAATAATTTTGGACGAATAATTACTTTTTTTTTTTGTTAAATATTTATTTAAATAACAATTTGTTGAATCATTCTCTTTAGATGGCTGACAGAAAAAATAAAATTTCCTGCACATCATCACAATCACAGTTAGATACTTTCTGTGATGACAAAATCAGCGAGGAACAAAACATCACTCAAAATTCTGTAGAAGATTGCTTTTTGGAAAATCAGCCACCTATTGAAGAAATTTCATCAAAAGTTGAATGTACGACAGGAACCTCTACTGGTGATACTCCAGATTTGACCAGTAAATGTTTCGAAGATGATATGCATGATCCAGGGTTATGGCCAAAATCGTTAACGAACAGTAATAGAATGTTTTTATCAATCCAATATCGATCTAGAACAAGTTCAACATTAAAACTTTCCTTTACATGATAAGAATAGGTCATTTTCTACAGAATATTAATATAAACAATTAAGTAATGGGGAAAAAATTCTTAGAAGCTGGTTATTATATTCAAAGTCAAAAAATTCTATATTCTTCCTTTGTTGAAAACTATTTCATAATAAAACTACGGGTTTTAACGATATTGGTTTTTTTGATTGGCAACATTTATCGAGAGCTTTAGATAGACACAAAAAAAGTAAAGCACACATTGACAGTTTTAAATCGTGGATTGATCTAAAAAAAATCTATTAAACATGAAAACACAATTGATGTATTCAGTGAGAATTTGATAAAATTGGAAAACCAGAGATGGAAAGCAGTAATAGAAAGAATTATTGACGCAATTAAATTTTTGGCAGGGCAAAATTTAGCTTTAAGAGGCCATAATAATAAATTGTATGAGGAAAGAAACTGAAATTTTCTAAAATTAATAGAAATATTTGCACAGTTTTATAGCATTATGGCGGAACATATAACATGCATTCAAAATGATAGTAAAAAATGCCTCATTATCTAGGGGATAAAATTCAGAACAATATAATATCTGTAATTGGTCAGAAAGTGAAAAATACTATTTTAGATATGTTAAAAAAAAGTAAATATTATTCGATTATATTAGGTGGCATCTTTGCCGGACTAATGTAAAGACATAGGTCCATAAGACATGTACTATATAATATTGGTGTAAATACACCATAGTTTATCCATACGTTTAACTATAAGTAGTAGTAGTAGTGTAAAGGCATCATATGATTTTATCTCATATTGTGGCTACCTTCACAATGAAATACCAGGTATTGCACTACTTCGAATAAACAACACTTCTCTAATAGAGGAGATGCCTACCGATGAGTGAGTCAACAACCTCCGAAATGCGTCTGGGTGGTGGTGCCCAATGAGAATAAATAAAGTAGTCTCCTCTATTAGAGAAGCATTGTTTATTCTAAGTAGTGCAATACCTGGTGTCTCGTAAAGGTAGCCACAATATGAGATAAAATCAAACGATGCCTTTACACTACCACATGTAGTTAAACTTATGGGTAAACTATGGTGTATTTACACCAATATTATATAGTTAATTTTAACCCATAACATATTATGCCTTGTGCATTTAGTCTTCAAAATAAGACATGTACATATGAATCGAACTAGTCTTCATTAACTTTTCAGTGACTGACGAGAAGACATTTGATGTAAAAGGCCTTTAGGGTGGCAAATTATTTCTCAAACCTAGGCGGCAAACACCCTGGTTCAGTATATTTGCTACATGGGATCAACATCTCCCAGACAGACTTTGTTGATTTTGTTGCATAATTGCCTGTTCCTATTCTCTTATTTAGGAGATTTTAATGGACATAACACCCTCAGAGGTAGTGCAGACACTAACATGAAGCAAAACAGAGTGATGATCTTTCTATTATAATGGAGAGCGAATACCTTTTCCACATGCCTACCCATACATTTACTGCCATTGATCTCTTCATCTGCTCCCCTTTTCTCCTCCTTTTGTTCACGTAGGGGATTGATGAAAATCTGTATGGCAGTGATCACTTCCCTGTGATATCTGTTATGACTGAAAAAAGACCGTGTCAACCATCAAGGATATCTCAGTGGAACTTGATAAGGCTGGCTGGGAACACCTTTGAACATCTGGCATAATATGACACCACAAGAGTCACCTAGCAGCCCATCAATCATGCAGTTTTGTATATTACAGACGGTAGGTATTGTCCATGCAGCAGCAGCAGCAGCAGCAGCAGCAGCAGCAATTCCTAAAACATCCACATGGTTTCCATCATTTCTGAAACCTTGGTAGAATTCAGAATGCATAGCAGCAAGAAAAGCCTAAAACAAGGTATGGGGGATATTCCACCATCGAAAATTTAATATCTTTTGAATGTGCACATGCCAAAGCTTGCTATATATGATGTCAGAGCTAAAGGGAATCTTGGATTAGTTTTAGCTCCTCATAACCCAAGCTGCTAGCTCAAAGGTTGTCTGGGATAAGATTTGAAAAATGAAGGGAAAATATCCACCATACCTTTCAGTGATTCTAGAACATAATGGATGTCCAGTTGCAAATCCAACTGCGAATGCAAATACTTTAGGGGAAACATTTGCAAACATCAATGCAATAACATTTTCCCCAGAGGAGTTCTTAGTCCTGAAAAAAAAAAAAGTGAGAAACATGCATTAAACTTATCTTCAAAAAGGCTTGAACCACATAAACCTTTATTATGTAGGAACCTCTTTATGCAGGAAGAGTTAAGTGCAATGTTCATTCTATTATGAGCAAGTGCTACAGGGCCAGATGACATTAACTATGAAAATGGTAAACCATCTTTGAAGACAATCTAAGGATCATCTTCTAAATTTATATAATAGGATCTTTCTTGCCAAAAGAATTCCTGATTCCTGGAGGAAGGCAATCATTCTTGCCTTCCCAAAACCAGAAAAGGATCTTAGAAATCCCAAGTAACTATTGATCCATTGTTCTGACAAGCTGTTGTGCAAGAATTGTTAATGTTGAATTGTTGGAAAGAATTGTTAATGCTTGCCTCATATGGTATTTGGAAACAAATGTCTGCTTTCCAGGACACAATAGACAGCTTCCAAAGAAACAGAACGACTTTGGATCATTTAATCAGACTTGAAATGTACGAATTCCATGAAATCCATGGTACTTTATTAAATCCAAGCATCTGGTAGCAGTTTTCTTTTATATCGAAAAAGCATATGACAAAACACAGCAATATAAGCAATATAGCATGTTGCAAGACCTCCATAACTTTGGTCTTGGGGTAATCTTCCTCTTTTTATTAAAAACTTGCTTTCGAATTGCCAATTTCAAGTTCATTTAGGATCCACACTCTCTTGAGTATTTTGCCAAGAGGAGGGAGTCCCACAGGAATCTGTTCTAAGTGTCACGCTTTTTGCCATTAAAATAAACTATGTTGATGATTTTACGATATTTTGCCATTCGTGCAATATGAGGGTCATCGAAAGGCAACTGCAAAAAGTCATTGATCATCTTACATCTCGGTCTTTGGGTAATGCGTTCAGATTTTTGTTACAGAAGACCATTTATGTAAACTTGTGTCGCAAATATAATCTTCATCCTGACCCAGAATTAAGGCTTGGGCTAAACAACATTCCAGTGGAAACCAAATTCAAATTCCTGAGACTTATTTTTGAAAAGAAGCCGACATTTATACAACATATTCATCAGCTAAAGACAAGGTCTGTCAAAGGGCTTAACATCCTTTTTACCCTTTTGTCAACTTTATGGGGTGTAGGCCATTGTACCCTACTCCATCTATACTGGGCTCTTGTCTGCCCTAAACTTGATTACGGCTCCCAGGTTTATGCTTCTGCTAGAGATAGTGCACTTTGATGGTTAGATTCAATCCATCACCAAACCATCCACACTGCCAATGGAGCATTCTGTACATCCCCCCCTGTTCAAAGCCTCTATGTTGAAGCAAATGAGCCATCTCTTTCTCTTTGATATAAGCAGTTGTCCTTACAGTATGCTTTTAAATTAAAATCCCTGCCCGATCATCCCACATGGACATCCGTTTTTGAGCCACGATGGGACTACAACACCCATTAGACTGCTAACTGACCTTTCAAATTCAAGGGCTGTTAAATGAACTAAACATGGTGGTAGACAGTGTTGCTCTGTCACCAAGGCATTTTTTTTCACCCTGGTATGCCCATTTTCCAACTAGTGACCTATCCCTGAAGATCTTGGAGAAGGCAAATTCACTACCAACTATATACCACCAACTCTTTGCATCACTTCATGCACAGTATTCTGACTTCTTGCCAGTCAGCACAGATGGCTTGAAGTTGGAACAACAGCTGATATGTGGGATCAGCTGTTGTTCTTCCGGAGAAAACAGTATCCAACAAGATTCCACAAGAAGCTAGCATATATACTGCATTGTGTGCAGAGTTGCATGCAATTGAAATAGTCCTTGATCACATCAAAGATAGTGATTACCAAAAGCATATGATATGTACTGATTCATCAATCAATGAGGTATAACCTTCATCCAGTCCTGTCTCAGATTTGGCAGCTGCTTTTTTCTCTTGTGGAATCACGTTTTGACATTTGGATCCCAAGCCACATTGGGATTAGGGGAAATGAATTAACTAATAGCACTGCAAAGTTAGCCATTGGCTGTCAGTCCCCTATACAGACTGCAGGCAAATAATACACACAAAGTTATACTCCCAATGGCAAGATTCTTGGCATCGACAGGTCACAAATAAATTACACCATATTAAGCCTGTAATCAAACAATGGCAGTCCAGTGTATGCAGGGTCTGGAGAGAGGAAGTTGTTCTTACTTGGCTCTGCATAGGTCACAGTCATCTGATGCATTCCTTTTTGCTGAGGGCAGATGATCCACCTATGTGTGAGAGTTGCAAAACTTTTGTTAACCATTTATCGTGTTTTTATTGATTGTCCCGTGTTTAAGGATGCACAACATTTATGTTTTACTGCTTTTAATAACCTGGCTGAACCATTTACACTTAGTCAGATTTTAGATGAAAGAGACAATATGTCTGACCTTTTTAACTTTCTATACTCTATTAATTTATACATGATACGGATATTTATTGAACTAGCCTTGTATATTCTTATTAAATAACATTATATTAGTTTTTATATGTTCATGTTTTTTTTTGTATAATTTACTTGTATTTCTAGTTTCTCTTTATTTTAAATCATTTATTTCTAAATGAAATATAAAGAGAGTAATGCTACTTTATTTGGCTGATGCTGTATAAACTTGCTTTCTTGTATCATATGCATCTACTAATGTATACAATTTAAATCCAAAGCCAAGTAGTGCAAAGAAGGAGAAATTTTAATTGAACATGTAATATAAATTGTGTATATTTAACTCCTCTTACTGGACTGCATTGGTCCCTAGTAGCAAATTAGAAATCTGGAGGATTTTGTATACTGATAATATAAAATTTCAGTCACTTATAATTGCAATCGCTTATAAAACACAATTTCAGTCACTTATAAAAGCAAGTGGCTGGAACCCCAATAAGAGATGTTAAAACATGTATTGGGGGGGGGGAGTCAAAATAGAATTCTACAAAAAAAAAGTAGAATCATGTTGTAATAACAGTAACTACCACATCCTGCATTAGACTTTCAGCTTTTTCTTGTACATTTTGACTAAAAATTTAAATACAATTTACAGTACAGTATTTTGCCAATGAGAAAACGAGAATCTTTATTGCAACAACATTTGATTGTAGCTGGTTACAAGGTTAAATAGTGTTGCACTTTCCCTTCACAGCCAAATGGCCAGGGGTTTACAGATAAGAAGTGTTAAAAAAAAAAACATTAGTATTTACAGTTCGATTGAATATACATACAGTATTATTAATTGTTTAAATAGTTGTGGGATAGATACTATACAGTATTTAAAGACTTTGTGCTATTCTTAATTCCTAAAATTTGATATTATTTAAAATTTTAAAGTTATTTAGTAATGAATTCAGTTCATAATTAATATAATTCCTTAACTATTACCAGAGAAATTATTCAAAGGGGTGATTCAAAAAGAAGAGAATTTCACAAAAAAAAATAAAAATAAATTGGATTTCTGTGTTCTTTGTTAATCATTTGGACTGTTGAAAGGCCTTTTATAAATTTGAAGAGAGTAACAGTAAAGGTTGAATGTTCAGGTAAAATGCCACGAATGTCTATTTTCCTCCCTTGAACTAGAATTAGTTTTTCCCGGTGAAACCTAGAAGTAGTAATAGAAATGTATATGTAAGCTGAGCAGATATATATTTTCACAAATTATATATCTGCTCAGCTTACATATACATTTCTATTACTACTTCTAGTTTCACCGGGAAAAACTAATTCTAGTTCAAGGCGAGCGAAAATCAGACAGTTCGTCGGATTTCTAGCTGAACATTCAACCTTTACTGCCTTACTCTATTCAAATCTTATAATGTTAAAAATAGGGGTTACGTTATCAACAATGAAATTAGTTAGCTAATTAGTTTGTTTAAACAATGATTGGTTTATCGAATGAAAACGTAGCCTGTAAAATCAAGCAAATTATAATAATAGAGAAATTATTTACGACTTACAAATGTTAAAGAATGTTTATTCTTCATCATCATCGACTAAATGCACACTTGTTGATCACTCATTATTGGCTCGGCACTTGTTGGTTTGTTGCACAAGGAGTAGTCTTCTTCAGAAATGTTTCAAGAGGAATTTGTTTCCAAGATAATCTTCTCTTTTAATTATAAATTTCACGATTGCATGCATAAGCATTTTTTAACGGCACACAAATTGCAACTCACACGATTCGCGTGGAATAACAAGTTACGAAGCTTAAAAAAAAGAATGAAGAGGAGATTCTGAAAATGTATTTATGTTTTTTATAGGATTGAAGATTTCAGTAAAGGCAAAACACATTTCACCATAATAACGTAAAAAACCACACAATTCCAGCTATCGGTATTTTTGCAAATGCAATACGATCGAGTTTACTACCCATT